>NW_026775749.1:0-357176 GCF_030987335.1 Cornus florida | reverse complement strand
AGGTACTTATTATGTGACTAGACCATTTTAATGTATAAAGATTAAATCTTTGAAAGAAAATGAGAGTTTTGAGTTAAACTTATTCGAGATCTCTTTGACGTCACGAAGAGTGTTTTAAAGTGTAAAGATTGAATCTTTGAATGAAAATAACTCAATAAAGGTACCTATCGTGTCACTTAACCTTTTTAATGTGTAAAGATTGAATCTTTAAAAGAATATGAAAGTTCTGAGTTAAACTTATTCGAGTTCCCTTCGACGTCTCGAAGAGTGTTTTAAAGAGTAAAGATTGAATCATTGAATGGAAATACCTCAATCAGGGTACTTATTATGTCACTAGACCATTTTAATGTATAAGGATTAAATCTTTGAAAGGAAATAAAAGTTTTGAGTTAAACTTATTCGAGATCCCTTTGACGTCACGGAGAGTGTTTTGAAGAGTAAAGATTGAATCTTTGAATGAAACTAACTCAATAAAGGTACCTATCATGTCATTAAACCTTTTTAATATATAAAGATTGAATCTTCGAAAGAAAATGAGAGTTCCGAGTTAAACTTATTCGAGTTCCCTTCGACGTCCCAAAGAGTGTTTTAATGAGTAAAGATTGAATCTTTGAATAGAAATACATCAATCTAGGTACCTATTATGTCACTAGACCATTTTAATATATAAAGATTAAATCTTTGAAAAAAAATGAGAGTTTTGAGTTAAACTTATTCGTGATCCCTTTCACGTCACGAAGAGTGTTTTAATAAGTAAAGATTAAATCTTTGAATGAAATTACCTCAATCAAGGTACCTATCATGTCACTAGACCATTTTAACGTATAAAAGAGTGTTTTAATGAGCAAGGGTTGAGTCTTTGAATGAAAATACCTCAATAATGTACCTAATATGTCAGTAGACCTTTTTAGTGTATAAAGATTGAATCTTTGAAAGAAAATCAGAGTTTTGAAATAAACTTATTCGAGTTACCCATGAAGTCACGAAGAGTCTTTTAATGAGTAAAGATTGAATCTTCACATGAAAATAACTCAATAAAGGTACCTATTATGTCACTAAACCATTTTAATGTATAAAGATTGAATCTTTGAAAGAAAATGAGAGTTTTGAGTTAAACTTATTCGAGTTCCCTTCGATGTCCCGAAGAGTGTTTTAATGAGTAAAAATTGAATCTTTGAATAGAAATGCCTCAATCAAGGTACCTATTATGTCACAAGACCATTTTAATGTATAAAGATTAAATCTTTGAAAGCAAAATGAGAGTTTTGAGTTAAACATATTCAGGATCCCATCGACGTCCCGAAGAGTGTTTTAATGAGTGAAGATTGAATCTTCGAATGGAAATACCACAATCAAGGTACCTATTATGTCACAAGACCATTTTAATGTATAAAGATTAAATCTTTGAAAGAAAATGAGAGTTTTGAGTTAAACTTATTCGGGATCCCTTTGGCGTCACGAAGAGTGCTTTAATGAGTAAAGATCGAATCTTTGAATGAAATTACCTCAGTCAAGGTATCTATTATGTCACTAGACCATTTGAACGTATAAAGATTGAATCTCTGAAAGAAAATGAGAGTTCTGAGTTAAACTTATTCAAGTTCCCTTTTACGTCCCGAAGAGTGTTTTAATGAGTAAAGATTTAATCTTTGAATGAGAATACCTCAATAATAAACCTATTATGTCACTAGACCTTTCTAGAGTATAAAGATTGAATCATTGAAAGAAAATCAGAGTTTTGAGCTAAACAGTTTTGAGCTACCCATGAAGTCACGAAGAGTCTTTTAACGAGTAAAGATTGAATCTTCGAATGAAAATAACTCAATAAAGGTACCAATTATGTCACTAAACAATTTTAATGTATAAAGATTGAATCTTTGAAAGAAAATGAGAGTTTTGAGTTAAATTTATTCGAGATCACTTTTACGTCACACAAAGTGTTTTAATGAGTAAAGATTGAATCTGTGAATGAAAATAACTCAATAAAGGTACCTATCGTGTCACTAAACCTTTTTAATGTACAGAGATTGAATCTTTGAAAGAAAATGAGTGTTTTGAGTTAAACTTATTCGAGTTCCCTTCGACATCCCGAAGAGTGTTTTAATGAGTAAGTATGAAATCTTTGAATGGAAATACCGCAATCAAGGTACCTATTATGTAACAAGACCATTTTGATGTATAAAGATTGAATCTTTGAAAGAAAATGAGAGTTTTGAGCTAAACTTATTCGAGATCCCTTCGAAGTCACGAAGCGTGTTTTAAAGATTAAAGTTTGAATCTTTGAATGAAAATTACTGAATAACGGTTCCTATCATGTCACTAAACCGTTTTAATGTATAAAGATTGAATCTTTAGAAGAAAATGAAAGTTCTGAGTTGAACTTATTCGAGTTCCCTTCGACGTCCCGAAGAGTGTTTTAATGATTAAAGATTGAATCATTGAATGGAAAATACCTCAATCAAGGTACTTATTATGTGACTAGACCATTTTAATGTATAAAGATTAAATCTTTGAAAGAAAATGAGAGTTTTGAGTTAAACTTATTCGAGATCTCTTTGACGTCACGAAGAGTGTTTTAAAGTGTAAAGATTGAATCTTTGAATGAAAATAACTGAATAAAGGTACCTATCGTGTCACTTAACCTTTTTAATGTGTAAAGATTGAATCTTTAAAAGAATATGAAAGTTCTGAGTTAAACTTATTCGAGTTCCCTTCGACGTCTCGAAGAGTGTTTTAAAGAGTAAAGGTTGAATCATTGAATGGAAATACCTCAATCAGGGTACTTATTATGTCACTAGACCATTTTAATGTATAAGGATTAAATCTTTGAAAGGAAATAAAAGTTTTGAGTTAAACTTATTCGAGATCCCTTTGACGTCACGGAGAGTGTTTTGAAGAGTAAAGATTGAATCTTTGAATGAAACTAACTCAATAAAGGTACCTATCATGTCATTAAACCTTTTTAATATATAAAGATTGAATCTTCGAAAGAAAATGAGAGTTCCGAGTTAAACTTATTCGAGTTCCCTTCGACGTCCCAAAGAGTGTTTTAATGAGTAAAGATTGAATCTTTGAATAGAAATACATCAATCTAGGTACCTATTATGTCACTAGACCATTTTAATATATAAAGATTAAATCTTTGAAAAAAAAATGAGAGTTTTGAGTTAAACTTATTCGAGATCCCTTTCACGTCACGAAGAGTGTTTCAATAAGTAAAGATTAAATCTTTGAATGAAATTACCTCAATCAAGGTACCTATCATGTCACTAGACCATTTTAACGTATAAAAGAGTGTTTTAATGAGCAAGGGTTGAGTCTTTGAATGAAAATACCTCAATAATGTACCTAATATGTCAGTAGACCTTTTTAGTGTATAAAGATTGAATCTTTGAAAGAAAATCAGAGTTTTGAGCTAAACTTATTCGAGTTACCCATGAAGTCACGAAGAGTCTTTTAATGAGTAAAGATTGAATCTTCACATGAAAATAACTCAATAAAGGTACCTATTATGTCACTAAACCATTTTAATGTATAAAGATTGAATCTTTGAAAGAAAATGAGAGTTTTGAGTTAAACTTATTCGAGTTCCCTTCGATGTCCCGAAGAGTGTTTTAATGAGTAAAAATTGAATCTTTGAATAGAAATGCCTCAATCAAGGTACCTATTATGTCACAAGACCATTTTAATGTATAAAGATTAAATCTTTGAAAGCAAAATGAGAGTTTTGAGTTAAACATATTCAGGATCCCATCGACGTCCCGAAGAGTGTTTTAATGAGTGAAGATTGAATCTTCGAATGGAAATACCTCAATCAAGGTACCTATTATGTCACAAGACCATTTTAATGTATAAAGATTAAATATTTGAAAGAAAATGAGAGTTTTGAGTTAAACTTATTCGGGATCCCTTTGGCGTCACGAAGAGTGCTTTAATGAGTAAAGATCGAATCTTTGAATGAAATTACCTCAATCAAGGTATCTATTATGTCACTAGACCATTTGAACGTATAAAGATTGAATCTCTGAAAGAAAATGAGAGTTCTGAGTTAAACTTATTCAAGTTCCCTTTTACGTCCCGAAGAGTGTTTTAATGAGTAAAGATTTAATCTTTGATTGAGAATACCTCAATAATAAACCTATTATGTCACTAGACCTTTCTAGAGTATAAAGATTGAATCATTGAAAGAAAATCAGAGTTTTGAGCTAAACAGTTTTGAGTTACCCATGAAGTCACGAAGAGTCTTTTAACGAGTAAAGATTGAATCTTCGAATGAAAATAACTCAATAAAGGTACCAATTATGTCACTAAACAATTTTAATGTATAAAGATTGAATCTTTGAAAGAAAATGAGAGTTTTGAGTTAAATTTATTCGAGATCACTTTTACGTCACACAGAGTGTTTTAATGAGTAAAGATTGAATCTGTGAATGAACAGAACTCAATAAAGGTACCTTTCGTGTCACTAAACCTTTTTAATGTACAGAGATTGAATCTTTGAAAGAAAATGAGTGTTTTGAGTTAAACTTATTCGAGTTCCCTTCGACATCCCGAAGAGTGTTTTAATGAGTAAGTATGAAATCTTTGAATGGAAATACCGCAATCAAGGTACCTATTATGTAACAAGACCATTTTGATGTAAAAGATTGAATCTTTGAAAGAAAATGAGAGTTTTGAGCTAAACTTATTCGAGATCCCTTCGAAGTCACGAAGCGTGTTTTAAAGATTAAAGTTTGAATCTTTGAATGAAAATTACTGAATAACGGTTCCTATCATGTCACTAAACCGTTTTAATGTATAAAGATTGAATCTTTGGAAGAAAATGAAAGTTCTGAGTTGAACTTATTCGAGTTCCCTTCGACGTCCCGAAGAGTGTTTTAATGATTAAAGATTGAATCATTGAATGGAAAATACCTCAATCAAGGTACTTATTATGTGACTAGACCATTTTAATGTATAAAGATTAAATCTTTGAAAGAAAATGAGAGTTTTGAGTTAAACTTATTCGAGATCTCTTTGACGTCACGAAGAGTGTTTTAAAGTGTAAAGATTGAATCTTTGAATGAAAATAAGTGAATAAAGGTACCTATCATGTCACTTAACCTTTTTAATGTGTAAAGATTGAATCTTTAAAAGAATATGAAAGTTCTGAGTTAAACTTATTCGAGTTCCCTTCGACGTCTCGAAGAGTGTTTTAAAGAGTAAAGGTTGAATCATTGAATGGAAATACCTCAATCAGGGTACTTATTATGTCACTAGACCATTTTAATGTATAAGGATTAAATCTTTGAAAGGAAATAAAAGTTTTGAGTTAAACTTATTCGAGATCCCTTTGACGTCACGGAGAGTGTTTTGAAGAGTAAAGATTGAATCTTTGAATGAAACTAACTCAATAAAGGTACCTATCATGTCATTAAACCTTTTTAATATATAAAGATTGAATCTTCGAAAGAAAATGAGAGTTCCGAGTTAAACTTATTCGAGTTCCCTTCGACGTCCCAAAGAGTGTTTTAATGAGTAAAGATTGAATCTTTGAATAGAAATACATCAATCTAGGTACCTATTATGTCACTAGACCATTTTAATATATAAAGATTAAATCTTTGAAAAAAAAATGAGAGTTTTGAGTTAAACTTATTCGAGATCCCTTTCACGTCACGAAGAGTGTTTCAATAAGTAAAGATTAAATCTTTGAATGAAATTACCTCAATCAAGGTACCTATCATGTCACTAGACCATTTTAACGTATAAAAGAGTGTTTTAATGAGCAAGGGTTGAGTCTTTGAATGAAAATACCTCAATAATGTACCTAATATGTCAGTAGACCTTTTTAGTGTATAAAGATTGAATCTTTGAAAGAAAATCAGAGTTTTGAGCTAAACTTATTCGAGTTACCCATGAAGTCACGAAGAGTCTTTTAATGAGTAAAGATTGAATCTTCACATGAAAATAACTCAATAAAGGTACCTATTATGTCACTAAACCATTTTAATGTATAAAGATTGAATCTTTGAAAGAAAATGAGAGTTTTGAGTTAAACTTATTCGAGTTCCCTTCGATGTCCCGAAGAGTGTTTTAATGAGTAAAAATTGAATCTTTGAATAGAAATGCCTCAATCAAGGTACCTATTATGTCACAAGACCATTTTAATGTATAAAGATTAAATCTTTGAAAGCAAAATGAGAGTTTTGAGTTAAACATATTCAGGATCCCATCGACGTCCCGAAGAGTGTTTTAATGAGTGAAGATTGAATCTTCGAATGGAAATACCTCAATCAAGGTACCTATTATGTCACAAGACCATTTTAACGTATAAAGATTAAATATTTGAAAGAAAATGAGAGTTTTGAGTTAAACTTATTCGGGATCCCTTTGGCGTCACGAAGAGTGCTTTAATGAGTAAAGATCGAATCTTTGAATGAAATTACCTCAATCAAGGTATCTATTATGTCACTAGACCATTTGAACGTATAAAGATTGAATCTCTGAAAGAAAATGAGAGTTCTGAGTTAAACTTATTCAAGTTCCCTTTTACGTCCCGAAGAGTGTTTTAATGAGTAAAGATTTAATCTTTGATTGACAATACCTCAATAATAAACCTATTATGTCACTAGACCTTTCTAGAGTATAAAGATTGAATCATTGAAAGAAAATCAGAGTTTTGAGCTAAACAGTTTTGAGTTACCCATGAAGTCACGAAGAGTCTTTTAACGAGTAAAGATTGAATCTTCGAATGAAAATAACTCAATAAAGGTACCAATTATGTCACTAAACAATTTTAATGTATAAAGATTGAATCTTTGAAAGAAAATGAGAGTTTTGAGTTAAATTTATTCGAGATCACTTTTACGTCACACAGAGTGTTTTAATGAGTAAAGATTGAATCTGTGAATGAAAATAACTCAATAAAGGTACCTTTCGTGTCACTAAACCTTTTTAATGTACAGAGATTGAATCTTTGAAAGAAAATGAGTGTTTTGAGTTAAACTTATTCGAGTTCCCTTCGACATCCCGAAGAGTGTTTTAATGAGTAAGTATGAAATCTTTGAATGGAAATACCGCAATCAAGGTACCTATTATGTAACAAGACCATTTTGATGTATAAAGATTGAATCTTTGAAAGAAAATGAGAGTTTTGAGCTAAACTTATTCGAGATCCCTTCGAAGTCACGAAGCGTGTTTTAAAGATTAAAGTTTGAATCTTTGAATGAAAATTACTGAATAACGGTTCCTATCATGTCAATAAACCGTTTTAATGTATAAAGATTGAATCTTTGGAAGAAAATGAAAGTTCTGAGTTGAACTTATTCGAGTTCCCTTCGACGTCCCGAAGAGTGTTTTAATGATTAAAGATTGAATCATTGAATGGAAAATACCTCAATCAAGGTACTTATTATGTGACTAGACCATTTTAATGTATAAAGATTAAATCTTTGAAAGAAAATGAGAGTTTTGAGTTAAACTTATTCGAGATCTCTTTGACGTCACGAAGAGTGTTTTAAAGTGTAAAGATTGAATCTTTGAATGAAAATAACTGAATAAAGGTACCTATCGTGTCACTTAACCTTTTTAATGTGTAAAGATTGAATCTTTAAAAGAATATGAAAGTTCTGAGTTAAACTTATTCGAGTTCCCTTCGACGTCTCGAAGAGTGTTTTAAAGAGTAAAGATTGAATCATTGAATGGAAATACCTCAATCAGGGTACTTATTATGTCACTAGACCATTTTAATGTATAAGGATTAAATCTTTGAAAGGAAATAAAAGTTTTGAGTTAAACTTATTCGAGATCCCTTTGACGTCACGGAGAGTGTTTTGAAGAGTAAAGATTGAATCTTTGAATGAAACTAACTCAATAAAGGTACCTATCATGTCATTAGACCTTTTTAATATATAAAGATTGAATCTTCGAAAGAGAATGAGAGTTCCGAGTTAAACTTATTCGAGTTCCCTTCGACGTCCCAAAGAGTGTTTTAATGAGTAAAGATTGAATCTTTGAATAGAAATACATCAATCTAGGTACCTATTATGTCACTAGACCATTTTAATATATAAAGATTAAATCTTTGAAAAAAAATGAGAGTTTTGAGTTAAACTTATTCGAGATCCCTTTCACGTCACGAAGAGTGTTTTAATAAGTAAAGATTAAATCTTTGAATGAAATTACCTCAATCAAGGTACCTATCATGTCACTAGACCATTTTAACGTATAAAAGAGTGTTTTAATGAGTAAGGGTTGAGTCTTTGAATGAAAATACCTCAATAATGTACCTAATATGTCAGTAGACCTTTTTAGTGTATAAAGATTGAATCTTTGAAAGAAAATCAGAGTTTTGAGCTAAACTTATTCGAGTTACCCATGAAGTCACGAAGAGTCTTTTAATGAGTAAAGATTGAATCTTCACATGAAAATAACTCAATAAAGGTACCTATTATGTCACTAAACCATTTTAATGTATAAAGATTGAATCTTTGAAAGAAAATGAGAGTTTTGAGTTAAACTTATTCGAGTTCCCTTCGATGTCCCGAAGAGTGTTTTAATGAGTAAAAATTGAATCTTTGAATAGAAATGCCTCAATCAAGGTACCTATTATGTCACAAGACCATTTTAATGTATAAAGATTAAATCTTTGAAAGCAAAATGAGAGTTTTGAGTTAAACATATTCAGGATCCCATCGACGTCCCGAAGAGTGTTTTAATGAGTGAAGATTGAATCTTCGAATGGAAATACCTCAATCAAGGTACCTATTATGTCACAAGACCATTTTAATGTATAAAGATTAAATCCTTGAAAGAAAATGAGAGTTTTGAGTTAAACTTATTCGGGATCCCTTTGGCGTCACGAAGAGTGCTTTAATGAGTAAAGATCGAATCTTTGAATGAAATTACCTCAATCAAGGTATCTATTATGTCACTAGACCATTTGAACGTATAAAGATTGAATCTCTGAAAGAAAATGAGAGTTCTGAGTTAAACTTATTCAAGTTCCCTTTTACGTCCCGAAGAGTGTTTTAATGAGTAAAGATTTAATCTTTGAATGAGAATACCTCAATAATAAACCTATTATGTCACTAGACCTTTGTAGAGTATAAAGATTGAATCATTAAAAGAAAATCAGAGTTTTGAGCCAAACAGTTTTGAGTTACCCATGAAGTCACGAAGAGTCTTTTAACGAGTAAAGATTGAATCTTCGAATGAAAATAACTCAATAAAGGTACCAATTATGTCACTAAACAATTTTAATGTATAAAGATTGAATCTTTGAAAGAAAATGAGAGTTTTGAGTTAAATTTATTCGAGATCACTTTTACGTCACATAGAGTGTTTTAATGAGGAAAGATTGAATCTGTGAATGAAAATAACTCAATAAAGGTACCTTTCGTGTCACTAAACCTTTTTAATGTACAGAGATTGAATCTTTGAAAGAAAATGAGTGTTTTGAGTTAAACTTATTCGAGTTTCCTTCGACATCCCGAAGAGTGTTTTAATGAGTAAGTATGAAATCTTTGAATGGAAATACCGCAATCAAGGTACCTATTATGTAACAAGACCATTTTGATGTATAAAGATTGAATCTTTGAAAGAAAATGAGAGTTTTGAGCTAAACTTATTCGAGATCCCTTCAAAGTCACGAAGCGTGTTTTAAAGATTAAAGTTTGAATCTTTGAATGAAAATTACTGAATAACGGTTCCTATCATGTCACTAAACCGTTTTAATGTATAAAGATTGAATCTTTGGAAGAAAATGAAAGTTCTGAGTTGAACTTATTCGAGTTCCCTTCGACGTCCCGAAGAGTGTTTTAATGATTAAAGATTGAATCATTGAATGGAAAATACCTCAATCAAGGTACTTATTATGTGACTAGACCATTTTAATGTATAAAGATTAAATCTTTGAAAGAAAATGAGAGTTTTGAGTTAAACTTATTCGAGATCTCTTTGACGTCACGAAGAGTGTTTTAAAGTGTAAAGATTGAATCTTTGAATGAAAATAACTGAATAAAGGTACCTATCGTGTCACTTAACCTTTTTAATGTGTAAAGATTGAATCTTTAAAAGAATATGAAAGTTCTGAGTTAAACTTATTCGAGTTCCCTTCGACGTCTCGAAGAGTGTTTTAAAGAGTAAAGATTGAATCATTGAATGGAAATACCTCAATCAGGGTACTTATTATGTCACTAGACCATTTTAATGTATAAGGATTAAATCTTTGAAAGGAAATAAAAGTTTTGAGTTAAACTTATTCGAGACCCCTTTGACGTCACGGCGAGTGTTTTGAAGAGTAAAGATTGAATCTTTGAATGAAACTAACTCAATAAAGGTACCTATCATGTCATTAGACCTTTTTAATATATAAAGATTGAATCTTCGAAAGAAAATGAGAGTTCCGAGTTAAACTTATTCGAGTTCCCTTCGACGTCCCAAAGAGTGTTTTAATGAGTAAAGATTGAATCTTTGAATAGAAATACATCAATCTAGGTACCTATTATGTCACTAGACCATTTTAATATATAAAGATTAAATCTTTGAAAAAAAATGAGAGTTTTGAGTTAAACTTATTCGAGATCCCTTTCACGTCACGAAGAGTGTTTTAATAAGTAAAGATTAAATCTTTGAATGAAATTACCTCAATCAAGGTACCTATCATGTCACTAGACCATTTTAACGTATAAAAGAGTGTTTTAATGAGTAAGGGTTGAGTCTTTAAATGAAAATACCTCAATAATGTACCTAATATGTCAGTAGACCTTTTTAGTGTATAAAGATTGAATCTTTGAAAGAAAATCAGAGTTTTGAGCTAAACTTATTCGAGTTACCCATGAAGTCACGAAGAGTCTTTTAATGAGTAAAGATTGAATCTTCACATGAAAATAACTCAATAAAGGTACCTATTATGTCACTAAACCATTTTAATGTATAAAGATTGAATCTTTGAAAGAAAATGAGAGTTTTGAGTTAAACTTATTCGTGTTCCCTTCGATTTCCCGAAGAGTGTTTTAATGAGTAAAAATTGAATCTTTGAATAGAAATGCCTCAATCAAGGTACCTATTATGTCACAAGACCATTTTAATGTATAAAGATTAAATCTTTGAAAGCAAAATGAGAGTTTTGAGTTAAACATATTCAGGATCCCATCGACGTCCCAAAGAGTGTTTTAATTAGTGAAGATTGAATCTTCGAATGGAAATACCTCAATCAAGGTACCTATTATGTCACAAGACCATTTTAATGTATAAAGATTAAATCTTTGAAAGAAAATGAGAGTTTTGAGTTAAACTTATTCGGGATCCCTTTGGCGTCACGAAGAGTGCTTTAATGAGTAAAGATCGAATCTTTGAATGAAATTACCTCAATCAAAGTATCTATTATGTCACTAGACCATTTGAACGTATAAAGATTGAATCTCTGAAAGAAAATGAGAGTTCTGAGTTAAACTTATTCAAGTTCCCTTTTACGTCCCGAAGAGTGTTTTAATGAGTAAAGATTTAATCTTTGAATGAGAATACCTCAATAATAAACCTATTATGTCACTAGACCTTTCTAGAGTATAAAGATTGAATCATTGAAAGAAAATCAGAGTTTTGAGCTAAACAGTTTTGAGTTACCCATGAAGTCACGAAGAGTCTTTTAACGAGTAAAGATTGAATCTTCGAATGAAAATAACTCAATAAAGGTACCAATTATGTCACTAAACAATTTTAATGTATAAAGATTGAATCTTTGAAAGAAAATGAGAGTTTTGAGTTAAATTTATTCGAGATCACTTTTACGTCACACAGAGTGTTTTAATGAGTAAAGATTGAATCTGTGAATGAAAATAACTCAATAAAGGTACCTTTCGTGTCACTAAACCTTTTTAATGTACAGAGATTGAATCTTTGAAAGAAAATGAGTGTTTTGAGTTAAACTTATTCGAGTTCCCTTCGACATCCCGAAGAGTGTTTTAATGAGTAAGTATGAAATCTTTGAATGGAAATACCGCAATCAAGGTACCTATTATGTAACAAGACCATTTTGATGTATAAAGATTGAATCTTTGAAAGAAAATGAGAGTTTTGAGCTAAACTTATTCGAGATCCCTTCGAAGTCACGAAGCGTGTTTTAAAGATTAAAGTTTGAAACTTTGAATGAAAATTACTGAATAACGGTTCCTATCATGTCACTAAACCGTTTTAATGTATAAAGATTGAATCTTTGGAAGAAAATGAAAGTTCTGAGTTGAACTTATTCGAGTTCCCTTCGACGTCCCGAAGAGTGTTTTAATGATTAAAGATTGAATCATTGAATGGAAAATACCTCAATCAAGGTACTTATTATGTGACTAGACCATTTTAATGTATAAAGATTAAATCTTTGAAAGAAAATGAGAGTTTTGAGTTAAACTTATTCGAGATCTCTTTGACGTCACGAAGAGTGTTTTAAAGTGTAAAGATTGAATCTTTGAATGAAAATAACTGAATAAAGGTACCTATCGTGTCACTTAACCTTTTTAATGTGTAAAGATTGAATCTTTAAAAGAATATGAAAGTTCTGAGTTAAACTTATTCGAGTTCCCTTCGACGTCTCGAAGAGTGTTTTAAAGAGTAAAGATTGAATCATTGAATGGAAATACCTCAATCAGGGTACTTATTATGTCACTAGACCATTTTAATGTATAAGGATTAAATCTTTGAAAGGAAATAAAAGTTTTGAGTTAAACTTATTCGAGATCCCTTTGACGTCACGGAGAGTGTTTTGAAGAGTAAAGATTGAATCTTTGAATGAAACTAACTCAATAAAGGTACCTATCATGTCATTAGACCTTTTTAATTTATAAAGATTGAATCTTCGAAAGAAAATGAGAGTTCCGAGTTAAACTTATTCGAGTTCCCTTCGACGTCCCAAAGAGTGTTTTAATGAGTAAAGATTGAATCTTTGAATAGAAATACATCAATCTAGGTACCTATTATGTCACTAGACCATTTTAATATATAAAGATTAAATCTTTAAAAAAAAATGAGAGTTTTGAGTTAAACTTATTCGAGATCCCTTTCACGTCACGAAGAGTGTTTTAATAAGTAAAGATTGAATCTTTGAATGAAATTACCTCAATCAAGGTACCTATCATGTCACAAGACCATTTTAACGTATAAAAGAGTGTTTTAATGAGCAAGGGTTGAGTCTTTGAATGAAAGTACCTCAATAATGTACCTAATATGTCAGTAGACCTTTTTAGTGTATAAAGATTGAATCTTTGAAAGAAAATCAGAGTTTTGAGCTAAACTTATTCGAGTTACCCATGAAGTCACGAAGAGTCTTTTAATGAGTAAAGATTGAATCTTCACATGAAAATAACTCAATAAAGGTACCTATTATGTCACTAAACCATTTTAATGTATAAAGATTGAATCTTTGAAAGAAAATGAGAGTTTTGAGTTAAACTTATTCGAGTTCCCTTCGATGTCCCGAAGAGTGTTTTAATGAGTAAAAATTGAATCTTTGAATAGAAATGCCTCAATCAAGGTACCTATTATGTCACAAGACCATTTTAATGTATAAAGATTAAATATTTGAAAGCAAAATGAGAGTTTTGAGTTAAACATATTCAGGATCCCATCGACGTCCCGAAGAGTGTTTTAATGAGTGAAGATTGAATCTTCGAATGGAAATACCTCAATCAAGGTACCTATTATGTCACAAGACCATTTTAATGTATAAAGATTAAATCCTTGAAAGAAAATGAGAGTTTTGAGTTAAACTTATTCGGGATCCCTTTGGCGTCACGAAGAGTGCTTTAATGAGTAAAGATCGAATCTTTGAATGAAATTACCTCAATCAAGGTATCTATTATGTCACTAAACCATTTGAACGTATAAAGATTGAATCTCTGAAAGAAAATGAGAGTTCTGAGTTAAACTTATTCAAGTTCCCTTTTACGTCCCGAAGAGTGTTTTAATGAGTAAAGATTTAATCTTTGAATGAGAATACCTCAATAATAAACCTATTATGTCACTAGACCTTTCTAGAGTATAAAGATTGAATCATTGAAAGAAAATCAGAGTTTTGAGCTAAACAGTTTTGAGTTACCCATGAAGTAACGAAGAGTCTTTTAACGAGTAAAGATTGAATCTTCGAATGAAAATAACTCAATAAAGGTACCAATTATGTCACTAAACAATTTTAATGTATAAAGATTGAATCTTTGAAAGAAAATGAGAGTTTTGAGTTAAATTTATTCGAGATCACTTTTACGTCACACAGAGTGTTTTAATGAGTAAAGATTGAATCTGTGAATGAAAATAACTCAATAAAGGTACCTTTCGTGTCACTAAACCTTTTTAATGTACAGAGATTGAATCTTTGAAAGAAAATGAGTGTTTTGAGTTAAACTTATTCGAGTTCCCTTCGACATCCCGAAGAGTGTTTTAATGAGTAAGTATGAAATCTTTGAATGGAAATACCGCAATCAAGGTACCTATTATGTAACAAGACCATTTTGATGTATAAAGATTGAATCTTTGAAAGAAAATGAGAGTTTTGAGCTAAACTTATTCGAGATCCCTTCGAAGTCACGAAGCGTGTTTTAAAGATTAAAGTTTGAATCTTTGAATGAAAATTACTGAATAACGGTTCCTATCATGTCAATAAACCGTTTTAATGTATAAAGATTGAATCTTTGGAAGAAAATGAAAGTTCTGAGTTGAACTTATTCGAGTTCCCTTCGACGTCCCGAAGAGTGTTTTAATGATTAAAGATTGAATCATTGAATGGAAAATACCTCAATCAAGGTACTTATTATGTGACTAGACCATTTTAATGTATAAAGATTAAATCTTTGAAAGAAAATGAGAGTTTTGAGTTAAACTTATTCGAGATCTCTTTGACGTCACGAAGAGTGTTTTAAAGTGTAAAGATTGAATCTTTGAATGAAAATAACTGAATAAAGGTACCTATCGTGTCACTTAACCTTTTTAATGTGTAAAGATTGAATCTTTAAAAGAATATGAAAGTTCTGAGTTAAACTTATTCGAGTTCCCTTCGACGTCCCGAAGAGTGTTTTAAAGAGTAAAGATTGAATCATTGAATGGAAATACCTCAATCAGGGTACTTATTATGTCACTAGACCATTTTAATGTATAAGGATTAAATCTTTGAAAGGAAATAAAAGTTTTGAGTTAAACTTATTCGAGATCCCTTTGACGTCACGGAGAGTGTTTTGAAGAGTAAAGATTGAATCTTTGAATGAAACTAACTCAATAAAGGTACCTATCATGTCATTAGACCTTTTTAATATATAAAGATTGAATCTTCGAAAGAAAATGAGAGTTCCGAGTTAAACTTATTTGAGTTCCCTTCGACGTCCCAAAGAGTGTTTTAATGAGTAAAGATTGAATCTTTGAATAGAAATACATCAATCTAGGCACCTATTATGTCACTAGACCATTTTAATATATAAAGATTAAATCTTTGAAAAAAAATGAGAGTTTTGAGTTAAACTTATTCGAGATCCCTTTCACGTCACGAAGAGTGTTTTAATAAGTAAAGATTAAATCTTTGAATGAAATTACCTCAATCAAGGTACCTATCATGTCACTAGACCATTTTAACGTATAAAAGAGTGTTTTAATGAGTAAGGGTTGAGTCTTTGAATGAAAATACCTCAATAATGTACCTAATATGTCAGTAGACCTTTTTAGTGTATAAAGATTGAATCTTTGAAAGAAAATCAGAGTTTTGAGCTAAACTTATTCGAGTTACCCATGAAGTCACGAAGACTCTTTTAATGAGTAAAGATTGAATCTTCACATGAAAATAACTCAATAAAGGTACCTATTATGTCACTAAACCATTTTAATGTATAAAGATTGAATCTTTGAAAGAAAATGAGAGTTTTGAGTTAAACTTATTCGTGTTCCCTTTGATTTCCCGAAGAGTGTTTTAATGAGTAAAAATTGAATCTTTGAATAGAAATGCCTCAATCAAGGTACCTATTATGTCACAAGACCATTTTAATGTATAAAGATTAAATCTTTGAAAGCAAAATGAGAGTTTTGAGTTAAACATATTCAGGATCCCATCGACGTCCCGAAGAGTGTTTTAATGAGTGAAGATTGAATCTTCGAATGGAAATACCTCAATCAAGGTACCTATTATGTCACAAGACCATTTTAATGTATAAAGTTTAAATCCTTGAAAGAAAATGAGAGTTTTGAGTTAAACTTATTCGGGATCCCTTTGGCGTCACGAAGAGTGCTTTAATGAGTAAAGATCGAATCTTTGAATGAAATTACCTCAATCAAGGTATCTATTATGTCACTAGACCATTTGAATCTCTGTAAGAAAATGAGAGTTCTGAGTTAAACTTATTCAAGTTCCCTTTTACGTCCCGAAGAGTGTTTTAATGAGTAAAGATTTAATCTTTGAATGAGAATACCTCAATAATAAACCTATTATGTCACTAGACCTTTCTAGAGTATAAAGATTGAATCATTGAAAGAAAATCAGAGTTTTGAGCCAAACAGTTTTGAGTTACCCATGAAGTCACGAAGAGTCTTTTAACGAGTAAAGATTGAATCTTCGAATGAAAATAACTCAATAAAGGTACCAATTATGTCACTAAACAATTTTAATGTATAAAGATTGAATCTTTGAAAGAAAATGAGAGTTTTGAGTTAAATTTATTCGAGATCACTTTTACGTCACACAGAGTGTTTTAATGAGTAAAGATTGAATCTGTGAATGAAAATAACTCAATAAAGGTACCTTTCGTGTCACTAAACCTTTTTAATGTACAGAGATTGAATCTTTGAAAGAAAATGAGTGTTTTGAGTTAAACTTATTCGAGTTTCCTTCGACATCCCGAAGAGTGTTTTAATGAGTAAGTATGAAATCTTTGAATGGAAATACCGCAATCAAGGTACCTATTATGTAACAAGACCATTTTGATGTATAAAGATTGAATCTTTGAAAGAAAATGAGAGTTTTGAGCTAAACTTATTCGAGATCCCTTCGAAGTCACGAAGCGTGTTTTAAAGATTAAAGTTTGAATCTTTGAATGAAAATTACTGAATAACGGTTCCTATCATGTCACTAAACCGTTTTAATGTATAAAGATTGAATCTTTGGAAGAAAATGAAAGTTCTGAGTTGAACTTATTCGAGTTCCCTTCGACGTCCCGAAGAGTGTTTTAATGATTAAAGATTGAATCATTGAATGGAAAATACCTCAATCAAGGTACTTATTATGTGACTAGACCATTTTAATGTATAAAGATTAAATCTTTGAAAGAAAATGAGAGTTTTGAGTTAAACTTATTCGAGATCTCTTTGACGTCACGAAGAGTGTTTTAAAGTGTAAAGATTGATTCTTTGAATGAAAATAACTGAATAAAGGTACCTATCGTGTCACTTAACCTTTTTAATGTGTAAAGATTGAATCTTTAAAAGAATATGAAAGTTCTGAGTTAAACTTATTCGAGTTCCCTTCGACGTCTCGAAGAGTGTTTTAAAGAGTAAAGATTGAATCATTGAATGGAAATACCTCAATCAGGGTACTTATTATGTCACTAGACCATTTTAATGTATAAGGATTAAATCTTTGAAAGGAAATAAAAGTTTTGAGTTAAACTTATTCGAGACCCCTTTGACGTCACGGAGAGTGTTTTGAAGAGTAAAGATTGAATCTTTGAATGAAACTAACTCAATAAAGGTACCTATCATGTCATTAGACCTTTTTAATATATAAAGATTGAATCTTCGAAAGAAAATGAGAGTTCCGAGTTAAACTTATTCGAGTTCCCTTCGACGTCCCAAAGAGTGTTTTAATGAGTAAAGATTGAATCTTTGAATAGAAATACATCAATCTAGGTACCTATTATGTCACTAGACCATTTTAATATATAAAGATTAAATCTTTGAAAAAAAATGAGAGTTTTGAGTTAAACTTATTCGAGATCCCTTTCACGTTACGAAGAGTGTTTTAATAAGTAAAGATTAAATCTTTGAATGAAATTACCTCAATCAAGGTACCTATCATGTCACTAGACCATTTTAACGTATAAAAGAGTGTTTTAATGAGTAAGGGTTGAGTCTTTGAATGAAAATACCTCAATAATGTACCTAATATGTCAGTAGACCTTTTTAGTGTATAAAGATTGAATCTTTGAAAGAAAATCAGAGTTTTGAGCTAAACTTATTCGAGTTACCCATGAAGTCACGAAGAGTCTTTTAATGAGTAAAGATTGAATCTTCACATGAAAATAACTCAATAAAGGTACCTATTATGTCACTAAACCATTTTAATGTATAAAGATTGAATCTTTGAAAGAAAATGAGAGTTTTGAGTTAAACTTATTCGTGTTCCCTTCGATTTCCCGAAGAGTGTTTTAATGAGTAAAAATTGAATCTTTGAATAGAAATGCCTCAATCAAGGTACCTATTATGTCACAAGACCATTTTAATGTATAAAGATTAAATCTTTGAAAGCAAAATGAGAGTTTTGAGTTAAACATATTCAGGATCCCATCGACGTCCCGAAGAGTGTTTTAATGAGTGAAGATTGAATCTTCGAATGGAAATACCTCAATCAAGGTACCTATTATGTCACAAGACCATTTTAATGTATAAAGTTTAAATCCTTGAAAGAAAATGAGAGTTTTGAGTTAAACTTATTCGGGATCCCTTTGGCGTCACGAAGAGTGCTTTAATGAGTAAAGATCGAATCTTTGAATGAAATTACCTCAATCAAGGTATCTATTATGTCACTAGACCATTTGAATCTCTGAAAGAAAATGAGAGTTCTGAGTTAAACTTATTCAAGTTCCCTTTTACGTCCCGAAGAGTGTTTTAATGAGTAAAGATTTAATCTTTGAATGAGAATACCTCAATAATAAACCTATTATGTCACTAGACCTTTCTAGAGTATAAAGATTGAATCATTGAAAGAAAATCAGAGTTTTGAGCCAAACAGTTTTGAGTTACCCATGAAGTCACGAAGAGTCTTTTAACGAGTAAAGATTGAATCTTCGAATGAAAATAACTCAATAAAGGTACCAATTATGTCACTAAACAATTTTAATGTATAAAGATTGAATCTTTGAAAGAAAATGAGAGTTTTGAGTTAAATTTATTCGAGATCACTTTTACGTCACACAGAGTGTTTTAATGAGTAAAGATTGAATCTGTGAATGAAAATAACTCAATAAAGGTACCTTTCGTGTCACTAAACCTTTTTAATGTACAGAGATTGAATCTTTGAAAGAAAATGAGTGTTTTGAGTTAAACTTATTCGAGTTTCCTTCGACATCCCGAAGAGTGTTTTAATGAGTAAGTATGAAATCTTTGAATGGAAATACCGCAATCAAGGTACCTATTATGTAACAAGACCATTTTGATGTATAAAGATTGAATCTTTGAAAGAAAATGAGAGTTTTGAGCTAAACTTATTCGAGATCCCTTCGAAGTCACGAAGCGTGTTTTAAAGATTAAAGTTTGAATCTTTGAATGAAAATTACTGAATAACGGTTCCTATCATGTCACTAAACCGTTTTAATGTATAAAGATTGAATCTTTGGAAGAAAATGAAAGTTCTGAGTTGAACTTATTCGAGTTCCCTTCGACGTCCCGAAGAGTGTTTTAATGATTAAAGATTGAATCATTGAATGGAAAATACCTCAATCAAGGTACTTATTATGTGACTAGACCATTTTAATGTATAAAGATTAAATCTTTGAAAGAAAATGAGAGTTTTGAGTTAAACTTATTCGAGATCTCTTTGACGTCACGAAGAGTGTTTTAAAGTGTAAAGATTGAATCTTTGAATGAAAATAACTGAATAAAGGTACCTATCGTGTCACTTAACCTTTTTAATGTGTAAAGATTGAATCTTTAAAAGAATATGAAAGTTCTGAGTTAAACTTATTCGAGTTCCCTTCGACGTCTCGAAGAGTGTTTTAAAGAGTAAAGATTGAATCATTGAATGGAAATACCTCAATCAGGGTACTTATTATGTCACTAGACCATTTTAATGTATAAGGATTAAATCTTTGAAAGGAAATAAAAGTTTTGAGTTAAACTTATTCGAGACCCCTTTGACGTCACGGAGAGTGTTTTGAAGAGTAAAGATTGAATCTTTGAATGAAACTAACTCAATAAAGGTACCTATCATGTCATTAGACCTTTTTAATATATAAAGATTGAATCTTCGAAAGAAAATGAGAGTTCCGAGTTAAACTTATTCGAGTTCCCTTCGACGTCCCAAAGAGTGTTTTAATGGGTAAAGATTGAATCTTTGAATAGAAATACATCAATCTAGGTACCTATTATGTCACTAGACCATTTTAATATATAAAGATTAAATCTTTGAAAAAAAATGAGAGTTTTGAGTTAAACTTATTCGAGATCCCTTTCACGTCACGAAGAGTGTTTTAATAAGTAAAGATTAAATCTTTGAATGAAATTACCTCAATCAAGGTACCTATCATGTCACTAGACCATTTTAACGTATAAAAGAGTGTTTTAATGAGTAAGGGTTGAGTCTTTAAATGAAAATACCTCAATAATGTACCTAATATGTCAGTAGACCTTTTTAGTGTATAAAGATTGAATCTTTGAAAGAAAATCAGAGTTTTGAGCTAAACTTATTCGAGTTACCCATGAAGTCACGAAGAGTCTTTTAATGAGTAAAGATTGAATCTTCACATGAAAATAACTCAATAAAGGTACCTATTATGTCACTAAACCATTTTAATGTATAAAGATTGAATCTTTGAAAGAAAATGAGAGTTTTGAGTAAAACTTATTCGTGTTCCCTTCGATTTCCCGAAGAGTGTTTTAATGAGTAAAAATTGAATCTTTGAATAGAAATGCCTCAATCAAGGTACCTATTATGTCACAAGACCATTTTAATGTATAAAGATTAAATCTTTGAAAGCAAAATGAGAGTTTTGAGTTAAACATATTCAGGATCCCATCGACGTCCCGAAGAGTGTTTTAATTAGTGAAGATTGAATCTTCGAATGGAAATACCTCAATCAAGGTACCTATTATGTCACAAGACCATTTTAATGTATAAAGATTAAATCTTTGAAAGAAAATGAGAGTTTTGAGTTAAACTTATTCGGGATCCCTTTGGCGTCACGAAGAGTGCTTTAATGAGTAAAGATCGAATCTTTGAGTGAAATTACCTCAATCAAGGTATCTATTATGTCACTAGACCATTTGAACGTATAAAGATTGAATCTCTGAAAGAAAATGAGAGTTCTGAGTTAAACTTATTCAAGTTCCCTTTTACGTCCCGAAGAGTGTTTTAATGAGTAAAGATTTAATCTTTGAATGAGAATACCTCAATAATAAACCTATTATGTCACTAGACCTTTCTAGAGTATAAAGATTGAATCATTGAAAGAAAATCAGAGTTTTGAGCTAAACAGTTTTGAGTTACCCATGAAGTCACGAAGAGTCTTTTAACGAGTAAAGATTGAATCTTCGAATGAAAATAACTCAATAAAGGTACCAATTATGTCACTAAACAATTTTAATGTATAAAGATTGAATCTTTGAAAGAAAATGAGAGTTTTGAGTTAAATTTATTCGAGATCACTTTTACGTCACACAGAGTGTTTTAATGAGTAAAGATTGAATCTGTGAATGAAAATAACTCAATAAAGGTACCTTTCGTGTCACTAAACCTTTTTAATGTACAGAGATTGAATCTTTGAAAGAAAATGAGTGTTTTGAGTTAAACTTATTCGAGTTCCCTTCGACATCCCGAAGAGTGTTTTAATGAGTAAGTATGAAATCTTTGAATGGAAATACCGCAATCAAGGTACCTATTATGTAACAAGACCATTTTGATGTATAAAGATTGAATCTTTGAAAGAAAATGAGAGTTTTGAGCTAAACTTATTCGAGATCCCTTCGAAGTCACGAAGCGTGTTTTAAAGATTAAAGTTTGAAACTTTGAATGAAAATTACTGAATAACGGTTCCTATCATGTCACTAAACCGTTTTAATGTATAAAGATTGAATCTTTGGAAGAAAATGAAAGTTCTGAGTTGAACTTATTCGAGTTCCCTTCGACGTCCCGAAGAGTGTTTTAATGATTAAAGATTGAATCATTGAATGGAAAATACCTCAATCAAGGTACTTATTATGTGACTAGACCATTTTAATGTATAAAGATTAAATCTTTGAAAGAAAATGAGAGTTTTGAGTTAAACTTATTCGAGATCTCTTTGACGTCACGAAGAGTGTTTTAAAGTGTAAAGATTGAATCTTTGAATGAAAATAACTGAATAAAGGTACCTATCGTGTCACTTAACCTTTTTAATGTGTAAAGATTGAATCTTTAAAAGAATATGAAAGTTCTGAGTTAAACTTATTCGAGTTCCCTTCGACGTCTCGAAGAGTGTTTTAAAGAGTAAAGATTGAATCATTGAATGGAAATACCTCAATCAGGGTACTTATTATGTCACTAGACCATTTTAATGTATAAGGATTAAATCTTTGAAAGGAAATAAAAGTTTTGAGTTAAACTTATTCGAGATCCCTTTGACGTCACGGAGAGTGTTTTGAAGAGTAAAGATTGAATCTTTGAATGAAACTAACTCAATAAAGGTACCTATCATGTCATTAGACCTTTTTAATTTATAAAGATTGAATCTTCGAAAGAAAATGAGAGTTCCGAGTTAAACTTATTCGAGTTCCCTTCGACGTCCCAAAGAGTGTTTTAATGAGTAAAGATTGAATCTTTGAATAGAAATACATCAATCTAGGTACCTATTATGTCACTAGACCATTTTAATATATAAAGATTAAATCTTTAAAAAAAAATGAGAGTTTTGAGTTAAACTTATTCGAGATCCCTTTCACGTCACGAAGAGTGTTTTAATAAGTAAAGATTGAATCTTTGAATGAAATTACCTCAATCAAGGTACCTATCATGTCACTAGACCATTTTAACGTATAAAAGAGTGTTTTAATGAGTAAGGGTTGAGTCTTTGAATGAAAATACCTCAATAATGTACCTAATATGTCAGTAGACCTTTTTAGTGTATAAAGATTGAATCTTTGAAAGAAAATCAGAGTTTTGAGCTAAACTTATTCGAGTTACCCATGAAGTCACGAAGAGTCTTTTAATGAGTAAAGATTGAATCTTCACATGAAAATAACTCAATAAAGGTACCTATTATGTCACTAAACCATTTTAATGTATAAAGATTGAATCTTTGAAAGAAAATGAGAGTTTTGAGTTAAACTTATTCGAGTTCCCTTCGATGTCCCGAAGAGTGTTTTAATGAGTAAAAATTGAATCTTTGAATAGAAATGCCTCAATCAAGGTACCTATTATGTCACAAGACCATTTTAATGTATAAAGATTAAATCTTTGAAAGCAAAATGAGAGTTTTGAGTTAAACATATTCAGGATCCCATCGACGTCCCGAAGAGTGTTTTAATTAGTGAAGATTGAATCTTCGAATGGAAATACCTCAATCAAGGTACCTATTATGTCACAAGACCATTTTAATGTATAAAGATTAAATCCTTGAAAGAAAATGAGAGTTTTGAGTTAAACTTATTCGGGATCCCTTTGGCGTCACGAAGAGTGCTTTAATGAGTAAAGATCGAATCTTTGAATGAAATTACCTCAATCAAGGTATCTATTATGTCACTAGACCATTTGAACGTATAAAGATTGAATCTCTGAAAGAAAATGAGAGTTCTGAGTTAAACTTATTCAAGTTCCCTTTTACGTCCCGAAGAGTGTTTTAATGAGTAAAGATTTAATCTTTGAATGAGAATACCTCAATAATAAACCTATTATGTCACTAGACCTTTCTAGAGTATAAAGATTGAATCATTGAAAGAAAATCAGAGTTTTGAACCAAACAGTTTTGAGTTACCCATGAAGTCACGAAGAATCTTTTAACGAGTAAAGATTGAATCATCGAATGAAAATAACTCAATAAAGGTACCAATTATGTCACTAAACAATTTTAATGTATAAAGATTGAATCTTTGAAAGAAAATGAGAGTTTTGAGTTAAATTTATTCGAGATCACTTTTACGTCACACAGAGTGTTTTAATGAGTAAAGATTGAATCTGTGAATGAAAATAACTCAATAAAGGTACCTTTCGTGTCACTAAACCATTTTAATGTACAGAGATTGAATCTTTGAAAGAAAATGAGTGTTTTGAGTTAAACTTATTCGAGTTTCCTTCGACATCCCGAAGAGTGTTTTAATGAGTAAGTATGAAATCTTTGAATGGAAATACCGCAATCAAGGTACCTATTATGTAACAAGACCATTTTGATGTATAAAGATTGAATCTTTGAAAGAAAATGAGAGTTTTGAGCTAAACTTATTCGAGATCCCTTCGAAGTCACGAAGCGTGTTTTAAAGATTAAAGTTTGAATCTTTGAATGAAAATTACTGAATAACGGTTCCTATCATGTCACTAAACCGTTTTAATGTATAAAGATTGAATCTTTGGAAGAAAATGAAAGTTCTGAGTTGAACTTATTCGAGTTCCCTTCGACGTCCCGAAGAGTGTTTTAATGATTAAAGATTGAATCATTGAATGGAAAATACCTCAATCAAGGTACTTATTATGTGACTAGACCATTTTAATGTATAAAGATTAAATCTTTGAAAGAAAATGAGAGTTTTGAGTTAAACTTATTCGAGATCTCTTTGACGTCACGAAGAGTGTTTTAAAGTGTAAAGATTGAATCTTTGAATGAAAATAACTGAATAAAGGTACCTATCGTGTCACTTAACCTTTTTAATGTGTAAAGATTGAATCTTTAAAAGAATATGAAAGTTCTGAGTTAAACTTATTCGAGTTCCCTTCGACGTCTCGAAGAGTGTTTTAAAGAGTAAAGATTGAATCATTGAATGGAAATACCTCAATCAGGGTACTTATTATGTCACTAGACCATTTTAATGTATAAGGATTAAATCTTTGAAAGGAAATAAAAGTTTTGAGTTAAACTTATTCGAGACCCCTTTGACGTCACGGAGAGTGTTTTGAAGAGTAAAGATTGAATCTTTGAATGAAACTAACTCAATAAAGGTACCTATCATGTCATTAGACCTTTTTAATATATAAAGATTGAATCTTCGAAAGAAAATGAGAGTTCCGAGTTAAACTTATTCGAGTTCCCTTCGACGTCCCAAAGAGTGTTTTAATGAGTAAAGATTGAATCTTTGAATAGAAATACATCAATCTAGGTACCTATTATGTCACTAGACCATTTTAATATATAAAGATTAAATCTTTGAAAAAAAATGAGAGTTTTGAGTTAAACTTATTCGAGATCCCTTTCACGTCACGAAGAGTGTTTTAATAAGTAAAGATTAAATCTTTGAATGAAATTACCTCAATCAAGGTACCTATCATGTCACTAGACCATTTTAACGTATAAAAGAGTGTTTTAATGAGTAAGGGTTGAGTCTTTAAATGAAAATACCTCAATAATGTACCTAATATGTCAGTAGACCTTTTTAGTGTATAAAGATTGAATCTTTGAAAGAAAATCAGAGTTTTGAGCTAAACTTATTCGAGTTACCCATGAAGTCACGAAGAGTCTTTTAATGAGTAAAGATTGAATCTTCACATGAAAATAACTCAATAAAGGTACCTATTATGTCACTAAACCATTTTAATGTATAAAGATTGAATCTTTGAAAGAAAATGAGAGTTTTGAGTTAAACTTATTCGTGTTCCCTTCGATTTCCCGAAGAGTGTTTTAATGAGTAAAAATTGAATCTTTGAATAGAAATGCCTCAATCAAGGTACCTATTATGTCACAAGACCATTTTAATGTATAAAGATTAAATCTTTGAAAGCAAAATGAGAGTTTTGAGTTAAACATATTCAGGATCCCATCGACGTCCCGAAGAGTGTTTTAATTAGTGAAGATTGAATCTTCGAATGGAAATACCTCAATCAAGGTACCTATTATGTCACAAGACCATTTTAATGTATAAAGATTAAATCTTTGAAAGAAAATGAGAGTTTTGAGTTAAACTTATTCGGGATCCCTTTGGCGTCACGAAGAGTGCTTTAATGAGTAAAGATCGAATCTTTGAATGAAATTACCTCAATCAAGGTATCTATTATGTCACTAGACCATTTGAACGTATAAAGATTGAATCTCTGAAAGAAAATGAGAGTTCTGAGTTAAACTTATTCAAGTTCCCTTTTACGTCCCGAAGAGTGTTTTAATGAGTAAAGATTTAATCTTTGAATGAGAATACCTCAATAATAAACCTATTATGTCACTAGACCTTTCTAGAGTATAAAGATTGAATCATTGAAAGAAAATCAGAGTTTTGAGCTAAACAGTTTTGAGTTACCCATGAAGTCACGAAGAGTCTTTTAACGAGTAAAGATTGAATCTTCGAATGAAAATAACTCAATAAAGGTACCAATTATGTCACTAAACAATTTTAATGTATAAAGATTGAATCTTTGAAAGAAAATGAGAGTTTTGAGTTAAATTTATTCGAGATCACTTTTACGTCACACAGAGTGTTTTAATGAGTAAAGATTGAATCTGTGAATGAAAATAACTCAATAAAGGTACCTTTCGTGTCACTAAACCTTTTTAATGTACAGAGATTGAATCTTTGAAAGAAAATGAGTGTTTTGAGTTAAACTTATTCGAGTTCCCTTCGACATCCCGAAGAGTGTTTTAATGAGTAAGTATGAAATCTTTGAATGGAAATACCGCAATCAAGGTACCTATTATGTAACAAGACCATTTTGATGTATAAAGATTGAATCTTTGAAAGAAAATGAGAGTTTTGAGCTAAACTTATTCGAGATCCCTTCGAAGTCACGAAGCGTGTTTTAAAGATTAAAGTTTGAAACTTTGAATGAAAATTACTGAATAACGGTTCCTATCATGTCACTAAACCGTTTTAATGTATAAAGATTGAATCTTTGGAAGAAAATGAAAGTTCTGAGTTGAACTTATTCGAGTTCCCTTCGACGTCCCGAAGAGTGTTTTAATGATTAAAGATTGAATCATTGAATGGAAAATACCTCAATCAAGGTACTTATTATGTGACTAGACCATTTTAATGTATAAAGATTAAATCTTTGAAAGAAAATGAGAGTTTTGAGTTAAACTTATTCGAGATCTCTTTGACGTCACGAAGAGTGTTTTAAAGTGTAAAGATTGAATCTTTGAATGAAAATAACTGAATAAAGGTACCTATCGTGTCACTTAACCTTTTTAATGTGTAAAGATTGAATCTTTAAAAGAATATGAAAGTTCTGAGTTAAACTTATTCGAGTTCCCTTCGACGTCTCGAAGAGTGTTTTAAAGAGTAAAGATTGAATCATTGAATGGAAATACCTCAATCAGGGTACTTATTATGTCACTAGACCATTTTAATGTATAAGGATTAAATCTTTGAAAGGAAATAAAAGTTTTGAGTTAAACTTATTCGAGATCCCTTTGACGTCACGGAGAGTGTTTTGAAGAGTAAAGATTGAATCTTTGAATGAAACTAACTCAATAAAGGTACCTATCATGTCATTAGACCTTTTTAATTTATAAAGATTGAATCTTCGAAAGAAAATGAGAGTTCCGAGTTAAACTTATTCGAGTTCCCTTCGACGTCCCAAAGAGTGTTTTAATGAGTAAAGATTGAATCTTTGAATAGAAATACATCAATCTAGGTACCTATTATGTCACTAGACCATTTTAATATATAAAGATTAAATCTTTAAAAAAAAATGAGAGTTTTGAGTTAAACTTATTCGAGATCCCTTTCACGTCACGAAGAGTGTTTTAATAAGTAAAGATTGAATCTTTGAATGAAATTACCTCAATCAAGGTACCTATCATGTCACTAGACCATTTTAACGTATAAAAGAGTGTTTTAATGAGTAAGGGTTGAGTCTTTGAATGAAAATACCTCAATAATGTACCTAATATGTCAGTAGACCTTTTTAGTGTATAAAGATTGAATCTTTGAAAGAAAATCAGAGTTTTGAGCTAAACTTATTCGAGTTACCCATGAAGTCACGAAGAGTCTTTTAATGAGTAAAGATTGAATCTTCACATGAAAATAACTCAATAAAGGTACCTATTATGTCACTAAACCATTTTAATGTATAAAGATTGAATCTTTGAAAGAAAATGAGAGTTTTGAGTTAAACTTATTCGAGTTCCCTTCGATGTCCCGAAGAGTGTTTTAATGAGTAAAAATTGAATCTTTGAATAGAAATGCCTCAATCAAGGTACCTATTATGTCACAAGACCATTTTAATGTATAAAGATTAAATCTTTGAAAGCAAAATGAGAGTTTTGAGTTAAACATATTCAGGATCCCATCGACGTCCCGAAGAGTGTTTTAATGAGTGAAGATTGAATCTTCGAATGGAAATACCTCAATCAAGGTACCTATTATGTCACAAGACCATTTTAATGTATAAAGATTAAATCCTTGAAAGAAAATGAGAGTTTTGAGTTAAACTTATTCGGGATCCCTTTGGCGTCACGAAGAGTGCTTTAATGAGTAAAGATCGAATCTTTGAATGAAATTACCTCAATCAAGGTATCTATTATGTCACTAGACCATTTGAACGTATAAAGATTGAATCTCTGAAAGAAAATGAGAGTTCTGAGTTAAACTTATTCAAGTTCCCTTTTACGTCCCGAAGAGTGTTTTAATGAGTAAAGATTTAATCTTTGAATGAGAATACCTCAATAATAAACCTATTATGTCACTAGACCTTTCTAGAGTATAAAGATTGAATCATTGAAAGAAAATCAGAGTTTTGAACCAAACAGTTTTGAGTTACCCATGAAGTCACGAAGAATCTTTTAACGAGTAAAGATTGAATCATCGAATGAAAATAACTCAATAAAGGTACCAATTATGTCACTAAACAATTTTAATGTATAAAGATTGAATCTTTGAAAGAAAATGAGAGTTTTGAGTTAAATTTATTCGAGATCACTTTTACGTCACACAGAGTGTTTTAATGAGTAAAGATTGAATCTGTGAATGAAAATAACTCAATAAAGGTACCTTTCGTATCACTAAACCATTTTAATGTACAGAGATTGAATCTTTGAAAGAAAATGAGTGTTTTGAGTAAAACTTATTCGAGTTTCCTTCGACATCCCGAAGAGTGTTTTAATGAGTAAGTATGAAATCTTTGAATGGAAATACCGCAATCAAGGTACCTATTATGTAACAAGACCATTTTGATGTATAAAGATTGAATCTTTGAAAGAAAATGAGAGTTTTGAGCTAAACTTATTCGAGATCCCTTCGAAGTCACGAAGCGTGTTTTAAAGATTAAAGTTTGAATCTTTGAATGAAAATTACTGAATAACGGTTCCTATCATGTCACTAAACCGTTTTAATGTATAAAGATTGAATCTTTGGAAGAAAATGAAAGTTCTGAGTTGAACTTATTCGAGTTCCTTTCGACGTCCCGAAGAGTGTTTTAATGATTAAAGATTGAATCATTGAATGGAAAATACCTCAATCAAGGTACTTATTATGTGACTAGACCATTTTAATGTATAAAGATTAAATCTTTGAAAGAAAATGAGAGTTTTGAGTTAAACTTATTCGAGATCTCTTTGACGTCACGAAGAGTGTTTTAAAGTGTAAAGATTGAATCTTTGAATGAAAATAACTGAATAAAGGTACCTATCGTGTCACTTAACCTTTTTAATGTGTAAAGATTGAATCTTTAAAAGAATATGAAAGTTCTGAGTTAAACTTATTCGAGTTCCCTTCGACGTCTCGAAGAGTGTTTTAAAGAGTAAAGATTGAATCATTGAATGGAAATACCTCAATCAGGGTACTTATTATGTCACTAGACCATTTTAATGTATAAGGATTAAATCTTTGAAAGGAAATAAAAGTTTTGAGTTAAACTTATTCGAGACCCCTTTGACGTCACGGAGAGTGTTTTGAAGAGTAAAGATTGAATCTTTGAATGAAACTAACTCAATAAAGGTACCTATCATGTCATTAGACCTTTTTAATATATAAAGATTGAATCTTCGAAAGAAAATGAGAGTTCCGAGTTAAACTTATTCGAGTTCCCTTCGACGTCCCAAAGAGTGTTTTAATGAGTAAAGATTGAATCTTTGAATAGAAATACATCAATCTAGGTACCTATTATGTCACTAGACCATTTTAATATATAAAGATTAAATCTTTGAAAAAAAATGAGAGTTTTGAGTTAAACTTATTCGAGATCCCTTTCACGTCACGAAGAGTGTTTTAATAAGTAAAGATTAAATCTTTGAATGAAATTACCTCAATCAAGGTACCTATCATGTCACTAGACCATTTTAACGTATAAAAGAGTGTTTTAATGAGTAAGGGTTGAGTCTTTGAATGAAAATACCTCAATAATGTACCTAATATGTCAGTAGACCTTTTTAGTGTATAAAGATTGAATCTTTGAAAGAAAATCAGAGTTTTGAGCTAAACTTATTCGAGTTACCCATGAAGTCACGAAGAGTCTTTTAATGAGTAAAGATTGAATCTTCACATGAAAATAACTCAATAAAGGTACCTATTATGTCACTAAACCATTTTAATGTATAAAGATTGAATCTTTGAAAGAAAATGAGAGTTTTGAGTTAAACTTATTCGTGTTCCCTTCGATTTCCCGAAGAGTGTTTTAATGAGTAAAAATTGAATCTTTGAATAGAAATGCCTCAATCAAGGTACCTATTATGTCACAAGACCATTTTAATGTATAAAGATTAAATCTTTGAAAGCAAAATGAGAGTTTTGAGTTAAACATATTCAGGATCCCATCGACGTCCCGAAGAGTGTTTTAATTAGTGAAGATTGAATCTTCGAATGGAAATACCTCAATCAAGGTACCTATTATGTCACAAGACCATTTTAATGTATAAAGATTAAATCTTTGAAAGAAAATGAGAGTTTTGAGTTAAACTTATTCGGGATCCCTTTGGCGTCACGAAGAGTGCTTTAATGAGTAAAGATCGAATCTTTGAATGAAATTACCTCAATCAAGGTATCTATTATGTCACTAGACCATTTGAACGTATAAAGATTGAATCTCTGAAAGAAAATGAGAGTTCTGAGTTAAACTTATTCAAGTTCCCTTTTACGTCCCGAAGAGTGTTTTAATGAGTAAAGATTTAATCTTTGAATGAGAATACCTCAATAATAAACCTATTATGTCACTAGACCTTTCTAGAGTATAAAGATTGAATCATTGAAAGAAAATCAGAGTTTTGAGCTAAACAGTTTTGAGTTACCCATGAAGTCACGAAGAGTCTTTTAACGAGTAAAGATTGAATCTTCGAATGAAAATAACTCAATAAAGGTACCAATTATGTCACTAAACAATTTTAATGTATAAAGATTGAATCTTTGAAAGAAAATGAGAGTTTTGAGTTAAATTTATTCGAGATCACTTTTACGTCACACAGAGTGTTTTAATGAGTAAAGATTGAATCTGTGAATGAAAATAACTCAATAAAGGTACCTTTCGTGTCACTAAACCTTTTTAATGTACAGAGATTGAATCTTTGAAAGAAAATGAGTGTTTTGAGTTAAACTTATTCGAGTTCCCTTCGACATCCCGAAGAGTGTTTTAATGAGTAAGTATGAAATCTTTGAATGGAAATACCGCAATCAAGGTACCTATTATGTAACAAGACCATTTTGATGTATAAAGATTGAATCTTTGAAAGAAAATGAGAGTTTTGAGCTAAACTTATTCGAGATCCCTTCGAAGTCACGAAGCGTGTTTTAAAGATTAAAGTTTGAAACTTTGAATGAAAATTACTGAATAACGGTTCCTATCATGTCACTAAACCGTTTTAATGTATAAAGATTGAATCTTTGGAAGAAAATGAAAGTTCTGAGTTGAACTTATTCGAGTTCCCTTCGACGTCCCGAAGAGTGTTTTAATGATTAAAGATTGAATCATTGAATGGAAAATACCTCAATCAAGGTACTTATTATGTGACTAGACCATTTTAATGTATAAAGATTAAATCTTTGAAAGAAAATGAGAGTTTTGAGTTAAACTTATTCGAGATCTCTTTGACGTCACGAAGAGTGTTTTAAAGTGTAAAGATTGAATCTTTGAATGAAAATAACTGAATAAAGGTACCTATCGTGTCACTTAACCTTTTTAATGTGTAAATATTGAATCTTTAAAAGAATATGAAAGTTCTGAGTTAAACTTATTCGAGTTCCCTTCGACGTCTCGAAGAGTGTTTTAAAGAGTAAAGATTGAATCATTGAATGGAAATACCTCAATCAGGGTACTTATTATGTCACTAGACCATTTTAATGTATAAGGATTAAATCTTTGAAAGGAAATAAAAGTTTTGAGTTAAACTTATTCGAGATCCCTTTGACGTCACGGAGAGTGTTTTGAAGAGTAAAGATTGAATCTTTGAATGAAACTAACTCAATAAAGGTACCTATCATGTCATTAGACCTTTTTAATTTATAAAGATTGAATCTTCGAAAGAAAATGAGAGTTCCGAGTTAAACTTATTCGAGTTCCCTTCGACGTCCCAAAGAGTGTTTTAATGAGTAAAGATTGAATCTTTGAATAGAAATACATCAATCTAGGTACCTATTATGTCACTAGACCATTTTAATATATAAAGATTAAATCTTTAAAAAAAAATGAGAGTTTTGAGTTAAACTTATTCGAGATCCCTTTCACGTCACGAAGAGTGTTTTAATAAGTAAAGATTGAATCTTTGAATGAAATTACCTCAATCAAGGTACCTATCATGTCACTAGACCATTTTAACGTATAAAAGAGTGTTTTAATGAGTAAGGGTTGAGTCTTTGAATGAAAATACCTCAATAATGTACCTAATATGTCAGTAGACCTTTTTAGTGTATAAAGATTGAATCTTTGAAAGAAAATCAGAGTTTTGAGCTAAACTTATTCGAGTTACCCATGAAGTCACGAAGAGTCTTTTAATGAGTAAAGATTGAATCTTCACATGAAAATAACTCAATAAAGGTACCTATTATGTCACTAAACCATTTTAATGTATAAAGATTGAATCTTTGAAAGAAAATGAGAGTTTTGAGTTAAACTTATTCGAGTTCCCTTCGATGTCCCGAAGAGTGTTTTAATGAGTAAAAATTGAATCTTTGAATAGAAATGCCTCAATCAAGGTACCTATTATGTCACAAGACCATTTTAATGTATAAAGATTAAATCTTTGAAAGCAAAATGAGAGTTTTGAGTTAAACATATTCAGGATCCCATCGACGTCCCGAAGAGTGTTTTAATGAGTGAAGATTGAATCTTCGAATGGAAATACCTCAATCAAGGTACCTATTATGTCACAAGACCATTTTAATGTATAAAGATTAAATCCTTGAAAGAAAATGAGAGTTTTGAGTTAAACTTATTCGGGATCCCTTTGGCGTCACGAAGAGTGCTTTAATGAGTAAAGATCGAATCTTTGAATGAAATTACCTCAATCAAGGTATCTATTATGTCACTAGACCATTTGAACGTATAAAGATTGAATCTCTGAAAGAAAATGAGAGTTCTGAGTTAAACTTATTCAAGTTCCCTTTTACGTCCCGAAGAGTGTTTTAATGAGTAAAGATTTAATCTTTGAATGAGAATACCTCAATAATAAACCTATTATGTCACTAGACCTTTCTAGAGTATAAAGATTGAATCATTGAAAGAAAATCAGAGTTTTGAACCAAACAGTTTTGAGTTACCCATGAAGTCACGAAGAATCTTTTAACGAGTAAAGATTGAATCATCGAATGAAAATAACTCAATAAAGGTACCAATTATGTCACTAAACAATTTTAATGTATAAAGATTGAATCTTTGAAAGAAAATGAGAGTTTTGAGTTAAATTTATTCGAGATCACTTTTACGTCACACAGAGTGTTTTAATGAGTAAAGATTGAATCTGTGAATGAAAATAACTCAATAAAGGTACCTTTCGTGTCACTAAACCATTTTAATGTACAGAGATTGAATCTTTGAAAGAAAATGAGTGTTTTGAGTAAAACTTATTCGAGTTTCCTTCGACATCCCGAAGAGTGTTTTAATGAGTAAGTATGAAATCTTTGAATGGAAATACCGCAATCAAGGTACCTATTATGTAACAAGACCATTTTGATGTATAAAGATTGAATCTTTGAAAGAAAATGAGAGTTTTGAGCTAAACTTATTCGAGATCCCTTCGAAGTCACGAAGCGTGTTTTAAAGATTAAAGTTTGAATCTTTGAATGAAAATTACTGAATAACGGTTCCTATCATGTCACTAAACCGTTTTAATGTATAAAGATTGAATCTTTGGAAGAAAATGAAAGTTCTGAGTTGAACTTATTCGAGTTCCCTTCGACGTCCCGAAGAGTGTTTTAATGATTAAAGATTGAATCATTGAATGGAAAATACCTCAATCAAGGTACTTATTATGTGACTAGACCATTTTAATGTATAAAGATTAAATCTTTGAAAGAAAATGAGAGTTTTGAGTTAAACTTATTCGAGATCTCTTTGACGTCACGAAGAGTGTTTTAAAGTGTAAAGATTGAATCTTTGAATGAAAATAACTGAATAAAGGTACCTATCGTGTCACTTAACCTTTTTAATGTGTAAAGATTGAATCTTTAAAAGAATATGAAAGTTCTGAGTTAAACTTATTCGAGTTCCCTTCGACGTCTCGAAGAGTGTTTTAAAGAGTAAAGATTGAATCATTGAATGGAAATACCTCAATCAGGGTACTTATTATGTCACTAGACCATTTTAATGTATAAGGATTAAATCTTTGAAAGGAAATAAAAGTTTTGAGTTAAACTTATTCGAGACCCCTTTGACGTCACGGAGAGTGTTTTGAAGAGTAAAGATTGAATCTTTGAATGAAACTAACTCAATAAAGGTACCTATCATGTCATTAGACCTTTTTAATATATAAAGATTGAATCTTCGAAAGAAAATGAGAGTTCCGAGTTAAACTTATTCGAGTTCCCTTCGACGTCCCAAAGAGTGTTTTAATGAGTAAAGATTGAATCTTTGAATAGAAATACATCAATCTAGGTACCTATTATGTCACTAGACCATTTTAATATATAAAGATTAAATCTTTGAAAAAAAATGAGAGTTTTGAGTTAAACTTATTCGAGATCCCTTTCACGTCACGAAGAGTGTTTTAATAAGTAAAGATTAAATCTTTGAATGAAATTACCTCAATCAAGGTACCTATCATGTCACTAAACCATTTTAACGTATAAAAGAGTGTTTTAATGAGTAAGGGTTGAGTCTTTAAATGAAAATACCTCAATAATGTACCTAATATGTCAGTAGACCTTTTTAGTGTATAAAGATTGAATCTTTGAAAGAAAATCAGAGTTTTGAGCTAAACTTATTCGAGTTACCCATGAAGTCACGAAGAGTCTTTTAATGAGTAAAGATTGAATCTTCACATGAAAATAACTCAATAAAGGTACCTATTATGTCACTAAACCATTTTAATGTATAAAGATTGAATCTTTGAAAGAAAATGAGAGTTTTGAGTTAAACTTATTCGTGTTCCCTTCGATTTCCCGAAGAGTGTTTTAATGAGTAAAAATTGAATCTTTGAATAGAAATGCCTCAATCAAGGTACCTATTATGTCACAAGACCATTTTAATGTATAAAGATTAAATCTTTGAAGCAAAATGAGAGTTTTGAGTTAAACATATTCAGGATCCCATCGACGTCCCGAAGAGTGTTTTAATTAGTGAAGATTGAATCTTCGAATGGAAATACCTCAATCAAGGTACCTATTATGTCACAAGACCATTTTAATGTATAAAGATTAAATCTTTGAAAGAAAATGAGAGTTTTGAGTTAAACTTATTCGGGATCCCTTTGGCGTCACGAAGAGTGCTTTAATGAGTAAAGATCGAATCTTTGAATGAAATTACCTCAATCAAGGTATCTATTATGTCACTAGACCATTTGAACGTATAAAGATTGAATCTCTGAAAGAAAATGAGAGTTCTGAGTTAAACTTATTCAAGTTCCCTTTTACGTCCCGAAGAGTGTTTTAATGAGTAAAGATTTAATCTTTGAATGAGAATACCTCAATAATAAACCTATTATGTCACTAGACCTTTCTAGAGTATAAAGATTGAATCATTGAAAGAAAATCAGAGTTTTGAGCTAAACAGTTTTGAGTTACCCATGAAGTCACGAAGAGTCTTTTAACGAGTAAAGATTGAATCTTCGAATGAAAATAACTCAATAAAGGTACCAATTATGTCACTAAACAATTTTAATGTATAAAGATTGAATCTTTGAAAGAAAATGAGAGTTTTGAGTTAAATTTATTCGAGATCACTTTTACGTCACACAGAGTGTTTTAATGAGTAAAGATTGAATCTGTGAATGAAAATAACTCAATAAAGGTACCTTTCGTGTCACTAAACCTTTTTAATGTACAGAGATTGAATCTTTGAAAGAAAATGAGTGTTTTGAGTTAAACTTATTCGAGTTCCCTTCGACATCCCGAAGAGTGTTTTAATGAGTAAGTATGAAATCTTTGAATGGAAATACCGCAATCAAGGTACCTATTATGTAACAAGACCATTTTGATGTATAAAGATTGAATCTTTGAAAGAAAATGAGAGTTTTGAGCTAAACTTATTCGAGATCCCTTCGAAGTCACGAAGCGTGTTTTAAAGATTAAAGTTTGAAACTTTGAATGAAAATTACTGAATAACGGTTCCTATCATGTCACTAAACCGTTTTAATGTATAAAGATTGAATCTTTGGAAGAAAATGAAAGTTCTGAGTTGAACTTATTCGAGTTCCCTTCGACGTCCCGAAGAGTGTTTTAATGATTAAAGATTGAATCATTGAATGGAAAATACCTCAATCAAGGTACTTATTATGTGACTAGACCATTTTAATGTATAAAGATTAAATCTTTGAAAGAAAATGAGAGTTTTGAGTTAAACTTATTCGAGATCTCTTTGACGTCACGAAGAGTGTTTTAAAGTGTAAAGATTGAATCTTTGAATGAAAATAACTGAATAAAGGTACCTATCGTGTCACTTAACCTTTTTAATGTGTAAAGATTGAATCTTTAAAAGAATATGAAAGTTCTGAGTTAAACTTATTCGAGTTCCCTTCGACGTCTCGAAGAGTGTTTTAAAGAGTAAAGATTGAATCATTGAATGGAAATACCTCAATCAGGGTACTTATTATGTCACTAGACCATTTTAATGTATAAGGATTAAATCTTTGAAAGGAAATAAAAGTTTTGAGTTAAACTTATTCGAGATCCCTTTGACGTCACGGAGAGTGTTTTGAAGAGTAAAGATTGAATCTTTGAATGAAACTAACTCAATAAAGGTACCTATCATGTCATTAGACCTTTTTAATTTATAAAGATTGAATCTTCGAAAGAAAATGAGAGTTCCGAGTTAAACTTATTCGAGTTCCCTTCGACGTCCCAAAGAGTGTTTTAATGAGTAAAGATTGAATCTTTGAATAGAAATACATCAATCTAGGTACCTATTATGTCACTAGACCATTTTAATATATAAAGATTAAATCTTTAAAAAAAAATGAGAGTTTTGAGTTAAACTTATTCGAGATCCCTTTCACGTCACGAAGAGTGTTTTAATAAGTAAAGATTGAATCTTTGAATGAAATTACCTCAATCAAGGTACCTATCATGTCACTAGACCATTTTAACGTATAAAAGAGTGTTTTAATGAGTAAGGGTTGAGTCTTTGAATGAAAATACCTCAATAATGTACCTAATATGTCAGTAGACCTTTTTAGTGTATAAAGATTGAATCTTTGAAAGAAAATCAGAGTTTTGAGCTAAACTTATTCGAGTTACCCATGAAGTCACGAAGAGTCTTTTAATGAGTAAAGATTGAATCTTCACATGAAAATAACTCAATAAAGGTACCTATTATGTCACTAAACCATTTTAATGTATAAAGATTGAATCTTTGAAAGAAAATGAGAGTTTTGAGTTAAACTTATTCGAGTTCCCTTCGATGTCCCGAAGAGTGTTTTAATGAGTAAAAATTGAATCTTTGAATAGAAATGCCTCAATCAAGGTACCTATTATGTCACAAGACCATTTTAATGTATAAAGATTAAATCTTTGAAAGCAAAATGAGAGTTTTGAGTTAAACATATTCAGGATCCCATCGACGTCCCGAAGAGTGTTTTAATGAGTGAAGATTGAATCTTCGAATGGAAATACCTCAATCAAGGTACCTATTATGTCACAAGACCATTTTAATGTATAAAGATTAAATCCTTGAAAGAAAATGAGAGTTTTGAGTTAAACTTATTCGGGATCCCTTTGGCGTCACGAAGAGTGCTTTAATGAGTAAAGATCGAATCTTTGAATGAAATTACCTCAATCAAGGTATCTATTATGTCACTAGACCATTTGAACGTATAAAGATTGAATCTCTGAAAGAAAATGAGAGTTCTGAGTTAAACTTATTCAAGTTCCCTTTTACGTCCCGAAGAGTGTTTTAATGAGTAAAGATTTAATCTTTGAATGAGAATACCTCAATAATAAACCTATTATGTCACTAGACCTTTCTAGAGTATAAAGATTGAATCATTGAAAGAAAATCAGAGTTTTGAACCAAACAGTTTTGAGTTACCCATGAAGTCACGAAGAATCTTTTAACGAGTAAAGATTGAATCATCGAATGAAAATAACTCAATAAACGTACCAATTATGTCACTAAACAATTTTAATGTATAAAGATTGAATCTTTGAAAGAAAATGAGAGTTTTGAGTTAAATTTATTCGAGATCACTTTTACGTCACACAGAGTGTTTTAATGAGTAAAGATTGAATCTGTGAATGAAAATAACTCAATAAAGGTACCTTTCGTGTCACTAAACCATTTTAATGTACAGAGATTGAATCTTTGAAAGAAAATGAGTGTTTTGAGTTAAACTTATTCGAGTTTCCTTCGACATCCCGAAGAGTGTTTTAATGAGTAAGTATGAAATCTTTGAATGGAAATACCGCAATCAAGGTACCTATTATGTAACAAGACCATTTTGATGTATAAAGATTGAATCTTTGAAAGAAAATGAGAGTTTTGAGCTAAACTTATTCGAGATCCCTTCGAAGTCACGAAGCGTGTTTTAAAGATTAAAGTTTGAATCTTTGAATGAAAATTACTGAATAACGGTTCCTATCATGTCACTAAACCGTTTTAATGTATAAAGATTGAATCTTTGGAAGAAAATGAAAGTTCTGAGTTGAACTTATTCGAGTTCCCTTCGACGTCCCGAAGAGTGTTTTAATGATTAAAGATTGAATCATTGAATGGAAAATACCTCAATCAAGGTACTTATTATGTGACTAGACCATTTTAATGTATAAAGATTAAATCTTTGAAAGAAAATGAGAGTTTTGAGTTAAACTTATTCGAGATCTCTTTGACGTCACGAAGAGTGTTTTAAAGTGTAAAGATTGAATCTTTGAATGAAAATAACTGAATAAAGGTACCTATCGTGTCACTTAACCTTTTTAATGTGTAAAGATTGAATCTTTAAAAGAATATGAAAGTTCTGAGTTAAACTTATTCGAGTTCCCTTCGACGTCTCGAAGAGTGTTTTAAAGAGTAAAGATTGAATCATTGAATGGAAATACCTCAATCAGGGTACTTATTATGTCACTAGACCATTTTAATGTATAAGGATTAAATCTTTGAAAGGAAATAAAAGTTTTGAGTTAAACTTATTCGAGACCCCTTTGACGTCACGGAGAGTGTTTTGAAGAGTAAAGATTGAATCTTTGAATGAAACTAACTCAATAAAGGTACCTATCATGTCATTAGACCTTTTTAATATATAAAGATTGAATCTTCGAAAGAAAATGAGAGTTCCGAGTTAAACTTATTCGAGTTCCCTTCGACGTCCCAAAGAGTGTTTTAATGAGTAAAGATTGAATCTTTGAATAGAAATACATCAATCTAGGTACCTATTATGTCACTAGACCATTTTAATATATAAAGATTAAATCTTTGAAAAAAAATGAGAGTTTTGAGTTAAACTTATTCGAGATCCCTTTCACGTCACGAAGAGTGTTTTAATAAGTAAAGATTAAATCTTTGAATGAAATTACCTCAATCAAGGTACCTATCATGTCACTAGACCATTTTAACGTATAAAAGAGTGTTTTAATGAGTAAGGGTTGAGTCTTTGAATGAAAATACCTCAATAATGTACCTAATATGTCAGTAGACCTTTTTAGTGTATAAAGATTGAATCTTTGAAAGAAAATCAGAGTTTTGAGCTAAACTTATTCGAGTTACCCATGAAGTCACGAAGAGTCTTTTAATGAGTAAAGATTGAATCTTCACATGAAAATAACTCAATAAAGGTACCTATTATGTCACTAAACCATTTTAATGTATAAAGATTGAATCTTTGAAAGAAAATGAGAGTTTTGAGTTAAACTTATTCGAGTTCCCTTCGATGTCCCGAAGAGTGTTTTAATGAGTAAAAATTGAATCTTTGAATAGAAATGCCTCAATCAAGGTACCTATTATGTCACAAGACCATTTTAATGTATAAAGATTAAATCTTTGAAAGCAAAATGAGAGTTTTGAGTTAAACATATTCAGGATCCCATCGACGTCCCGAAGAGTGTTTTAATGAGTGAAGATTGAATCTTCGAATGGAAATACCTCAATCAAGGTACCTATTATGTCACAAGACCATTTTAATGTATAAAGATTAAATCTTTGAAAGAAAATGAGAGTTTTGAGTTAAACTTATTCGGGATCCCTTTGGCGTCACGAAGAGTGCTTTAATGAGTAAAGATCGAATCTTTGAATGAAATTATCTCAATCAAGGTATCTATTATGTCACTAGACCATTTGAACGTATAAAGATTGAATCTCTGAAAGAAAATGAGAGTTCTGAGTTAAACTTATTCAAGTTCCCTTTTACGTCCCGAAGAGTGTTTTAATGAGTAAAGATTTAATCTTTGAATGAGAATACCTCAATAATAAACCTATTATGTCACTAGACCTTTCTAGAGTATAAAGATTGAATCATTGAAAGAAAATCAGAGTTTTGAGCTAAACAGTTTTGAGTTACCCATGAAGTCACGAAGAGTCTTTTAACGAGTAAAGATTGAATCTTCGAATGAAAATAACTCAATAAAGGTACCAATTATGTCACTAAACAATTTTAATGTATAAAGATTGAATCTTTGAAAGAAAATGAGAGTTTTGAGTTAAATTTATTCGAGATCACTTTTACGTCACACAGAGTGTTTTAATGAGTAAAGATTGAATCTGTGAATGAAAATAACTCAATAAAGGTACCTATCGTGTCACTAAACCTTTTTAATGTACAGAGATTGAATCTTTGAAAGAAAATGAGTGTTTTGAGTTAAACTTATTCGAGTTCCCTTCGACATCCCGAAGAGTGTTTTAATGAGTAAGTATGAAATCTTTGAATGGAAATACCGCAATCAAGGTACCTATTATGTAACAAGACCATTTTGATGTATAAAGATTGAATCTTTGAAAGAAAATGAGAGTTTTGAGCTAAACTTATTCGAGATCCCTTCGAAGTCACGAAGCGTGTTTTAAAGATTAAAGTTTGAATCTTTGAATGAAAATTACTGAATAACGGTTCCTATCATGTCACTAAACCGTTTTAATGTATAAAGATTGAATCTTTGGAAGAAAATGAAAGTTCTGAGTTGAACTTATTCGAGTTCCCTTCGACGTCCCGAAGAGTGTTTTAATGATTAAAGATTGAATCATTGAATGGAAAATACCTCAATCAAGGTACTTATTATGTGACTAGACCATTTTAATGTATAAAGATTAAATCTTTGAAAGAAAATGAGAGTTTTGAGTTAAACTTATTCGAGATCTCTTTGACGTCACGAAGAGTGTTTTAAAGTGTAAAGATTGAATCTTTGAATGAAAATAACTGAATAAAGGTACCTATCGTGTCACTTAACCTTTTTAATGTGTAAAGATTGAATCTTTAAAAGAATATGAAAGTTCTGAGTTAAACTTATTCGAGTTCCCTTCGACGTCTCGAAGAGTGTTTTAAAGAGTAAAGATTGAGTCATTGAATGGAAATACCTCAATCAGGGTACTTATTATGTCACTAGACCATTTTAATGTATAAGGATTAGATCTTTGAAAGGAAATAAAAGTTTTGAGTTAAACTTATTCGAGATCCCTTTGACGTCACGGAGAGTGTTTTGAAGAGTAAAGATTGAATCTTTGAATGAAACTAACTCAATAAAGGTACCTATCATGTCATTAAACCTTTTTAATATATAAAGATTGAATCTTCGAAAGAAAATGAGAGTTCCGAGTTAAACTTATTCGAGTTCCCTTCGACGTCCCAAAGAGTGTTTTAATGAGTAAAGATTGAATCTTTGAATAGAAATACATCAATCTAGGTACCTATTATGTCACTAGACCATTTTAATATATAAAGATTAAATCTTTGAAAAAAAATGAGAGTTTTGAGTTAAACTTATTCGAGATCCCTTTCACGTCACGAAGAGTGTTTTAATAAGTAAAGATTAAATCTTTGAATGAAATTACCTCAATCAAGGTACCTATCATGTCACTAGACCATTTTAACGTATAAAAGAGTGTTTTAATGAGTAAGGGTTGAGTCTTTGAATGAAAATACCTCAATAATGTACCTAATATGTCAGTAGACCTTTTTAGTGTATAAAGATTGAATCTTTGAAAGAAAATCAGAGTTTTGAGCTAAACTTATTCGAGTTACCCATGAAGTCACGAAGAGTCTTTTAATGAGCAAAGATTGAATCTTCACATGAAAATAACTCAATAAAGGTACCTATTATGTCACTAAACCATTTTAATGTATAAAGATTGAATCTTTGAAAGAAAATGAGAGTTTTGAGTTAAACTTATTCGAGTTCCCTTCGATGTCCCGAAGAGTGTTTTAATGAGTAAAAATTGAATCTTTGAATAGAAATGCCTCAATCAAGGTACCTATTATGTCACAAGACCATTTTAATGTATAAAGATTAAATCTTTGAAAGCAAAATGAGAGTTTTGAGTTAAACATATTCAGGATCCCATCGACGTCCCGAAGAGTGTTTTAATGAGTGAAGATTGAATCTTCGAATGGAAATACCTCAATCAAGGTACCTATTATGTCACAAGACCATTTTAATGTATAAAGATTAAATCTTTGAAAGAAAATGAGTGTTTTGAGTTAAACTTATTCGGGATCCCTTTGGCGTCACGAAGAGTGCTTTAATGAGTAAAGATCGAATCTTTGAATGAAATTATCTCAATCAAGGTATCTATTATGTCACTAGACCATTTGAACGTATAAAGATTGAATCTCTGAAAGAAAATGAGAGTTCTGAGTTAAACTTATTCAAGTTCCCTTTTACGTCCCGAAGAGTGTTTTAATGAGTAAAGATTTAATCTTTGAATGAGAATACCTCAATAATAAACCTATTATGTCACTAGACCTTTCTAGAGTATAAAGATTGAATCATTGAAAGAAAATCAGAGTTTTGAGCTAAACAGTTTTGAGTTACCCATGAAGTCACGAAGAGTCTTTTAACGAGTAAAGATTGAATCTTCGAATGAAAATAACTCAATAAAGGTACCAATTATGTCACTAAACAATTTTAATGTATAAAGATTGAATCTTTGAAAGAAAATGAGAGTTTTGAGTTAAATTTATTCGAGATCACTTTTACGTCACACAGAGTGTTTTAATGAGTAAAGATTGAATCTGTGAATGAAAATAACTCAATAAAGGTACCTATCGTGTCACTAAACCTTTTTAATGTACAGAGATTGAATCTTTGAAAGAAAATGAGTGTTTTGAGTTAAACTTATTCGAGTTCCCTTCGACATCCCGAAGAGTGTTTTAATGAGTAAGTATGAAATCTTTGAATGGAAATACCGCAATCAAGGTACCTATTATGTAACAAGACCATTTTGATGTATAAAGATTGAATCTTTGAAAGAAAATGAGAGTTTTGAGCTAAACTTATTCGAGATCCCTTCGAAGTAACGAAGTGTGTTTTAAAGATTAAAGTTTGAATCTTTGAATGAAAATTACTGAATAACGGTTCCTATCATGTCACTAAACCGTTTTAATGTATAAAGATTGAATCTTTGGAAGAAAATGAAAGTTCTGAGTTGAACTTATTCGAGTTCCCTTCGACGTCCCGAAGAGTGTTTTAATGATTAAAGATTGAATCATTGAATGGAAAATACCTCAATCAAGGTACTTATTATGTGACTAGACCATTTTAATGTATAAAGATTAAATCTTTGAAAGAAAATGAGAGTTTTGAGTTAAACTTATTCGAGATCTCTTTGACGTCACGAAGAGTGTTTTAAAGTGTAAAGATTGAATCTTTGAATGAAAATAACTGAATAAAGGTACCTATCGTGTCACTTAACCTTTTTAATGTGTAAAGATTAAATCTTTAAAAGAATATGAAAGTTCTGAGTTAAACTTATTCGAGTTCCCTTTGACGTCTCGAAGAGTGTTTTAAAGAGTAAAGATTGAATCATTGAATGGAAATACCTCAATCAGGGTACTTATTATGTCACTAGACCATTTTAATGTATAAGGATTAAATCTTTGAAAGGAAATAAAAGTTTTGAGTTAAACTTATTCGAGATCCCTTTGACGTCACGGAGAGTGTTTTGAAGAGTAAAGATTGAATCTTTGAATGAAACTAACTCAATAAAGGTACCTATCATGTCATTAAACCTTTTTAATATATAAAGATTGAATCTTCGAAAGAAAATGAGAGTTCCGAGTTAAACTTATTCGAGTTCCCTTCGACGTCCCAAAGAGTGTTTTAATGAGTAAAGATTGAATCTTTGAATAGAAATACATCAATCTAGGTACCTATTATGTCACTAGACCATTTTAATATATAAAGATTAAATCTTTGAAAAAAAATGAGAGTTTTGAGTTAAACTTATTCGAGATCCCTTTCACGTCACGAAGAGTGTTTTAATAAGTAAAGATTAAATCTTTGAATGAAATTACCTCAATCAAGGTACCTATCATGTCACTAGACCATTTTAACGTATAAAAGAGTGTTTTAATGAGTAAGGGTTGAGTCTTTGAATGAAAATACCTCAATAATGTACCTAATATGTCAGTAGACCTTTTTAGTGTATAAAGATTGAATCTTTGAAAGAAAATCAGAGTTTTGAGCTAAACTTATTCGAGTTACCCATGAAGTCACGAAGAGTCTTTTAATGAGCAAAGATTGAATCTTCACATGAAAATAACTCAATAAAGGTACCTATTATGTCACTAAACCATTTTAATGTATAAAGATTGAATCTTTGAAAGAAAATGAGAGTTTTGAGTTAAACTTATTCGAGTTCCCTTCGATGTCCCGAAGAGTGTTTTAATGAGTAAAAATTGAATCTTTGAATAGAAATGCCTCAATCAAGGTACCTATTATGTCAGAAGACCATTTTAATGTATAAAGATTAAATCTTTGAAAGCAAAATGAGAGTTTTGAGTTAAACATATTCAGGATCCCATCGACGTCCCGAAGAGTGTTTTAATGAGTGAAGATTGAATCTTCGAATGGAAATACCTCAATCAAGGTACCTATTATGTCACAAGACCATTTTAATGTATAAAGATTAAATCCTTGAAAGAAAATGAGAGTTTTGAGTTAAACTTATTCGGGATCCCTTTGGCGTCACGAAGAGTGCTTTAATGAGTAAAGATCGAATCTTTGAATGAAATTACCTCAATCAAGGTATCTATTATGTCACTAGACCATTTGAACGTATAAAGATTGAATCTCTGAAAGAAAATGAGAGTTCTGAGTTAAACTTATTCAAGTTCCCTTTTACGTCCCGAAGAGTGTTTTAATGAGTAAAGATTTAATCTTTGAATGAGAATACCTCAATAATAAACCTATTATGTCACTAGACCTTTCTAGAGTATAAAGATTGAATCATTGAAAGAAAATCAGAGTTTTGAGCTAAACAGTTTTGAGTTACCCATGAAGTCACGAAGAGTCTTTTAACGAGTAAAGATTGAATCTTCGAATGAAAATAACTCAATAAAGGTACCAATTATGTCACTAAACAATTTTAATGTATAAAGATTGAATCTTTGAAAGAAAATGAGAGTTTTGAGTTAAATTTATTCGAGATCACTTTTACGTCACACAGAGTGTTTTAATGAGTAAAGATTGAATCTGTGAATGAAAATAACTCAATAAAGGTACCTATCGTGTCACTAAACCTTTTTAATGTACAGAGATTGAATCTTTGAAAGAAAATGAGTGTTTTGAGTTAAACGTATCCGAGTTCCCTTCGACATCCCGAAGAGTGTTTTAATGAGTAAGTATGAAATCTTTGAAAGGAAATACCGCAATCAAGGTACCTATTATGTAACAAGACCATTTTGATGTATAAAGATTGAATCTTTGAAAGAAAATGAGAGTTTTGAGCTAAACTTATTCGAGATCCCTTCGAAGTCACGAAGCGTGTTTTAAAGATTAAAGTTTGAATCTTTGAATGAAAATTACTGAATAACGGTTCCTATCATGTCACTAAACCGTTTTAATGTATAAAGATTGAATCTTTGGAAGAAAATGAAAGTTCTGAGTTGAACTTATTCGAGTTCCCTTCGACGTCCCGAAGAGTGTTTTAATGATTAAAGATTGAATCATTGAATGGAAAATACCTCAATCAAGGTACTTATTATGTGACTAGACCATTTTAAGGTATAAAGATTAAATCTTTGAAAGAAAATGAGAATTTTGAGTTAAACTTATTCGAGATCTCTTTGACGTCACGAAGAGTGTTTTAAAGTGTAAAGATTGAATCTTTGAATGAAAATAACCGAATAAAGGTACCTATCGTGTCACTTAACCTTTTTAATGTGTAAAGATTGAATCTTTAAAAGAATTTGAAAGTTCTGAGTTAAACTTATTCGAGTTCCCTTCGACGTCTCGAAGAGTGTTTTAAAGAGTAAAGATTGTATCATTGAATGGAAATACCTCAATCAGGGTACTTATTATGTCACTAGACCATTTTAATGTATAAGGATTAAATCTTTGAAAGGAAATAAAAGTTTTGAGTTAAACTTATTCGAGATCCCTTTGACGTCACGGAGAGTGTTTTGAAGAGTAAAGATTGAATCTTTGAATGAAACTAACTCAATAAAGGTACCTATCATGTCATTAAACCTTTTTAATATATAAAGATTGAATCTTCGAAAGAAAATGAGAGTTCCGAGTTAAACTTATTCGAGTTCCCTTCGACGTCCCAAAGAGTGTTTTAATGAGTAAAGATTGAATCTTTGAATAGAAATACATCAATCTAGGTACCTCTTATGTCACTAGACCATTTGAATATATAAAGATTAAATCTTTGAAAAAAAATGAGAGTTTTGAGTTAAACTTATTCGAGATCCCTTTCACGTCACGAAGAGTGTTTTAATAAGTAAAGATTAAATCTTTGAATGAAATTACCTCAATCAAGGTACCTATCATGTCACTAGACCATTTTAACGTATAAAAGAGTGTTTTAATGAGTAAGGGTTGAGTCTTTGAATGAAAATACCTCAATAATGTACCTAATATGTCAGTAGACCTTTTTAGTGTATAAAGATTGAATCTTTGAAAGAAAATCAGAGTTTTGAGCTAAACTTATTCGAGTTACCCATGAAGTCACGAAGAGTCTTCTAATGAGCAAAGATTGAATCTTCACATGAAAATAACTCAATAAAGGTACCTATTATGTCACTAAACCATTTTAATGTATAAAGATTGAATCTTTGAAAGAAAATGAGAGTTTTGAGTTAAACTTATTCGAGTTCCCTTCGATGTCCCGAAGAGTGTTTTAATGAGTAAAAATTGAATCTTTGAATAGAAATGCCTCAATCAAGGTACCTATTATGTCAGAAGACCATTTTAATGTATAAAGATTAAATCTTTGAAAGCAAAATGAGAGTTTTGAGTTAAACATATTCAGGATCCCATCGACGTCCCGAAGAGTGTTTTAATGAGTGAAGATTGAATCTTCGAATGGAAATACCTCAATCAAGGTACCTATTATGTCACAAGACCATTTTAATGTATAAAGATTAAATCTTTGAAAGAAAATGAGAGTTTTGAGTTAAACTTATTCGGGATCCCTTTGGCGTCACGAAGAGTGCTTTAATGAGTAAAGATCGAATCTTTGAATGAAATTATCTCAATCAAGGTATCTATTATGTCACTAGACCATTTGAACGTATAAAGATTGAATCTCTGAAAGAAAATGAGAGTTCTGAGTTAAACTTATTCAAGTTCCCTTTTACGTCCCGAAGAGTGTTTTAATGAGTAAAGATTTAATCTTTGAATGAGAATACCTCAATAATAAACCTATTATATCACTAGACCTTTCTAGAGTATAAAGATTGAATCATTGAAAGAAAATCAGAGTTTTGAGCTAAACAGTTTTGAGTTACCCATGAAGTCACGAAGAGTCTTTTAACGAGTAAAGATTGAATCTTCGAATGAAAATAACTCAATAAAGGTACCAATTATGTCACTAAACAATTTTAATGTATAAAGATTGAATCTTTGAAAGAAAATGAGAGTTTTGAGTTAAATTTATTCGAGATCACTTTTACGTCACACAGAGTGTTTTAATGAGTAAAGATTGAATCTGTGAATGAAAATAACTCAATAAAGGTACCTATCGTGTCACTAAACCTTTTTAATGTACAGAGATTGAATCTTTGAAAGAAAATGAGTGTTTTGAGTTAAACTTATTCGAGTTCCCTTCGACATCCCGAAGAGTGTTTTGATGAGTAAGTATGAAATCTTTGAATGGAAATACCGCAATCAAGGTACCTATTATGTAACAAGACCATTTTGATGTATAAAGATTGAATCTTTGAAAGAAAATGAGAGTTTTGAGCTAAACTTATTCGAGATCCCTTCGAAGTCACGAAGCGTGTTTTAAAGATTAAAGTTTGAATCTTTGAATGAAAATTACTGAATAACGGTTCCTATCATGTCACTAAACCGTTTTAATGTATAAAGATTGAATCTTTGGAAGAAAATGAAAGTTCTGAGTTGAACTTATTCGAGTTCCCTTCGACGTCCCGAAGAGTGTTTTAATGATTAAAGATTGAATCATTGAATGGAAAATACCTCAATCAAGGTACTTATTATGTGACTAGACCATTTTAATGTATAAAGATTAAATCTTTGAAAGAAAATGAGAGTTTTGAGTTAAACTTATTCGAGATCTCTTTGACGTCACGAAGAGTGTTTTAAAGTGTAAAGATTGAATCTTTGAATGAAAATAACTGAATAAAGGTACCTATCGTGTCACTTAACCTTTTTAATGTGTAAAGATTGAATCTTTAAAAGAATATGAAAGTTCTGAGTTAAACTTATTCGAGTTCCCTTCGACGTCTCGAAGAGTGTTTTAAAGAGTAAAGATTGAATCATTGAATGGAAATACCTCAATCAGGGTACTTATTATGTCACTAGACCATTTTAATGTATAAGGATTAAATCTTTGAAAGGAAATAAAAGTTTTGAGTTAAACTTATTCGAGATCCCTTTGACGTCACGGAGAGTGTTTTGAAGAGTAAAGATTGAATCTTTGAATGAAACTAACTCAATAAAGGTACCTATCATGTCATTAAACCTTTTTAATATATAAAGATTGAATCTTCGAAAGAAAATGAGAGTTCCGAGTTAAACTTATTCGAGTTCCCTTCGACGTCCCAAAGAGTGTTTTAATGAGTAAAGATTGAATCTTTGAATAGAAATACATCAATCTAGGTACCTATTATGTCACTAGACCATTTGAATATATAAAGATTAAATCTTTGAAAAAAAATGAGAGTTTTGAGTTAAACTTATTCGAGATCCCTTTCACGTCACGAAGAGTGTTTTAATAAGTAAAGATTAAATCTTTGAATGAAATTACCTCAATCAAGGTACCTATCATGTCACTAGACCATTTTAACGTATAAAAGAGTGTTTTAATGAGTAAGGGTTGAGTCTTTGAATGAAAATACCTCAATAATGTACCTAATATGTCAGTAGACCTTTTTAGTGTATAAAGATTGAATCTTTGAAAGAAAATCAGAGTTTTGAGCTAAACTTATTCGAGTTACCCATGAAGTCACGAAGAGTCTTTTAATGAGCAAAGATTGAATCTTCACATGAAAATAACTCAATAAAGGTACCTATTATGTCACTAAACCATTTTAATGTATAAAGATTGAATCTTTGAAAGAAAATGAGAGTTTTGAGTTAAACTTATTCGAGTTCCCTTCGATGTCCCGAAGAGTGTTTTAATGAGTAAAAATTGAATCTTTGAATAGAAATGCCTCAATCAAGGTACCTATTATGTCAGAAGACCATTTTAATGTATAAAGATTAAATCTTTGAAAGCAAAATGAGAGTTTTGAGTTAAACATATTCAGGATCCCATCGACGTCCCGAAGAGTGTTTTAATGAGTGAAGATTGAATCTTCGAATGGAAATACCTCAATCAAGGTACCTATTATGTCACAAGACCATTTTAATGTATAAAGATTAAATCCTTGAAAGAAAATGAGAGTTTTGAGTTAAACTTATTCGGGATCCCTTTGGCGTCACGAAGAGTGCTTTAATGAGTAAAGATCGAATCTTTGAATGAAATTACCTCAATCAAGGTATCTATTATGTCACTAGACCATTTGAACGTATAAAGATTGAATCTCTGAAAGAAAATGAGAGTTCTGAGTTAAACTTATTCAAGTTCCCTTTTACGTCCCGAAGAGTGTTTTAATGAGTAAAGATTTAATCTTTGAATGAGAATACCTCAATAATAAACCTATTATGTCACTAGACCTTTCTAGAGTATAAAGATTGAATCATTGAAAGAAAATCAGAGTTTTGAGCTAAACAGTTTTGAGTTACCCATGAAGTCACGAAGAGTCTTTTAACGAGTAAAGATTGAATCTTCGAATGAAAATAACTCAATAAAGGTACCAATTATGTCACTAAACAATTTTAATGTATAAAGATTGAATCTTTGAAAGAAAATGAGAGTTTTGAGTTAAATTTATTCGAGATCACTTTTACGTCACACAGAGTGTTTTAATGAGTAAAGATTGAATCTGTGAATGAAAATAACACAATAAAGGTACCTATCGTGTCACTAAACCTTTTTAATGTACAGAGATTGAATCTTTGAAAGAAAATGAGTGTTTTGAGTTAAACGTATCCGAGTTCCCTTCGACATCCCGAAGAGTGTTTTAATGAGTAAGTATGAAATCTTTGAAAGGAAATACCGCAATCAAGGTACCTATTATGTAACAAGACCATTTTGATGTATAAAGATTGAATCTTTGAAAGAAAATGAGAGTTTTGAGCTAAACTTATTCGAGATCCCTTCGAAGTCACGAAGCGTGTTTTAAAGATTAAAGTTTGAATCTTTGAATGAAAATTACTGAATAACGGTTCCTATCATGTCACTAAACCGTTTTAATGTATAAAGATTGAATCTTTGGAAGAAAATGAAAGTTCTGAGTTGAACTTATTCGAGTTCCCTTCGACGTCCCGAAGAGTGTTTTAATGATTAAAGATTGAATCATTGAACGGAAAATACCTCAATCAAGGTACTTATTATGTGACTAGACCATTTTAATGTATAAAGATTAAATCTTTGAAAGAAAATGAGAATTTTGAGTTAAACTTATTCGAGATCTCTTTGACGTCACGAAGAGTGTTTTAAAGTGTAAAGATTGAATCTTTGAATGAAAATAACCGAATAAAGGTACCTATCGTGTCACTTAACCTTTTTAATGTGTAAAGATTGAATCTTTAAAAGAATTTGAAAGTTCTGAGTTAAACTTATTCGAGTTCCCTTCGACGTCTCGAAGAGTGTTTTAAAGAGTAAAGATTGAATCATTGAATGGAAATACCTCAATCAGGGTACTTATTATGTCACTAGACCATTTTAATGTATAATGATTAAATCTTTGAAAGGAAATAAAAGTTTTGAGTTAAACTTATTCGAGATCCCTTTGACGTCACGGAGAGTGTTTTGAAGAGTAAAGATTGAATCTTTGAATGAAACTAACTCAATAAAGGTACCTATCATGTCATTAAACCTTTTTAATATATAAAGATTGAATCTTCGAAAGAAAATGAGAGTTCCGAGTTAAACTTATTCGAGTTCCCTTCGACGTCCCAAAGAGTGTTTTAATGAGTAAAGATTGAATCTTTGAATAGAAATACATCAATCTAGGTACCTATTATGTCACTAGACCATTTGAATATATAAAGATTAAATCTTTGAAAAAAAATGAGAGTTTTGAGTTAAACTTATTCGAGATCCCTTTCACGTCACGAAGAGTGTTTTAATAAGTAAAGATTAAATCTTTGAATGAAATTACCTCAATCAAGGTACCTATCATGTCACTAGACCATTTTAACGTATAAAAGAGTGTTTTAATGAGTAAGGGTTGAGTCTTTGAATGAAAATACCTCAATAATGTACCTAATATGTCAGTAGACCTTTTTAGTGTATAAAGATTGAATCTTTGAAAGAAAATCAGAGTTTTGAGCTAAACTTATTCGAGTTACCCATGAAGTCACGAAGAGTCTTTTAATGAGCAAAGATTGAATCTTCACATGAAAATAACTCAATAAAGGTACCTATTATGTCACTAAACCATTTTAATGTATAAAGATTGAATCTTTGAAAGAAAATGAGAGTTTTGAGTTAAACTTATTCGAGTTCCCTTCGATGTCCCGAAGAGTGTTTTAATGAGTAAAAATTGAATCTTTGAATAGAAATGCCTCAATCAAGGTACCTATTATGTCACAAGACCATTTTAATGTATAAAGATTAAATCTTTGAAAGCAAAATGAGAGTTTTGAGTTAAACATATTCAGGATCCCATCGACGTCCCGAAGAGTGTTTTAATGAGTGAAGATTGAATCTTCGAATGGAAATACCTCAATCAAGGTACCTATTATGTCACAAGACCATTTTAATGTATAAAGATTAAATCTTTGAAAGAAAATGAGAGTTTTGAGTTAAACTTATTCGGGATCCCTTTGGCGTCACGAAGAGTGTTTTAATGAGTAAAGATCGAATCTTTGAATGAAATTATCTCAATCAAGGTATCTATTATGTCACTAGACCATTTGAACGTATAAAGATTGAATCTTTGAAAGAAAATGAGAGTTCTGAGTTAAACTTATTCAAGTTCCCTTTTACGTCCCGAAGAGTGTTTTAATGAGTAAAGATTTAATCTTTGAATGAGAATACCTCAATAATAAACCTATTATGTCACTAAACCTTTCTAGAGTATAAAGATTGAATCATTGAAAGAAAATCAGAGTTTTGAGCTAAACAGTTTTGAGTTACCCATGAAGTCACGAAGAGTCTTTTAACGAGTAAAGATTGAATCTTCGAATGAAAATAACTCAATAAAGGTACCAATTATGTCACTAAACAATTTTAATGTATAAAGATTGAATCTTTGAAAGAAAATGAGAGTTTTGAGTTAAATTTATTCGAGATCACTTTTACGTCACACAGAGTGTTTTAATGAGTAAAGATTGAATCTGTGAATGAAAATAACTCAATAAAGGTACCTATCGTGTCACTAAACCTTTTTAATGTACAGAGATTGAATCTTTGAAAGAAAATGAGTGTTTTGAGTTAAACTTATTCGAGTTCCCTTCGACATCCCGAAGAGTGTTTTAATGAGTAAGTATGAAATCTTTGAATGGAAATACCGCAATCAAGGTACCTATTATGTAACAAGACCATTTTGATGTATAAAGATTGAATCTTTGAAAGAAAATGAGAGTTTTGAGCTAAACTTATTCGAGATCCCTTCGAAGTCACGAAGCGTGTTTTAAAGATTAAAGTTTGAATCTTTGAATGAAAATTACTGAATAACGGTTCCTATCATGTCACTAAACCGTTTTAATGTATAAAGATTGAATCTTTGGAAGAAAATGAAAGTTCTGAGTTGAACTTATTCGAGTTCCCTTCGACGTCCCGAAGAGTGTTTTAATGATTAAAGATTGAATCATTGAATGGAAAATACCTCAATCAAGGTACTTATTATGTGACTAGACCATTTTAATGTATAAAGATTAAATCTTTGAAAGAAAATGAGAGTTTTGAGTTAAACTTATTCGAGATCTCTTTGACGTCACGAAGAGTGTTTTAAAGTGTAAAGATTGAATCTTTGAATGAAAATAACTGAATAAAGGTACCTATCGTGTCACTTAACCTTTTTAATGTGTAAAGATTGAATCTTTAAAAGAATATGAAAGTTCTGAGTTAAACTTATTCGAGTTCCCTTCGACGTCTCGAAGAGTGTTTTAAAGAGTAAAGATTGAATCATTGAATGGAAATACCTCAATCAGGGTACTTATTATGTCACTAGACCATTTTAATGTATAAGGATTAAATCTTTGAAAGGAAATAAAAGTTTTGAGTTAAACTTATTCGAGATCCCTTTGACGTCACGGAGAGTGTTTTGAAGAGTAAAGATTGAATCTTTGAATGAAACTAACTCAATAAAGGTACCTATCATGTCATTAAACCTTTTTAATATATAAAGATTGAATCTTCGAAAGAAAATGAGAGTTCCGAGTTAAACTTATTCGAGTTCCCTTCGACGTCCCAAAGAGTGTTTTAATGAGTAAAGATTGAATCTTTGAATAGAAATACATCAATCTAGGTACCTATTATGTCACTAGACCATTTTAATATATAAAGATTAAATCTTTGAAAAAAAATGAGAGTTTTGAGTTAAACTTATTCGAGATCCCTTTCACGTCACGAAGAGTGTTTTAATAAGTAAAGATTAAATCTTTGAATGAAATTACCTCAATCAAGGTACCTATCATGTCACTAGACCATTTTAACGTATAAAAGAGTGTTTTAATGAGTAAGGGTTGAGTCTTTGAATGAAAATACCTCAATAATGTACCTAATATGTCAGTAGACCTTTTTAGTGTATAAAGATTGAATCTTTGAAAGAAAATCAGAGTTTTGAGCTAAACTTATTCGAGTTACCCATGAAGTCACGAAGAGTCTTTTAATGAGCAAAGATTGAATCTTCACATGAAAATAACTCAATAAAGGTACCTATTATGTCACTAAACCATTTTAATGTATAAGATTGAATCTTTGAAAGAAAATGAGAGTTTTGAGTTAAACTTATTCGAGTTCCCTTCGATGTCCCGAAGAGTGTTTTAATGAGTAAAAATTGAATCTTTGAATAGAAATGCCTCAATCAAGGTACCTATTATGTCAGAAGACCATTTTAATGTATAAAGATTAAATCTTTGAAAGCAAAATGAGAGTTTTGAGTTAAACATATTCAGGATCCCATCGACGTCCCGAAGAGTGTTTTAATGAGTGAAGATTGAATCTTCGAATGGAAATACCTCAATCAAGGTACCTATTATGTCACAAGACCATTTTAATGTATAAAGATTAAATCCTTGAAAGAAAATGAGAGTTTTGAGTTAAACTTATTCGGGATCCCTTTGGCGTCACGAAGAGTGCTTTAATGAGTAAAGATCGAATCTTTGAATGAAATTACCTCAATCAAGGTATCTATTATGTCACTAGACCATTTGAACGTATAAAGATTGAATCTCTGAAAGAAAATGAGAGTTCTGAGTTAAACTTATTCAAGTTCCCTTTTACGTCCCGAATAGTGTTTTAATGAGTAAAGATTTAATCTTTGAATGAGAATACCTCAATAATAAACCTATTATGTCACTAGACCTTTCTAGAGTATAAAGATTGAATCATTGAAAGAAAATCAGAGTTTTGAGCTAAACAGTTTTGAGTTACCCATGAAGTCACGAAGAGTCTTTTAACGAGTAAAGATTGAATCTTCGAATGAAAATAACTCAATAAAGGTACCAATTATGTCACTAAACAATTTTAATGTATAAAGATTGAATCTTTGAAAGAAAATGAGAGTTTTGAGTTAAATTTATTCGAGATCACTTTTACGTCACACAGAGTGTTTTAATGAGTAAAGATTGAATCTGTGAATGAAAATAACTCAATAAAGGTACCTATCGTGTCACTAAACCTTTTTAATGTACAGAGATTGAATCTTTGAAAGAAAATGAGTGTTTTGAGTTAAACGTATTCGAGTTCCCTTCGACATCCCGAAGAGTGTTTTAATGAGTAAGTATGAAATCTTTGAAAGGAAATACCGCAATCAAGGTACCTATTATGTAACAAGACCATTTTGATGTATAAAGATTGAATCTTTGAAAGAAAATGAGAGTTTTGAGCTAAACTTATTCGAGATCCCTTCGAAGTCACGAAGCGTGTTTTAAAGATTAAAGTTTGAATCTTTGAATGAAAATTACTGAATAACGGTTCCTATCATGTCACTAAACCGTTTTAATGTATAAAGATTGAATCTTTGGAAGAAAATGAAAGTTCTGAGTTGAACTTATTCGAGTTCCCTTCGACGTCCCGAAGAGTGTTTTAATGATTAAAGATTGAATCATTGAATGGAAAATACCTCAATCAAGGTACTTATTATGTGACTAGACCATTTTAATGTATAAAGATTAAATCTTTGAAAGAAAATGAGAGTTTTGAGTTAAACTTATTCGAGATCTCTTTGACGTCACGAAGAGTGTTTTAAAGTGTAAAGATTGAATCTTTGAATGAAAATAACTGAATAAAGGTACCTATCGTGTCACTTAACCTTTTTAATGTGTAAAGATTGAATCTTTAAAAGAATTTGGAAGTTCTGAGTTAAACTTATTCGAGTTCCCTTCGACGTCTCGAAGAGTGTTTTAAAGAGTAAAGATTGAATCATTGAATGGGAATACCTCAATCAGGGTACTTATTATGTCACTAGACCATTTTAATGTATAAGGATTAAATCTTTGAAAGGAAATAAAAGTTTTGAGTTAAACTTATTCGAGATCCCTTTGACGTCACGGAGAGTGTTTTGAAGAGTAAAGATTGAATCTTTGAATTAAACTAACTCAATAAAGGTACCTATCATGTCATTAAACCTTTTTAATATATAAAGATTGAATCTTCGAAAGAAAATGAGAGTTCCGAGTTAAACTTATTCGAGTTCCCTTCGACGTCCCAAAGAGTGTTTTAATGAGTAAAGATTGAATCTTTGAACAGAAATACATCAATCTAGGTACCTCTTATGTCACTAGACCATTTTAATATATAAAGATTAAATCTTTGAAAAAAAATGAGAGTTTTGAGTTAAACTTATTCGAGATCCCTTTCACGTCACGAAGAGTGTTTTAATAAGTAAAGATTAAATCTTTGAATGAAATTACCTCAATCAAGGTACCTATCATGTCACTAGGCCATTTTAACGTATAAAAGAGTGTTTTAATGAGTAAGGGTTGAGTCTTTGAATGAAAATACCTCAATAATGTACCTAATATGTCAGTAGACCTTTTTAGTGTATAAAGATTGAATCTTTGAAAGAAAATCAGAGTTTTGAGCTAAACTTATTCGAGTTACCCATGAAGTCACGAAGAGTCTTTTAATGAGCAAAGATTGAATCTTCACATGAAAATAACTCAATAAAGGTACCTATTATGTCACTAAACCATTTTAATGTATAAAGATTGAATCTTTGAAAGAAAATGAGAGTTTTGAGTTAAACTTATTCGAGTTCCCTTCGATGTCCCGAAGAGTGTTTTAATGAGTAAAAATTGAATCTTTGAATAGAAATGCCTCAATCAAGGTACCTATTATGTCACAAGACCATTTTAATGTATAAAGATTAAATCTTTGAAAGCAAAATGAGAGTTTTGAGTTAAACATATTCAGGATCCCATCGACGTCCCGAAGAGTGTTTTAATGAGTGAAGATTGAATCTTCGAATGGAAATACCTCAATCAAGGTACCTATTATGTCACAAGACCATTTTAATGTATAAAGATTAAATCCTTGAAAGAAAATGAGAGTTTTGAGTTAAACTTATTCGGGATCCCTTTGGCGTCACGAAGAGTGCTTTAATGAGTAAAGATCGAATCTTTGAATGAAATTACCTCAATCAAGGTATCTATTATGTCACTAGACCATTTGAACGTATAAAGATTGAATCTCTGAAAGAAAATGAGAGTTCTGAGTTAAACTTATTCAAGTTCCCTTTTACGTCCCGAAGAGTGTTTTAATGAGTAAAGATTTAATCTTTGAATGAGAATACCTCAATAATAAACCTATTATGTCACTAGACCTTTCTAGAGTATAAAGATTGAATCATTGAAAGAAAATCAGAGTTTTGAGCTAAACAGTTTTGAGTTACCCATGAAGTCACGAAGAGTCTTTTAACGAGTAAAGATTGAATCTTCGAATGAAAATAACTCAATAAAGGTACCAATTATGTCACTAAACAATTTTAATGTATAAAGATTGAATCTTTGAAAGAAAATGAGAGTTTTGAGTTAAATTTATTCGAGATCACTTTTACGTCACACAGAGTGTTTTAATGAGTAAAGATTGAATCTGTGAATGAAAATAACTCAATAAAGGTACCTATCGTGTCACTAAACCTTTTTAATGTACAGAGATTGAATCTTTGAAAGAAAATGAGAGTTTTGAGTTAAACGTATTCGAGTTCCCTTCGACATCCCGAAGAGTGTTTTAATGAGTAAGTATGAAATCTTTGAATGGAAATACCGCAATCAAGGTACCTATTATGTAACAAGACCATTTTGATGTATAAAGATTGAATCTTTGAAAGAAAATGAGAGTTTTGAGCTAAACTTATTCGAGATCCCTTCGAAGTCACGAAGCGTGTTTTAAAGATTAAAGTTTGAATCTTTGAATGAAAATTACTGAATAACGGTTCCTATCATGTCACTAAACCGTTTTAATGTATAAAGATTGAATCTTTGGAAGAAAATGAAAGTTCTGAGTTGAACTTATTCGAGTTCCCTTCGACGTGCCGAAGAGTGTTTTAATGATTAAAGATTGAATCATTGAATGGAAAATACCTCAATCAAGGTACTTATTATGTGACTAGACCATTTTAATGTATAAAGATTAAATCTTTGAAAGAAAATGAGAGTTTTGAGTTAAACTTATTCGAGATCTCTTTGACGTCACGAAGAGTGTTTTAAAGTGTAAAGATTGAATCTTTAAATGAAAATAACTGAATAAAGGTACCTATCGTGTCACTTAACCTTTTTAATGTGTAAAGATTGAATCTTTAACAGAATATGAAAGTTCTGAGTTAAACTTATTCGAGTTCCCTTCGACGTCTCGAAGAGTGTTTTAAAGAGTAAAGATTGAATCATTGAATGGAAATACCTCAATCAGGGTACTTATTATGTCACTAGACCATTTTAATGTATAAGGATTAAATCTTTGAAAGGAAATAAAAGTTTTGAGTTAAACTTATTCGAGATCCCTTTGACGTCACGGAGAGTGTTTTGAAGAGTAAAGATTGAATCTTTGAATGAAAGTAACTCAATAAAGGTACCTATCATGTCATTAAACCTTTTTAATATATAAAGATTGAATCTTCGAAAGAAAATGAGAGTTCCGAGTTAAACTTATTCGAGTTCCCTTCGACGTCCCAAAGAGTGTTTTAATGAGTAAAGATTGAATCTTTGAATAGAAATACATCAATCTAGGTACCTATTATGTCACTAGACCATTTTAATATATAAAGATTAAATCTTTGAAAAAAAATGAGAGTTTTGAGTTAAACTTATTCGAGATCCCTTTCACGTCACGAAGAGTGTTTTAATAAGTAAAGATTAAATCTTTGAATGAAATTACCTCAATCAAGGTACCTATCATGTCACTAGACCATTTTAACGTATAAAAGAGTGTTTTAATGAGTAAGGGTTGAGTCTTTGAATGAAAATACCTCAATAATGTACCTAATATGTCAGTAGACCTTTTTAGTGTATAAAGATTGAATCTTTGAAAGAAAATCAGAGTTTTGAGCTAAACTTATTCGAGTTACCCATGAAGTCACGAAGAGTCTTTTAATGAGTAAAGATTGAATCTTCACATGAAAATAACTCAATAAAGGTACCTATTATGTCACTAAACCATTTTCATGTATAAAGATTGAATCTTTGAAAGAAAATGAGAGTTTTGAGTTAAACTTATTCGAGTTCCCTTCGATGTCCCGAAGAGTGTTTTAATGAGTAAAAATTGAATCTTTGAATAGAAATGCCTCAATCAAGGTACCTATTATGTCAGAAGACCATTTTAATGTATAAAGATTAAATCTTTGAAAGCAAAATGAGAGTTTTGAGTTAAACATATTCAGGATCCCATCGACGTCCCGAAGAGTGTTTTAATGAGTGAAGATTGAATCTTCGAATGGAAATACCTCAATCAAGGTACCTATTATGTCACAAGACCATTTTAATGTATAAAGATTAAATCCTTGAAAGAAAATGAGAGTTTTGAGTTAAACTTATTCGGGATCCCTTTGGCGTCACGAAGAGTGCTTTAATGAGTAAAGATCGAATCTTTGAATGAAATTACCTCAATCAAGGTATCTATTATGTCACTAGACCATTTGAACGTATAAAGATTGAATCTCTGAAAGAAAATGAGAGTTCTGAGTTAAACTTATTCAAGTTCCCTTTTACGTCCCGAAGAGTGTTTTAATGAGTAAAGATTTAATCTTTGAATGAGAATACCTCAATAATAAACCTATTATGTCACTAGACCTTTCTAGAGTATAAAGATTGAATCATTGAAAGAAAATCAGAGTTTTGAGCTAAACAGTTTTGAGTTACCCATGAAGTCACGAAGAGTCTTTTAACGAGTAAAGATTGAATCTTCGAATGAAAATAACTCAATAAAGGTACCAATTATGTCACTAAACAATTTTAATGTATAAAGATTGAATCTTTGAAAGAAAATGAGAGTTTTGAGTTAAATTTATTCGAGATCACTTTTACGTCACACAGAGTGTTTTAATGAGTAAAGATTGAATCTGTGAATGAAAATAACTCAATAAAGGTACCTATCGTGTCACTAAACCTTTTTAATGTACAGAGATTGAATCTTTGAAAGAAAATGAGAGTTTTGAGTTAAACGTATTCGAGTTCCCTTCGACATCCCGAAGAGTGTTTTAATGAGTAAGTATGAAATCTTTGAATGGAAATACCGCAATCAAGGTACCTATTATGTAACAAGACCATTTTGATGTATAAAGATTGAATCTTTGAAAGAAAATGAGAGTTTTGAGCTAAACTTATTCGAGATCCCTTCGAAGTCACGAAGCGTGTTTTAAAGATTAAAGTTTGAATCTTTGAATGAAAATTACTGAATAACGGTTCCTATCATGTCACTAAACCGTTTTAATGTATAAAGATTGAATCTTTGGAAGAAAATGAAAGTTCTGAGTTGAACTTATTCGAGTTCCCTTCGACGTGCCGAAGAGTGTTTTAATGATTAAAGATTGAATCATTGAATGGAAAATACCTCAATCAAGGTACTTATTATGTGACTAGACCATTTTAATGTATAAAGATTAAATCTTTGAAAGAAAATGAGAGTTTTGAGTTAAACTTATTCGAGATCTCTTTGACGTCACGAAGAGTGTTTTAAAGTGTAAAGATTGAATCTTTAAATGAAAATAACTGAATAAAGGTACCTATCGTGTCACTTAACCTTTTTAATGTGTAAAGATTGAATCTTTAACAGAATATGAAAGTTCTGAGTTAAACTTATTCGAGTTCCCTTCGACGTCTCGAAGAGTGTTTTAAAGAGTAAAGATTGAATCATTGAATGGAAATACCTCAATCAGGGTACTTATTATGTCACTAGACCATTTTAATGTATAAGGATTAAATCTTTGAAAGGAAATAAAAGTTTTGAGTTAAACTTATTCGAGATCCCTTTGACGTCACGGAGAGTGTTTTGAAGAGTAAAGATTGAATCTTTGAATGAAAGTAACTCAATAAAGGTACCTATCATGTCATTAAACCTTTTTAATATATAAAGATTGAATCTTCGAAAGAAAATGAGAGTTCCGAGTTAAACTTATTCGAGTTCCCTTCGACGTCCCAAAGAGTGTTTTAATGAGTAAAGATTGAATCTTTGAATAGAAATACATCAATCTAGGTACCTATTATGTCACTAGACCATTTTAATATATAAAGATTAAATCTTTGAAAAAAAATGAGAGTTTTGAGTTAAACTTATTCGAGATCCCTTTCACGTCACGAAGAGTGTTTTAATAAGTAAAGATTAAATCTTTGAACGAAATTACCTCAATCAAGGTACCTATCATGTCACTAGACCATTTTAACGTATAAAAGAGTGTTTTAATGAGTAAGGGTTGAGTCTTTGAATGAAAATACCTCAATAATGTACCTAATATGTCAGTAGACCTTTTTAGTGTATAAAGATTGAATCTTTGAAAGAAAATCAGAGTTTTGAGCTAAACTTATTCGAGTTACCCATGAAGTCACGAAGAGTCTTTTAATGAGTAAAGATTGAATCTTCACATGAAAATAACTCAATAAAGGTACCTATTATGTCACTAAACCATTTTCATGTATAAAGATTGAATCTTTGAAAGAAAATGAGAGTTTTGAGTTAAACTTATTCGAGTTCCCTTCGATGTCCCGAAGAGTGTTTTAATGAGTAAAAATTGAATCTTTGAATAGAAATGCCTCAATCAAGGTACCTATTATGTCAGAAGACCATTTTAATGTATAAAGATTAAATCTTTGAAAGCAAAATGAGAGTTTTGAGTTAAACATATTCAGGATCCCATCGACGTCCCGAAGAGTGTTTTAATGAGTGAAGATTGAATCTTCGAATGGAAATACCTCAATCAAGGTACCTATTATGTCACAAGACCATTTTAATGTATAAAGATTAAATCCTTGAAAGAAAATGAGAGTTTTGAGTTAAACTTATTCGGGATCCCTTTGGCGTCACGAAGAGTGCTTTAATGAGTAAAGATCGAATCTTTGAATGAAATTACCTCAATCAAGGTATCTATTATGTCACTAGACCATTTGAACGTATAAAGATTGAATCTCTGAAAGAAAATGAGAGTTCTGAGTTAAACTTATTCAAGTTCCCTTTTACGTCCCGAAGAGTGTTTTAATGAGTAAAGATTTAATCTTTGAATGAGAATACCTCAATAATAAACCTATTATGTCACTAGACCTTTCTAGAGTATAAAGATTGAATCATTGAAAGAAAATCAGAGTTTTGAGCTAAACAGTTTTGAGTTACCCATGAAGTCACGAAGAGTCTTTTAACGAGTAAAGATTGAATCTTCGAATGAAAATAACTCAATAAAGGTACCAATTATGTCACTAAACAATTTTAATGTATAAAGATTGAATCTTTGAAAGAAAATGAGAGTTTTGAGTTAAATTTATTCGAGATCACTTTTACGTCACACAGAGTGTTTTAATGAGTAAAGATTGAATCTGTGAATGAAAATAACTCAATAAAGGTACCTATCGTGTCACTAAACCTTTTTAATGTACAGAGATTGAATCTTTGAAAGAAAATGAGAGTTTTGAGTTAAACGTATTCGAGTTCCCTTCGACATCCCGAAGAGTGTTTTAATGAGTAAGTATGAAATCTTTGAATGGAAATACCGCAATCAAGGTACCTATTATGTAACAAGACCATTTTGATGTATAAAGATTGAATCTTTGAAAGAAAATGAGAGTTTTGAGCTAAACTTATTCGAGATCCCTTCGAAGTCACGAAGCGTGTTTTAAAGATTAAAGTTTGAATCTTTGAATGAAAATTACTGAATAACGGTTCCTATCATGTCACTAAACCGTTTTAATGTATAAAGATTGAATCTTTGGAAGAAAATGAAAGTTCTGAGTTGAACTTATTCGAGTTCCCTTCGACGTGCCGAAGAGTGTTTTAATGATTAAAGATTGAATCATTGAATGGAAAATACCTCAATCAAGGTACTTATTATGTGACTAGACCATTTTAATGTATAAAGATTAAATCTTTGAAAGAAAATGAGAGTTTTGAGTTAAACTTATTCGAGATCTCTTTGACGTCACGAAGAGTGTTTTAAAGTGTAAAGATTGAATCTTTAAATGAAAATAACTGAATAAAGGTACCTATCGTGTCACTTAACCTTTTTAATGTGTAAAGATTGAATCTTTAACAGAATATGAAAGTTCTGAGTTAAACTTATTCGAGTTCCCTTCGACGTCTCGAAGAGTGTTTTAAAGAGTAAAGATTGAATCATTGAATGGAAATACCTCAATCAGGGTACTTATTATGTCACTAGACCATTTTAATGTATAAGGATTAAATCTTTGAAAGGAAATAAAAGTTTTGAGTTAAACTTATTCGAGATCCCTTTGACGTCACGGAGAGTGTTTTGAAGAGTAAAGATTGAATCTTTGAATGAAAGTAACTCAATAAAGGTACCTATCATGTCATTAAACCTTTTTAATATATAAAGATTGAATCTTCGAAAGAAAATGAGAGTTCCGAGTTAAACTTATTCGAGTTCCCTTCGACGTCCCAAAGAGTGTTTTAATGAGTAAAGATTGAATCTTTGAATAGAAATACATCAATCTAGGTACCTATTATGTCACTAGACCATTTTAATATATAAAGATTAAATCTTTGAAAAAAAATGAGAGTTTTGAGTTAAACTTATTCGAGATCCCTTTCACGTCACGAAGAGTGTTTTAATAAGTAAAGATTAAATCTTTGAATGAAATTACCTCAATCAAGGTACCTATCATGTCACTAGACCATTTTAACGTATAAAAGAGTGTTTTAATGAGTAAGGGTTGAGTCTTTGAATGAAAATACCTCAATAATGTACCTAATATGTCAGTAGACCTTTTTAGTGTATAAAGATTGAATCTTTGAAAGAAAATCAGAGTTTTGAGCTAAACTTATTCGAGTTACCCATGAAGTCACGAAGAGTCTTTTAATGAGTAAAGATTGAATCTTCACATGAAAATAACTCAATAAAGGTACCTATTATGTCACTAAACCATTTTCATGTATAAAGATTGAATCTTTGAAAGAAAATGAGAGTTTTGAGTTAAACTTATTCGAGTTCCCTTCGATGTCCCGAAGAGTGTTTTAATGAGTAAAAATTGAATCTTTGAATAGAAATGCCTCAATCAAGGTACCTATTATGTCAGAAGACCATTTTAATGTATAAAGATTAAATCTTTGAAAGCAAAATGAGAGTTTTGAGTTAAACATATTCAGGATCCCATCGACGTCCCGAAGAGTGTTTTAATGAGTGAAGATTGAATCTTCGAATGGAAATACCTCAATCAAGGTACCTATTATGTCACAAGACCATTTTAATGTATAAAGATTAAATCCTTGAAAGAAAATGAGAGTTTTGAGTTAAACTTATTCGGGATCCCTTTGGCGTCACGAAGAGTGCTTTAATGAGTAAAGATCGAATCTTTGAATGAAATTACCTCAATCAAGGTATCTATTATGTCACTAGACCATTTGAACGTATAAAGATTGAATCTCTGAAAGAAAATGAGAGTTCTGAGTTAAACTTATTCAAGTTCCCTTTTACGTCCCGAAGAGTGTTTTAATGAGTAAAGATTTAATCTTTGAATGAGAATACCTCAATAATAAACCTATTATGTCACTAGACCTTTCTAGAGTATAAAGATTGAATCATTGAAAGAAAATCAGAGTTTTGAGCTAAACAGTTTTGAGTTACCCATGAAGTCACGAAGAGTCTTTTAACGAGTAAAGATTGAATCTTCGAATGAAAATAACTCAATAAAGGTACCAATTATGTCACTAAACAATTTTAATGTATAAAGATTGAATCTTTGAAAGAAAATGAGAGTTTTGAGTTAAATTTATTCGAGATCACTTTTACGTCACACAGAGTGTTTTAATGAGTAAAGATTGAATCTGTGAATGAAAATAACTCAATAAAGGTACCTATCGTGTCACTAAACCTTTTTAATGTACAGAGATTGAATCTTTGAAAGAAAATGAGAGTTTTGAGTTAAACGTATTCGAGTTCCCTTCGACATCCCGAAGAGTGTTTTAATGAGTAAGTATGAAATCTTTGAATGGAAATACCGCAATCAAGGTACCTATTATGTAACAAGACCATTTTGATGTATAAAGATTGAATCTTTGAAAGAAAATGAGAGTTTTGAGCTAAACTTATTCGAGATCCCTTCGAAGTCACGAAGCGTGTTTTAAAGATTAAAGTTTGAATCTTTGAATGAAAATTACTGAATAACGGTTCCTATCATGTCACTAAACCGTTTTAATGTATAAAGATTGAATCTTTGGAAGAAAATGAAAGTTCTGAGTTGAACTTATTCGAGTTCCCTTCGACGTGCCGAAGAGTGTTTTAATGATTAAAGATTGAATCATTGAATGGAAAATACCTCAATCAAGGTACTTATTATGTGACTAGACCATTTTAATGTATAAAGATTAAATCTTTGAAAGAAAATGAGAGTTTTGAGTTAAACTTATTCGAGATCTCTTTGACGTCACGAAGAGTGTTTTAAAGTGTAAAGATTGAATCTTTAAATGAAAATAACTGAATAAAGGTACCTATCGTGTCACTTAACCTTTTTAATGTGTAAAGATTGAATCTTTAACAGAATATGAAAGTTCTGAGTTAAACTTATTCGAGTTCCCTTCGACGTCTCGAAGAGTGTTTTAAAGAGTAAAGATTGAATCATTGAATGGAAATACCTCAATCAGGGTACTTATTATGTCACTAGACCATTTTAATGTATAAGGATTAAATCTTTGAAAGGAAATAAAAGTTTTGAGTTAAACTTATTCGAGATCCCTTTGACGTCACGGAGAGTGTTTTGAAGAGTAAAGATTGAATCTTTGAATGAAAGTAACTCAATAAAGGTACCTATCATGTCATTAAACCTTTTTAATATATAAAGATTGAATCTTCGAAAGAAAATGAGAGTTCCGAGTTAAACTTATTCGAGTTCCCTTCGACGTCCCAAAGAGTGTTTTAATGAGTAAAGATTGAATCTTTGAATAGAAATACATCAATCTAGGTACCTATTATGTCACTAGACCATTTTAATATATAAAGATTAAATCTTTGAAAAAAAATGAGAGTTTTGAGTTAAACTTATTCGAGATCCCTTTCACGTCACGAAGAGTGTTTTAATAAGTAAAGATTAAATCTTTGAATGAAATTACCTCAATCAAGGTACCTATCATGTCACTAGACCATTTTAACGTATAAAAGAGTGTTTTAATGAGTAAGGGTTGAGTCTTTGAATGAAAATACCTCAATAATGTACCTAATATGTCAGTAGACCTTTTTAGTGTATAAAGATTGAATCTTTGAAAGAAAATCAGAGTTTTGAGCTAAACTTATTCGAGTTACCCATGAAGTCACGAAGAGTCTTTTAATGAGTAAAGATTGAATCTTCACATGAAAATAACTCAATAAAGGTACCTATTATGTCACTAAACCATTTTCATGTATAAAGATTGAATCTTTGAAAGAAAATGAGAGTTTTGAGTTAAACTTATTCGAGTTCCCTTCGATGTCCCGAAGAGTGTTTTAATGAGTAAAAATTGAATCTTTGAATAGAAATGCCTCAATCAAGGTACCTATTATGTCAGAAGACCATTTTAATGTATAAAGATTAAATCTTTGAAAGCAAAATGAGAGTTTTGAGTTAAACATATTCAGGATCCCATCGACGTCCCGAAGAGTGTTTTAATGAGTGAAGATTGAATCTTCGAATGGAAATACCTCAATCAAGGTACCTATTATGTCACAAGACCATTTTAATGTATAAAGATTAAATCCTTGAAAGAAAATGAGAGTTTTGAGTTAAACTTATTCGGGATCCCTTTGGCGTCACGAAGAGTGCTTTAATGAGTAAAGATCGAATCTTTGAATGAAATTACCTCAATCAAGGTATCTATTATGTCACTAGACCATTTGAACGTATAAAGATTGAATCTCTGAAAGAAAATGAGAGTTCTGAGTTAAACTTATTCAAGTTCCCTTTTACGTCCCGAAGAGTGTTTTAATGAGTAAAGATTTAATCTTTGAATGAGAATACCTCAATAATAAACCTATTATGTCACTAGACCTTTCTAGAGTATAAAGATTGAATCATTGAAAGAAAATCAGAGTTTTGAGCTAAACAGTTTTGAGTTACCCATGAAGTCACGAAGAGTCTTTTAACGAGTAAAGATTGAATCTTCGAATGAAAATAACTCAATAAAGGTACCAATTATGTCACTAAACAATTTTAATGTATAAAGATTGAATCTTTGAAAGAAAATGAGAGTTTTGAGTTAAATTTATTCGAGATCACTTTTACGTCACACAGAGTGTTTTAATGAGTAAAGATTGAATCTGTGAATGAAAATAACTCAATAAAGGTACCTATCGTGTCACTAAACCTTTTTAATGTACAGAGATTGAATCTTTGAAAGAAAATGAGAGTTTTGAGTTAAACGTATTCGAGTTCCCTTCGACATCCCGAAGAGTGTTTTAATGAGTAAGTATGAAATCTTTGAATGGAAATACCGCAATCAAGGTACCTATTATGTAACAAGACCATTTTGATGTATAAAGATTGAATCTTTGAAAGAAAATGAGAGTTTTGAGCTAAACTTATTCGAGATCCCTTCGAAGTCACGAAGCGTGTTTTAAAGATTAAAGTTTGAATCTTTGAATGAAAATTACTGAATAACGGTTCCTATCATGTCACTAAACCGTTTTAATGTATAAAGATTGAATCTTTGGAAGAAAATGAAAGTTCTGAGTTGAACTTATTCGAGTTCCCTTCGACGTGCCGAAGAGTGTTTTAATGATTAAAGATTGAATCATTGAATGGAAAATACCTCAATCAAGGTACTTATTATGTGACTAGACCATTTTAATGTATAAAGATTAAATCTTTGAAAGAAAATGAGAGTTTTGAGTTAAACTTATTCGAGATCTCTTTGACGTCACGAAGAGTGTTTTAAAGTGTAAAGATTGAATCTTTAAATGAAAATAACTGAATAAAGGTACCTATCGTGTCACTTAACCTTTTTAATGTGTAAAGATTGAATCTTTAACAGAATATGAAAGTTCTGAGTTAAACTTATTCGAGTTCCCTTCGACGTCTCGAAGAGTGTTTTAAAGAGTAAAGATTGAATCATTGAATGGAAATACCTCAATCAGGGTACTTATTATGTCACTAGACCATTTTAATGTATAAGGATTAAATCTTTGAAAGGAAATAAAAGTTTTGAGTTAAACTTATTCGAGATCCCTTTGACGTCACGGAGAGTGTTTTGAAGAGTAAAGATTGAATCTTTGAATGAAAGTAACTCAATAAAGGTACCTATCATGTCATTAAACCTTTTTAATATATAAAGATTGAATCTTCGAAAGAAAATGAGAGTTCCGAGTTAAACTTATTCGAGTTCCCTTCGACGTCCCAAAGAGTGTTTTAATGAGTAAAGATTGAATCTTTGAATAGAAATACATCAATCTAGGTACCTATTATGTCACTAGACCATTTTAATATATAAAGATTAAATCTTTGAAAAAAAATGAGAGTTTTGAGTTAAACTTATTCGAGATCCCTTTCACGTCACGAAGAGTGTTTTAATAAGTAAAGATTAAATCTTTGAATGAAATTACCTCAATCAAGGTACCTATCATGTCACTAGACCATTTTAACGTATAAAAGAGTGTTTTAATGAGTAAGGGTTGAGTCTTTGAATGAAAATACCTCAATAATGTACCTAATATGTCAGTAGACCTTTTTAGTGTATAAAGATTGAATCTTTGAAAGAAAATCAGAGTTTTGAGCTAAACTTATTCGAGTTACCCATGAAGTCACGAAGAGTCTTTTAATGAGTAAAGATTGAATCTTCACATGAAAATAACTCAATAAAGGTACCTATTATGTCACTAAACCATTTTCATGTATAAAGATTGAATCTTTGAAAGAAAATGAGAGTTTTGAGTTAAACTTATTCGAGTTCCCTTCGATGTCCCGAAGAGTGTTTTAATGAGTAAAAATTGAATCTTTGAATAGAAATGCCTCAATCAAGGTACCTATTATGTCAGAAGACCATTTTAATGTATAAAGATTAAATCTTTGAAAGCAAAATGAGAGTTTTGAGTTAAACATATTCAGGATCCCATCGACGTCCCGAAGAGTGTTTTAATGAGTGAAGATTGAATCTTCGAATGGAAATACCTCAATCAAGGTACCTATTATGTCACAAGACCATTTTAATGTATAAAGATTAAATCCTTGAAAGAAAATGAGAGTTTTGAGTTAAACTTATTCGGGATCCCTTTGGCGTCACGAAGAGTGCTTTAATGAGTAAAGATCGAATCTTTGAATGAAATTACCTCAATCAAGGTATCTATTATGTCACTAGACCATTTGAACGTATAAAGATTGAATCTCTGAAAGAAAATGAGAGTTCTGAGTTAAACTTATTCAAGTTCCCTTTTACGTCCCGAAGAGTGTTTTAATGAGTAAAGATTTAATCTTTGAATGAGAATACCTCAATAATAAACCTATTATGTCACTAGACCTTTCTAGAGTATAAAGATTGAATCATTGAAAGAAAATCAGAGTTTTGAGCTAAACAGTTTTGAGTTACCCATGAAGTCACGAAGAGTCTTTTAACGAGTAAAGATTGAATCTTCGAATGAAAATAACTCAATAAAGGTACCAATTATGTCACTAAACAATTTTAATGTATAAAGATTGAATCTTTGAAAGAAAATGAGAGTTTTGAGTTAAATTTATTCGAGATCACTTTTACGTCACACAGAGTGTTTTAATGAGTAAAGATTGAATCTGTGAATGAAAATAACTCAATAAAGGTACCTATCGTGTCACTAAACCTTTTTAATGTACAGAGATTGAATCTTTTAAAGAAAATGAGAGTTTTGAGTTAAACGTATTCGAGTTCCCTTCGACATCCCGAAGAGTGTTTTAATGAGTAAGTATGAAATCTTTGAATGGAAATACCGCAATCAAGGTACCTATTATGTAACAAGACCATTTTGATGTATAAAGATTGAATCTTTGAAAGAAAATGAGAGTTTTGAGCTAAACTTATTCGAGATCCCTTCGAAGTCACGAAGCGTGTTTTAAAGATTAAAGTTTGAATCTTTGAATGAAAATTACTGAATAACGGTTCCTATCATGTCACTAAACCGTTTTAATGTATAAAGATTGAATCTTTGGAAGAAAATGAAAGTTCTGAGTTGAACTTATTCGAGTTCCCTTCGACGTGCCGAAGAGTGTTTTAATGATTAAAGATTGAATCATTGAATGGAAAATACCTCAATCAAGGTACTTATTATGTGACTAGACCATTTTAATGTATAAAGATTAAATCTTTGAAAGAAAATGAGAGTTTTGAGTTAAACTTATTCGAGATCTCTTTGACGTCACGAAGAGTGTTTTAAAGTGTAAAGATTGAATCTTTAAATGAAAATAACTGAATAAAGGTACCTATCGTGTCACTTAACCTTTTTAATGTGTAAAGATTGAATCTTTAACAGAATATGAAAGTTCTGAGTTAAACTTATTCGAGTTCCCTTCGACGTCTCGAAGAGTGTTTTAAAGAGTAAAGATTGAATCATTGAATGGAAATACCTCAATCAGGGTACTTATTATGTCACTAGACCATTTTAATGTATAAGGATTAAATCTTTGAAAGGAAATAAAAGTTTTGAGTTAAACTTATTCGAGATCCCTTTGACGTCACGGAGAGTGTTTTGAAGAGTAAAGATTGAATCTTTGAATGAAAGTAACTCAATAAAGGTACCTATCATGTCATTAAACCTTTTTAATATATAAAGATTGAATCTTCGAAAGAAAATGAGAGTTCCGAGTTAAACTTATTCGAGTTCCCTTCGACGTCCCAAAGAGTGTTTTAATGAGTAAAGATTGAATCTTTGAATAGAAATACATCAATCTAGGTACCTATTATGTCACTAGACCATTTTAATATATAAAGATTAAATCTTTGAAAAAAAATGAGAGTTTTGAGTTAAACTTATTCGAGATCCCTTTCACGTCACGAAGAGTGTTTTAATAAGTAAAGATTAAATCTTTGAATGAAATTACCTCAATCAAGGTACCTATCATGTCACTAGACCATTTTAACGTATAAAAGAGTGTTTTAATGAGTAAGGGTTGAGTCTTTGAATGAAAATACCTCAATAATGTACCTAATATGTCAGTAGACCTTTTTAGTGTATAAAGATTGAATCTTTGAAAGAAAATCAGAGTTTTGAGCTAAACTTATTCGAGTTACCCATGAAGTCACGAAGAGTCTTTTAATGAGTAAAGATTGAATCTTCACATGAAAATAACTCAATAAAGGTACCTATTATGTCACTAAACCATTTTCATGTATAAAGATTGAATCTTTGAAAGAAAATGAGAGTTTTGAGTTAAACTTATTCGAGTTCCCTTCGATGTCCCGAAGAGTGTTTTAATGAGTAAAAATTGAATCTTTGAATAGAAATGCCTCAATCAAGGTACCTATTATGTCAGAAGACCATTTTAATGTATAAAGATTAAATCTTTGAAAGCAAAATGAGAGTTTTGAGTTAAACATATTCAGGATCCCATCGACGTCCCGAAGAGTGTTTTAATGAGTGAAGATTGAATCTTCGAATGGAAATACCTCAATCAAGGTACCTATTATGTCACAAGACCATTTTAATGTATAAAGATTAAATCCTTGAAAGAAAATGAGAGTTTTGAGTTAAACTTATTCGGGATCCCTTTGGCGTCACGAAGAGTGCTTTAATGAGTAAAGATCGAATCTTTGAATGAAATTACCTCAATCAAGGTATCTATTATGTCACTAGACCATTTGAACGTATAAAGATTGAATCTCTGAAAGAAAATGAGAGTTCTGAGTTAAACTTATTCAAGTTCCCTTTTACGTCCCGAAGAGTGTTTTAATGAGTAAAGATTTAATCTTTGAATGAGAATACCTCAATAATAAACCTATTATGTCACTAGACCTTTCTAGAGTATAAAGATTGAATCATTGAAAGAAAATCAGAGTTTTGAGCTAAACAGTTTTGAGTTACCCATGAAGTCACGAAGAGTCTTTTAACGAGTAAAGATTGAATCTTCGAATGAAAATAACTCAATAAAGGTACCAATTATGTCACTAAACAATTTTAATGTATAAAGATTGAATCTTTGAAAGAAAATGAGAGTTTTGAGTTAAATTTATTCGAGATCACTTTTACGTCACACAGAGTGTTTTAATGAGTAAAGATTGAATCTGTGAATGAAAATAACTCAATAAAGGTACCTATCGTGTCACTAAACCTTTTTAATGTACAGAGATTGAATCTTTGAAAGAAAATGAGAGTTTTGAGTTAAACGTATTCGAGTTCCCTTCGACATCCCGAAGAGTGTTTTAATGAGTAAGTATGAAATCTTTGAATGGAAATACCGCAATCAAGGTACCTATTATGTAACAAGACCATTTTGATGTATAAAGATTGAATCTTTGAAAGAAAATGAGAGTTTTGAGCTAAACTTATTCGAGATCCCTTCGAAGTCACGAAGCGTGTTTTAAAGATTAAAGTTTGAATCTTTGAATGAAAATTACTGAATAACGGTTCCTATCATGTCACTAAACCGTTTTAATGTATAAAGATTGAATCTTTGGAAGAAAATGAAAGTTCTGAGTTGAACTTATTCGAGTTCCCTTCGACGTGCCGAAGAGTGTTTTAATGATTAAAGATTGAATCATTGAATGGAAAATACCTCAATCAAGGTACTTATTATGTGACTAGACCATTTTAATGTATAAAGATTAAATCTTTGAAAGAAAATGAGAGTTTTGAGTTAAACTTATTCGAGATCTCTTTGACGTCACGAAGAGTGTTTTAAAGTGTAAAGATTGAATCTTTAAATGAAAATAACTGAATAAAGGTACCTATCGTGTCACTTAACCTTTTTAATGTGTAAAGATTGAATCTTTAACAGAATATGAAAGTTCTGAGTTAAACTTATTCGAGTTCCCTTCGACGTCTCGAAGAGTGTTTTAAAGAGTAAAGATTGAATCATTGAATGGAAATACCTCAATCAGGGTACTTATTATGTCACTAGACCATTTTAATGTATAAGGATTAAATCTTTGAAAGGAAATAAAAGTTTTGAGTTAAACTTATTCGAGATCCCTTTGACGTCACGGAGAGTGTTTTGAAGAGTAAAGATTGAATCTTTGAATGAAAGTAACTCAATAAAGGTACCTATCATGTCATTAAACCTTTTTAATATATAAAGATTGAATCTTCGAAAGAAAATGAGAGTTCCGAGTTAAACTTATTTGAGTTCCCTTCGACGTCCCAAAGAGTGTTTTAATGAGTAAAGATTGAATCTTTGAATAGAAATACATCAATCTAGGTACCTATTATGTCACTAGACCATTTTAATATATAAAGATTAAATCTTTGAAAAAAAATGAGAGTTTTGAGTTAAACTTATTCGAGATCCCTTTCACGTCACGAAGAGTGTTTTAATAAGTAAAGATTAAATCTTTGAATGAAATTACCTCAATCAAGGTACCTATCATGTCACTAGACCATTTTAACGTATAAAAGAGTGTTTTAATGAGTAAGGGTTGAGTCTTTGAATGAAAATACCTCAATAATGTACCTAATATGTCAGTAGACCTTTTTAGTGTATAAAGATTGAATCTTTGAAAGAAAATCAGAGTTTTGAGCTAAACTTATTCGAGTTACCCATGAAGTCACGAAGAGTCTTTTAATGAGTAAAGATTGAATCTTCACATGAAAATAACTCAATAAAGGTACCTATTATGTCACTAAACCATTTTCATGTATAAAGATTGAATCTTTGAAAGAAAATGAGAGTTTTGAGTTAAACTTATTCGAGTTCCCTTCGATGTCCCGAAGAGTGTTTTAATGAGTAAAAATTGAATCTTTGAATAGAAATGCCTCAATCAAGGTACCTATTATGTCAGAAGACCATTTTAATGTATAAAGATTAAATCTTTGAAAGCAAAATGAGAGTTTTGAGTTAAACATATTCAGGATCCCATCGACGTCCCGAAGAGTGTTTTAATGAGTGAAGATTGAATCTTCGAATGGAAATACCTCAATCAAGGTACCTATTATGTCACAAGACCATTTTAATGTATAAAGATTAAATCCTTGAAAGAAAATGAGAGTTTTGAGTTAAACTTATTCGGGATCCCTTTGGCGTCACGAAGAGTGCTTTAATGAGTAAAGATCGAATCTTTGAATGAAATTACCTCAATCAAGGTATCTATTATGTCACTAGACCATTTGAACGTATAAAGATTGAATCTCTGAAAGAAAATGAGAGTTCTGAGTTAAACTTATTCAAGTTCCCTTTTACGTCCCGAAGAGTGTTTTAATGAGTAAAGATTTAATCTTTGAATGAGAATACCTCAATAATAAACCTATTATGTCACTAGACCTTTCTAGAGTATAAAGATTGAATCATTGAAAGAAAATCAGAGTTTTGAGCTAAACAGTTTTGAGTTACCCATGAAGTCACGAAGAGTCTTTTAACGAGTAAAGATTGAATCTTCGAATGAAAATAACTCAATAAAGGTACCAATTATGTCACTAAACAATTTTAATGTATAAAGATTGAATCTTTGAAAGAAAATGAGAGTTTTGAGTTAAATTTATTCGAGATCACTTTTACGTCACACAGAGTGTTTTAATGAGTAAAGATTGAATCTGTGAATGAAAATAACTCAATAAAGGTACCTATCGTGTCACTAAACCTTTTTAATGTACAGAGATTGAATCTTTGAAAGAAAATGAGAGTTTTGAGTTAAACGTATTCGAGTTCCCTTCGACATCCCGAAGAGTGTTTTAATGAGTAAGTATGAAATCTTTGAATGGAAATACCGCAATCAAGGTCCCTATTATGTAACAAGACCATTTTGATGTATAAAGATTGAATCTTTGAAAGAAAATGAGAGTTTTGAGCTAAACTTATTCGAGATCCCTTCGAAGTCACGAAGCGTGTTTTAAAGATTAAAGTTTGAATCTTTGAATGAAAATTACTGAATAACGGTTCCTATCATGTCACTAAACCGTTTTAATGTATAAAGATTGAATCTTTGGAAGAAAATGAAAGTTCTGAGTTGAACTTATTCGAGTTCCCTTCGACGTGCCGAAGAGTGTTTTAATGATTAAAGATTGAATCATTGAATGGAAAATACCTCAATCAAGGTACTTATTATGTGACTAGACCATTTTAATGTATAAAGATTAAATCTTTGAAAGAAAATGAGAGTTTTGAGTTAAACTTATTCGAGATCTCTTTGACGTCACGAAGAGTGTTTTAAAGTGTAAAGATTGAATCTTTAAATGAAAATAACTGAATAAAGGTACCTATCGTGTCACTTAACCTTTTTAATGTGTAAAGATTGAATCTTTAACAAAATATGAAAGTTCTGAGTTAAACTTATTCGAGTTCCCTTCGACGTCTCGAAGAGTGTTTTAAAGAGTAAAGATTGAATCATTGAATGGAAATACCTCAATCAGGGTACTTATTATGTCACTAGACCATTTTAATGTATAAGGATTAAATCTTTGAAAGGAAATAAAAGTTTTGAGTTAAACTTATTCGAGATCCCTTTGACGTCACGGAGAGTGTTTTGAAGAGTAAAGATTGAATCTTTGAATGAAAGTAACTCAATAAAGGTACCTATCATGTCATTAAACCTTTTTAATATATAAAGATTGAATCTTCGAAAGAAAATGAGAGTTCCGAGTTAAACTTATTTGAGTTCCCTTCGACGTCCCAAAGAGTGTTTTAATGAGTAAAGATTGAATCTTTGAATAGAAATACATCAATCTAGGTACCTATTATGTCACTAGACCATTTTAATATATAAAGATTAAATCTTTGAAAAAAAATGAGAGTTTTGAGTTAAACTTATTCGAGATCCCTTTCACGTCACGAAGAGTGTTTTAATAAGTAAAGATTAAATCTTTGAATGAAATTACCTCAATCAAGGTACCTATCATGTCACTAGACCATTTTAACGTATAAAAGAGTGTTTTAATGAGTAAGGGTTGAGTCTTTGAATGAAAATACCTCAATAATGTACCTAATATGTCAGTAGACCTTTTTAGTGTATAAAGATTGAATCTTTGAAAGAAAATCAGAGTTTTGAGCTAAACTTATTCGAGTTACCCATGAAGTCACGAAGAGTCTTTTAATGAGTAAAGATTGAATCTTCACATGAAAATAACTCAATAAAGGTACCTATTATGTCACTAAACCATTTTCATGTATAAAGATTGAATCTTTGAAAGAAAATGAGAGTTTTGAGTTAAACTTATTCGAGTTCCCTTCGATGTCCCGAAGAGTGTTTTAATGAGTAAAAATTGAATCTTTGAATAGAAATGCCTCAATCAAGGTACCTATTATGTCAGAAGACCATTTTAATGTATAAAGATTAAATCTTTGAAAGCAAAATGAGAGTTTTGAGTTAAACATATTCAGGATCCCATCGACGTCCCGAAGAGTGTTTTAATGAGTGAAGATTGAATCTTCGAATGGAAATACCTCAATCAAGGTACCTATTATGTCACAAGACCATTTTAATGTATAAAGATTAAATCCTTGAAAGAAAATGAGAGTTTTGAGTTAAACTTATTCGGGATCCCTTTGGCGTCACGAAGAGTGCTTTAATGAGTAAAGATCGAATCTTTGAATGAAATTACCTCAATCAAGGTATCTATTATGTCACTAGACCATTTGAACGTATAAAGATTGAATCTCTGAAAGAAAATGAGAGTTCTGAGTTAAACTTATTCAAGTTCCCTTTTACGTCCCGAAGAGTGTTTTAATGAGTAAAGATTTAATCTTTGAATGAGAATACCTCAATAATAAACCTATTATGTCACTAGACCTTTCTAGAGTATAAAGATTGAATCATTGAAAGAAAATCAGAGTTTTGAGCTAAACAGTTTTGAGTTACCCATGAAGTCACGAAGAGTCTTTTAACGAGTAAAGATTGAATCTTCGAATGAAAATAACTCAATAAAGGTACCAATTATGTCACTAAACAATTTTAATGTATAAAGATTGAATCTTTGAAAGAAAATGAGAGTTTTGAGTTAAATTTATTCGAGATCACTTTTACGTCACACAGAGTGTTTTAATGAGTAAAGATTGAATCTGTGAATGAAAATAACTCAATAAAGGTACCTATCGTGTCACTCAACCTTTTTAATGTACAGAGATTGAATCTTTGAAAGAAAATGAGTGTTTTGAGTTAAACTTATTCGAGTTCCCTTCGACATCCCGAAGAGTGTTTTAATGAGTAAGTATGAAATCTTTGAATGGAAATACCGCAATCGAGGTACCTATTATGTAACAAGACCATTTTGATGTATAAAGATTGAATCTTTGAAAGAAAATGAGAGTTTTGAGCTAAACTTATTCGAGATCCCTTCGAAGTCACGAAGCGTGTTTTAAAGATTAAACTTTGAATCTTTGAATGAAAATTACTGAATAACGGTTCCTATCATGTCACTAAACCGTTTTAATGTATAAAGATTGAATCTTTGGAAGAAAATGAAAGTTCTGAGTTGAACTTATTCGAGTTCCCTTCGACGTCCCGAAGAGTGTTTTAATGATTAAAGATTGAATCATTGAATGGAAAATACCTCAATCAAGGTACTTATTATGTGACTAGACCATTTTAATGTATAAAGATTAAATCTTTGAAGGAAAATGAGAGTTTTGAGTTAAACTTATTCGAGATCTCTTTGACGTCACGAAGAGTGTTTTAAAGTGTAAAGATTGAATCTTTGAATGAAAATAACTGAATAAAGGTACCTATCGTGTCACTTAACCTTTTTAATGTGTAAAGATTGAATCTTTAAAAGAATATGAAAGTTCTGAGTTAAACTTATTCGAGTTCCCTTCGACGTCTCGAAGAGTGTTTTAAAGAGTAAAGATTGAATCATTGTATGGAAATACCTCAATCAGGGTACTGATTATGTCACTAGACCATTTTAATGTATAAGGATTAAATCTTTGAAAGGAAATAAAAGTTTTGAGTTAAACTTATTCGAGATCCCTTTGACGTCACGGAGAGTGTTTTGAAGAGTAAAGATTGAATCTTTGAATGAAACTAACTCAATAAAGGTACCTATCATGTCATTAAACCTTTTTAATATATAAAGATTGAATCTTCGAAAGAAAATGAGAGTTCCGAGTTAAACTTATTCGAGTTCCCTTCGACGTCCCAAAGAGTGTTTTTATGAGTAAAGATTGAATCTTTGAATAGAAATACATCAATCTAGGTACTTATTATGTCACTAGACCATTTTAATATATAAAGATTAAATCTTTTAAAAAAAATGAGAGTTTTGAGTTAAACTTATTCGAGATCCCTTTCACGTCACGAAGAGTGTTTTAAAAAGTAAAGATTAAATCTTTGAATGAAATTACCTCAATCAAGGTACCTATCATGTCACTAGACCATTTTAACGTATAAAAGAGTGTTTTAATGAGTAAGGGTTGAGTCTTTGAATGAAAATACCTCAATAATGTACCTAATATGTCAGTAGACCTTTTTAGTGTATAAAGATTGAATCTTTGAAAGAAAATCAGAGTTTTGAGCTAAACTTATTCAAGTTACCCATGAAGTCACGAAGAGTCTTTTAATGAGTAAACATTGAATCTTCACATGAAAATAACTCAATAAAGGTACCTATTATGTCACTAAACCATTTTAATGTATAAAGATTGAATCTTTGAAAGAAAATGAGAGTTTTGAGTTAAACTTATTCGAGTTCCCTTCGATGTCCCGAAGAGTGTTTTAATGAGTAAAAATTGAATCTTTGAATAGAAATGCCTCAATCAAGGTACCTATTATGTCACAAGACCATTTTAATGTATAAAGATTAAATCTTTGAAAGCAAAATGAGAGTTTTGAGTTAAACATATTCAGGATCCCATCGACGTCCCGAAGAGTGTTTTAATGAGTGAAGATTGAATCTTCGAATGGAAATACCTCAATCAAGGTACCTATTATGTCACAAGACCATTTTAATGTATAAAGATTAAATCTTTGTAAGAAAATGAGAGTTTTGAGTTAAACTTATTCGGGATCCCTTTGGCGTCACGAAGAGTGCTTTAATGAGTAAAGATCGAATCTTTGAATGAAATTACCTCAATCAAGGTATCTATTATGTCACTAGACCATTTGAACGTATAAAGATTGAATCTCTGAAAGAAAATGAGAGTTCTGAGTTAAACTTATTCAAGTTCCCTTTTACGTCCCGAAGAGTGTTTTAATGAGTAAAGATTTAATCTTTGAATGAGAATACCTCAATAATAAACCTATTATGTCACTAGACCTTTCTAGAGTATAAAGATTGAATCATTGAAAGAAAATCAGAGTTTTGAGCTAAACAGTTTTGAGTTACCCATGAAGTCACGAAGAGTCTTTTAACGAGTAAAGATTGAATCTTCGAATGAAAATAACTCAATAAAGGTACCAATTATGTCACTAAACAATTTTAATGTATAAAGATTGAATCTTTGAAAGAAAATGGGAGTTTTGAGTTAAATTTATTCGAGATCACTTTTACGTCACACAGAGTGTCTTAATGAGTAAAGATTGAATCTGTGAATGAAAATAACTCAATAAAGGTACCTATCGTGTCACTCAACCTTTTTAATGTACAGAGATTGAATCTTTGAAAGAAAATGAGTGTTTTGAGTTAAACTTATTCGAGTTCCCTTCGACATCCCGAAGAGTGTTTTAATGAGTAAGTATGAAATCTTTGAATGGAAATACCGCAATCGAGGTACCTATTATGTAACAAGACCATTTTGATGTATAAAGATTGAATCTTTGAAAGAAAATGAGAGTTTTGAGCTAAACTTATTCGAGATCCCTTCGAAGTCACGAAGCGTGTTTTAAAGATTAAACTTTGAATCTTTGAATGAAAATTACTGAATAACGGTTCCTATCATGTCACTAAACCGTTTTAATGTATAAAGATTGAATCTTTGGAAGAAAATGAAAGTTCTGAGTTGAACTTATTCGAGTTCCCTTCGACGTCCCGAAGAGTGTTTTAATGATTAAAGATTGAATCATTGAATGGAAAATACCTCAATCAAGGTACTTATTATGTGACTAGACCATTTTAATGTATAAAGATTAAATCTTTGAAAGAAAATGAGAGTTTTGAGTTAAACTTATTCGAGATCTCTTTGACGTCACGAAGAGTGTTTTAAAGTGTAAAGATTGAATCTTTGAATGAAAATAACTGAATAAAGGTACCTATCGTGTCACTTAACCTTTTTAATGTGTAAAGATTGAATCTTTAAAAGAATATGAAAGTTCTGAGTTAAACTTATTAGAGTTCCCTTCGACGTCTCGAAGAGTGTTTTAAAGAGTAAAGATTGAACCATTGAATGGAAATACCTCAATCAGGGTACTTATTATGTCACTAGACCATTTTAATGTATAAGGATTAAATCTTTGAAAGGAAATAAAAGTTTTGAGTTAAACTTATTCGAGATCCCTTTGACGTCACGGAGAGTGTTTTGAAGAGTAAAGATTGAATCTTTGAATGAAACTAACTCAATAAAGGTACCTATCATGTCATTAAACCTTTTTAATATATAAAGATTGAATCTTCGAAAGAAAATGAGAGTTCCGAGTTAAACTTATTCGAGTTCCCTTCGACGTCCCAAAGAGTGTTTTAATGAGTAAAGATTGAATCTTTGAATAAAAATACATCAATCTAGGTACCTATTATGTCACTAGACCATTTTAATATACAAAGATTAAATCTTTGAAAAAAAATGAGAGTTTTGAGTTAAACTTATTCGAGATCCCTTTCACGCCACGAAGAGTGTTTTAATAAGTAAAGATTAAATCTTTGAATGAAATTACCTCAATCAAGGTACCTATCATGTCACTAGACCATTTTAACGTATAAAAGAGTGTTTTAATGAGTAAGGGTTGAGTCTTTGAATGAAAATACCTCAATAATGTACCTAATATGTCAGTAGACCTTTTTAGTGTATAAAGATTGAATCTTTGAAAGAAAATCAGAGTTTTGAGCTAAACTTATTCGAGTTACCCATGAAGTCACGAAGAGTCTTTTAATGAGTAAACATTGAATCTTCACATGAAAATAACTCAATAAAGGTACCTAATATGTCACTAAACCATTTTAATGTATAAAGATTGAATCTTTGAAAGAAAATGAGAGTTTTGAGTTAAACTTATTCGAGTTCCCTTCGATGTCCCGAAGAGTGTTTTAATGAGTAAAAATTGAATCTTTGAATAGAAATGCCTCAATCAAGGTACCTATTATGTCACAAGACCATTTTAATGTATAAAGATTAAATCTTTGAAAGCAAAATGAGAGTTTTGAGTTAAACATATTCAGGATCCCATCGACGTCCCGAAGAGTGTTTTAATGAGTGAAGATTGAATCTTCGAATGGAAATACCTCAATCAAGGTGCCTATTATGTCACAAGACCATTTTAATGTATAAAGATTAAATCTTTGAAAGAAAATGAGAGTTTTGAGTTAAACTTATTCGGGATCCCTTTGGCGTCACGAAGAGTGCTTTAATGAGTAAAGATCGAATCTTTGAATGAAATTACCTCAATCAAGGTATCTATTATGTCACTAGACCATTTGAACGTATAAAGATTGAATCTCTGAAAGAAAATGAGAGTTCTGAGTTAAACTTATTCAAGTTCCCTTTTACGTCCCGAAGAGTGTTTTAATGAGTAAAGATTTAATCTTTGAATGAGAATACCTCAATAATAAACCTATTATGTCACTAGACCTTTCTAGAGTATAAAGATTGAATCATTGAAAGAAAATCAGAGTTTTGAGCTAAACAGTTTTGAGCTACCCATGAAGTCACGAAGAGTCTTTTAACGAGTAAAGATTGAATCTTCGAATGAAAATAACTCAATAAAGGTACCAATTATGTCACTAAACAATTTTAATGTATAAAGATTGAATCTTTGAAAGAAAATGAGAGTTTTGAGTTAAATTTATTCGAGATCACTTTTACGTCACACAGAGTGTTTTAATGAGTAACGATTGAATCTGTGAATGAAAATAACTCAATAAAGGTACCTATCGTGTCACTGAACCTTTTTAATGTACAGAGATTGAATCTTTGAAAGAAAATGAGTGTTTTGAGTTAAACTTATTCGAGTTCCCTTCGACATCCCGAAGAGTGTTTTAATGAGTAAGTATTAAATCTTTGAATGGAAATACCGCAATCGAGGTACCTATTATGTAACAAGACCATTTTGATGTATAAAGATTGAATCTTTGAAAGAAAATGAGAGTTTTGAGCTAAACTTATTCGAGATCCCTTCGAAGTCACGAAGCGTGTTTTAAAGATTAAAGTTTGAATCTTTGAATGAAAATTACTGAATAACGGTTCCTATCATGTCACTAAACCGTTTTAATGTATAAAGATTGAATCTTTCGAAGAAAATGAAAGTTCTGAGTTGAACTTATTCGAGTTCCCTTCGACGTGCCGAAGAGTGTTTTAATGATTAAAGATTGAATCATTGAATGGAAAATACCTCAATCAAGGTACTTATTATGTGACTAGACCATTTTAATGTATAAAGATTAAATCTTTGAAGGAAAATGAGAGTTTTGAGTTAAACTTATTCGAGATCTCTTTGACGTCACGAAGAGTGTTTTAAAGTGTAAAGATTGAATCTTTGAATGAAAATAACTGAATAAAGGTACCTATCGTGTCACTTAACCTTTTTAATGTGTAAAGATTGAATCTTTAAAAGAATATGAAAGTTCTGAGTTAAACTTATTCGAGTTCCCTTCGACGTCTCGAAGAGTGTTTTAAAGAGTAAAGATTGAATCATTGAATGGAAATACCTCAATCAGGGTACTGATTATGTCACTAGACCATTTTAATGTATAAGGATTAAATCTTTGAAAGGAAATAAAAGTTTTGAGTTAAACTTATTCGAGATCCCTTTGACGTCACGGAGAGTGTTTTGAAGAGTAAAGATTGAATCTTTGAATGAAACTAACTCAATAAAGGTACCTATCATGTCATTAAACCTTTTTAATATATAAAGATTGAATCTTCGAAAGAAAATGAGAGTTCCGAGTTAAACTTATTCGAGTTCCCTTCGACGTCCCAAAGAGTGTTTTTATGAGTAAAGATTGAATCTTTGAATAGAAATACATCAATCTAGGTACTTATTATGTCACTAGACCATTTTAATATATAAAGATTAAATCTTTTAAAAAAAATGAGAGTTTTGAGTTAAACTTATTCGAGATCCCTTTCACGTCACGAAGAGTGTTTTAAAAAGTAAAGATTAAATCTTTGAATGAAATTACCTCAATCAAGGTACCTATCATGTCCCTAGACCATTTTAACGTATAAAAGAGTGTTTTAATGAGTAAGGGTTGAGTCTTTGAATGAAAATACCTCAATAATGTACCTAATATGTCAGTAGACCTTTTTAGTGTATAAAGATTGAATCTTTGAAAGAAAATCAGAGTTTTGAGCTAAACTTATTCGAGTTACCCATGAAGTCACGAAGAGTCTTTTAATGAGTAAACATTGAATCTTCACATGAAAATAACTCAATAAAGGTACCTATTATGTCACTAAACCATTTTAATGTATAAAGATTGAATCTTTGAAAGAAAATGAGAGTTTTGAGTTAAACTTATTCGAGTTCCCTTCGATGTCCCGAAGAGTGTTTTAATGAGTAAAAATTGAATCTTTGAATAGAAATGCCTCAATCAAGGTACCTATTATGTCACAAGACCATTTTAATGTATAAAGATTAAATCTTTGAAAGCAAAATGAGAGTTTTGAGTTAAACATATTCAGGATCCCATCGACGTCCCGAAGAGTGTTTTAATGAGTGAAGATTGAATCTTCGAATGGAAATACCTCAATCAAGGTACCTATTATGTCACAAGACCATTTTAATGTATAAAGATTAAATCTTTGAAAGAAAATGAGAGTTTTGAGTTAAACTTATTCGGGATCCCTTTGGCGTCACGAAGAGTGCTTTAATGAGTAAAGATCGAATCTTTGAATGAAATTACCTCAATCAAGGTATCTATTATGTCACTAGACCATTTGAACGTATAAAGATTGAATCTCTGAAAGAAAATGAGAGTTCTGAGTTAAACTTATTCAACTTCCCTTTTACGTCCCGAAGAGTGTTTTAATGAGTAAAGATTTAATCTTTGAATGAGAATACCTCAATAATAAACCTATTATGTCACTAGACCTTTCTAGAGTATAAAGATTGAATCATTGAAAGAAAATCAGAGTTTTGAGCTAAACAGTTTTGAGTTACCCATGAAATCACGAAGAGTCTTTTAACGAGTAAAGATTGAATCTTCGAATGAAAATAACTCAATAAAGGTACCAATTATGTCACTAAACAATTTTAATGTATAAAGATTGAATCTTTGAAAGAAAATGAGAGTTTTGAGTTAAATTTATTCGAGATCACTTTTACGTCACACAGAGTGTTTTAATGAGTAAAGATTGAATCTGTGAATGAAAATAACTCAATAAAGGTACCTATCGTGTCACTAAACCTTTTTACTGTACAGAGATTGAATGTTTGAAAGAAAATGAGTGTTTTGAGTTAAACTTATTCGAGTTCCCTTTGACATTCCGAAGAGTGTTTTAATGAGTAAGTATGAAATCTTTGAATGGAAATACCGCAATCGAGGTACCTATTATGTAACAAGACCATTTTGATGTATAAAGATTGAATCTTTGAAAGAAAATGAGAGTTTTGAGCTAAACTTATTCGAGATCCCTTCGAAGTCACGAAGCGTGTTTTAAAGATTAAAGTTTGAATCTTTGAATGAAAATTACTGAATAACGGTTCCTATCATGTCACTAAACCGTTTTAATGTATAAAGATTGAATCTTTGGAAGAAAATGAAAGTTCTGAGTTGAACTTATTCGAGTTCCCTTCGACGTCCCGAAGAGTGTTTTAATGATTAAAGATTGAATCATTGAATGGAAAATACCTCAATCAAGGTACTTATTATGTGACTAGACCATTTTAATGTATAAAGATTAAATCTTTGAAAGAAAATGAGAGTTTTGAGTTAAACTTATTCGAGATCTCTTTGACGTCACGAAGAGTGTTTTAAAGTGTAAAGATTGAATCTTTGAATGAAAATAACTGAATAAAGGTACCTATCGTGTCACTTAACCTTTTTAATGTGTAAAGATTGAATCTTTAAAAGAATATGAAAGTTCTGAGTTAAACTTATTAGAGTTCCCTTCGACGTCTCGAAGAGTGTTTTAAAGAGTAAAGATTGAATCATTGAATGGAAATACCTCAATCAGGGTACTTATTATGTCACTAGACCATTTTAATGTATAAGGATTAAATCTTTGAAAGGAAATAAAAGTTTTGAGTTAAACTTATTCGAGATCCCTTTGACGTCACGGAGAGTGTTTTGAAGAGTAAAGATTGAATCTTTGAATGAAACTAACTCAATAAGGGTACCTATCATGTCATTAAACCTTTTTAATATATAAAGATTGAATCTTCGAAAGAAAATGAGAGTTCCGAGTTAAACTTATTCGAGTTCCCTTCGACGTCCCAAAGAGTGTTTTAATGAGTAAAGATTGAATCTTTGAATAGAAATACATCAATCTAGGTACCTATTATGTCACTAGACCATTTTAATATATAAAGATTAAATGTTTTAAAAAAAATGAGAGTTTTGAGTTAAACTTATTCGAGATCCCTTTCACGTCACGAAGAGTGTTTTAATAAGTAAAGATTAAATCTTTGAATGAAATTACCTCAATCAAGGTACCTATCATGTCACTAGACCATTTTAACGTATAAAAGAGTGTTTTAATGAGTAAGGGTTGAGTCTTTGAATGAAAATACCTCAATAATGTACCTAATATGTCAGTAGACCTTTTTAGTGTATAAAGATTGAATCTTTGAAAGAAAATCAGAATTTTGAGCTAAACTTATTCGAGTTACCCATGAAGTCACGAAGAGTCTTTTAATGAGTAAAGATTGAATCTTCACATGAAAATAACTCAATAAAGGTACCTATTATGTCACTAAACCATTTTAATGTATAAAGATTGAATCTTTGAAAGAAAATGAGAGTTTTGAGTTAAACTTATTCGAGTTCCCTTCGACGTCTCGAAGAGTGTTTTAAAGAGTAAAGATTGAATCATTGAATGGAAATACCTCAATCAGGGTACTTATTATGTCACTAGACCATTTTAATGTATAAGGATTAAATCTTTGAAAGGAAATAAAAGTTTTGAGTTAAACTTATTCGAGATCCCTTTGACGTCACGGAGAGTGTTTTGAAGAGTAAAGATTAAATCTTTGAATGAAACTAACTCAATAAAGGTACCTATCATGTCATTAAACCTTTTTAATATATAAAGATTGAATCTTCGAAAGAAAATGAGAGTTCCGAGTTAAACTTATTCGAGTTCCCTTCGACGTCCCAAAGAGTGTTTTAATGAGTAAAGATTGAATCTTTGAATAGAAATACATCAATCTAGGTACCTATTATGTCACTAGACCATTTGAATATATAAAGATTAAATCTTTGAAAAAAAATGAGAGTTTTGAGTTAAACTTATTCGAGATCCCTTTCACGTCACGAAGAGTGTTTTAATAAGTAAAGATTAAATCTTTGAATGAAATTACCTCAATCAAGGTACCTATCATGTCACTAGACCATTTTAACGTATAAAAGAGTGTTTTAATGAGTAAGGGTTGAGTCATTGAATGAAAATACCTCAATAATGTACCTAATATGTCAGTAGACCTTTTTAGTGTATAAAGATTGAATCTTTGAAAGAAAATCAGAGTTTTGAGCTAAACTTATTCGAGTTACCCATGAAGTCACGAAGAGTCTTTTAATGAGTAAAGATTGAATCTTCACATGAAAATAACTCAATAAAGGTACCTATTATGTCACTAAACCATTTTAATGTATAAAGATTGAATCTTTGAAAGAAAATGAGAGTTTTGAGTTAAACTTATTCGAGTTCCCTTCGATGTCCCGAAGAGTGTTTTAATGAGTAAAAATTGAATCTTTGAATAGAAATGCCTCAATCAAGGTACCTATTATGTCACAAGACCATTTTAATGTATAAAGATTAAATCTTTGAAAGCAAAATGAGAGTTTTGAGTTAAACATATTCAGGATCCCATCGACGTCCCGAAGAGTGTTTTAATGAGTGAAGATTGAATCTTCGAATGGAAATACCTCAATCAAGGTACCTATTATGTCACAAGACCATTTTAATGTATAAAGATTAAATCTTTGAAAGAAAATGAGAGTTTTGAGTTAAACTTATTCGGGATCCCTTTGGCGTCACGAAGAGTGCTTTAATGAGTAAAGATCGAATCTTTGAATGAAATTACCTCAATCAAGGTATCTATTATGTCACTAGACCATTTGAACGTATAAAGATTGAATCTCTGAAAGAAAATGAGAGTTCTGAGTTAAACTTATTCAAGTTCCCTTTTACGTCCCGAAGAGTGTTTTAAGGAGTAAAGATTTAATCTTTGAATGAGAATACCTCAATAATAAACCTATTATGTCACTAGACCTTTCTAGAGTATAAAGATTGAATCATTGAAAGAAAATCAGAGTTTTGAGCTAAACAGTTTTGAGTTACCCATGAAGTCACGAAGAGTCTTTTAACGAGTAAAGATTGAATCTTCGAATGAAAATAAATCAATAAAGGTACCAATTATGTCACTAAACAATTTGAATGTATAAAGATTGAATCTTTGAAAGAAAATGAGAGTTTTGAGTTAAATTTATTCGAGATCACTTTTACGTCACACAGAGTGTTTTAATGAGTAAAGATTGAATCTGTGAATGAAAATAACTCAATAAAGGTACCTATCGTGTCACTAAACCTTTTTAAAGTACAGAGATTGAATCTTTGAAAGAAAATGAGTGTTTTGAGTTAAACTTATTCGAGTTCCCTTCGACATCCCGAAGAGTGTTTTAATGAGTAAGTATGAAATCTTTGAATGGAAATACCGCAATCGAGGTACCTATTATGTAACAAGACCATTTTGATGTATAAAGATTGAATCTTTGAAAGAAAATGAGAGTTTTGAGCTAAACTTATTCGAGATCCCTTCGAAGTCACGAAGCGTGTTTTAAAGATTAAAGTTTGAATCTTTGAATGAAAATTACTGAATAACGGTTCCTATCATGTCACTAAACCGTTTTAATGTATAAAGATTGAATCTTTGGAAGAAAATGAAAGTTCTGAGTTGAACTTATTCGAGTTCCCTTCGACGTCCCGAAGAGTGTTTTAATGATTAAAGATTGAATCATTGAATGGAAAATACCTCAATCAAGGTACTTATTATGTGACTAGACCATTGTAATGTATAAAGATTAAATCTTTGAAGGAAAATGAGAGTTTTGAGTTAAACTTATTCGAGATCTCTTTGACGTCACGAAGAGTGTTTTAAAGTGTAAAGATTGAATCTTTGAATGAAAATAACTGAATAAAGGTACCTATCGTGTCACTTAACCTTTTTAATGTGTAAAGATTGAATCTTTAAAAGAATATGAAAGTTCTGAGTTAAACTTATTCGAGTTCCCTTCGACGTCTCGAAGAGTGTTTTAAAGAGTAAAGATTGAATCATTGAATGGAAATACCTCAATCAGGGTACTTATTATGTCACTAGACCATTTTAATGTATAAGGATTAAATCTTTGAAAGGAAATAAAAGTTTTGAGTTAAACTTATTCGAGATCCCTTTGACGTCACGGAGAGTGTTTTGAAGATTAAAGATTGAATCTTTGAATGAAACTAACTCAATAAAGGTACCTATCATGTCATTAAACCTTTTTAATATATAAAGATTGAATCTTCGAAAGAAAATGAGAGTTCCGAGTTAAACTTATTCGAGTTCCCTTCGACGTCCCAAAGAGTGTTTTAATGAGTAAAGATTGAATCTTTGAATAGAAATACATCAATCTAGGTACCTATTATGTCACTAGACCATTTTAATATATAAAGATTAAATCTTTGAAAAAAAATGAGAGTTTTGAGTTAAACATATTCGAGATCCCTTTCACGTCACGAAGAGTATTTTAATAAGTAAAGATTAAATCTTTGAATGAAATTACCTCAATCAAGGTACCTATCATGTCACTAGACCATTTTAACGTATAAAAGAGTGTTTTAATGAGTAAGGGTTGAGTCTTTGAATGAAAATACCTCAATAATGTACCTAATATGTCAGTAGACCTTTTTAGTGTATAAAGATTGAATCTTTGAAAGAAAATCAGAGTTTTGAGCTAAACTTATTCGAGTTACCCATGAAGTCACGAAGAGTCTTTTAATGAGTAAAGATTGAATCTTCACATGAAAATAACTCAATAAAGGTACCTATTATGTCACTAAACCATTTTAATGTATAAAGATTGAATCTTTGAAAGAAAATGAGAGTTTTGAGTTAAACTTATTCGAGTTCCCTTCGATGTCCCGAAGAGTGTTTTAATGAGTAAAAATTGAATCTTTGAATAGAAATGCCTCAATCAAGGTACCTCTTATGTCACAAGACCATTTTAATGTATAAAGATTAAATATTTGAAAGCAAAATGAGAGTTTTGAGTTAAACATATTCAGGATCCCATCGACGTCCCGAAGAGTGTTTTAATGAGTGAAGATTGAATCTTCGAATGGAAATACCTCAATCAAGGTACCTATTATGTCACAAGACCATTTTAATGTATAAAGATTAAATCTTTGAAAGAAAATGAGAGTTTTGAGTTAAACTTATTCGGGATCCCTTTGGCGTCACGAAGAGTGCTTTAATGAGTAAAGATCGAATCTTTGAATGAAATTACCTCAATCAAGGTATCTATTATGTCACTAGACCATTTGAACGTATAAAGATTGAATCTCTGAAAGAAAATGAGAGTTCTGAGTTAAACTTATTCAAGTTCCCTTTTACGTCCCGAAGAGTGTTTTAATGAGTAAAGATTTAATCTTTGAATGAGAATACCTCAATAATAAACCTATTATGTCACTAGACCTTTCTAGAGTATAAAGATTGAATCATTGAAAGAAAATCAGAGTTTTGAGCTAAACAGTTTTGAGCTACCCATGAAGTCACGAAGAGTCTTTTAACGAGTAAAGATTGAATCTTCGAATGAAAATAACTCAATAAAGGTACCAATTATGTCACTAAACAATTTTAATGTATAAAGATTGAATCTTTGAAAGAAAATGAGAGTTTTGAGTTAAATTTATTCGAGATCACTTTTACGTCACACAGAGTGTTTTAATGAGTAACGATTGAATCTGTGAATGAAAATAACTCAATAAAGGTACCTATCGTGTCACTGAACCTTTTTAATGTACAGAGATTGAATCTTTGAAAGAAAATGAGTGTTTTGAGTTAAACTTATTCGAGTTCCCTTCGACATCCCGAAGAGTGTTTTAATGAGTAAGTATGAAATCTTTGAATGGAAATACCGCAATCGAGGTACCTATTATGTAACAAGACCATTTTGATGTATAAAGATTGAATCTTTGAAAGAAAATGAGAGTTTTGAGCTAAACTTATTCGAGATCCCTTCGAAGTCACGAAGCGTGTTTTAAAGATTAAAGTTTGAATCTTTGAATGAAAATTACTGAATAACGGTTCCTATCATGTCACTAAACCGTTTTAATGTATAAAGATTGAATCTTTCGAAGAAAATGAAAGTTCTGAGTTGAACTTATTCGAGTTCCCTTCGACGTGCCGAAGAGTGTTTTAATGATTAAAGATTGAATCATTGAATGGAAAATACCTCAATCAAGGTACTTATTATGTGACTAGACCATTTTAATGTATAAAGATTAAATCTTTGAAGGAAAATGAGAGTTTTGAGTTAAACTTATTCGAGATCTCTTTGACGTCACGAAGAGTGTTTTAAAGTGTAAAGATTGAATCTTTGAATGAAAATAACTGAATAAAGGTACCTATCGTGTCACTTAACCTTTTTAATGTGTAAAGATTGAATCTTTAAAAGAATATGAAAGTTCTGAGTTAAACTTATTCGAGTTCCCTTCGACGTCTCGAAGAGTGTTTTAAAGAGTAAAGATTGAATCATTGAATGGAAATACCTCAATCAGGGTACTGATTATGTCACTAGACCATTTTAATGTATAAGGATTAAATCTTTGAAAGGAAATAAACGTTTTGAGTTAAACTTATTCGAGATCCCTTTGACGTCACGGAGAGTGTTTTGAAGAGTAAAGATTGAATCTTTGAATGAAACTAACTCAATAAAGGTACCTATCATGTCATTAAACCTTTTTAATATATAAAGATTGAATCTTCGAAAGAAAATGAGAGTTCCGAGTTAAACTTATTCGAGTTCCCTTCGACGTCCCAAAGAGTGTTTTTATGAGTAAAGATTGAATCTTTGAATAGAAATACATCAATCTAGGTACTTATTATGTCACTAGACCATTTTAATATATAAAGATTACATCTTTTAAAAAAAATGAGAGTTTTGAGTTAAACTTATTCGAGATCCCTTTCACGTCACGAAGAGTGTTTTAAAAAGTAAAGATTAAATCTTTGAATGAAATTACCTCAATCAAGGTACCTATCATGTCACTAGACCATTTTAACGTATAAAAGAGTGTTTTAATGAGTAAGGGTTGAGTCTTTGAATGAAAATACCTCAATAATGTACCTAATATGTCAGTAGACCTTTTTAGTGTATAAAGATTGAATCTTTGAAAGAAAATCAGAGTTTTGAGCTAAACTTATTCGAGTTACCCATGAAGTCACGAAGAGTCTTTTAATGAGTAAACATTGAATCTTCACATCAAAATAACTCAATAAAGGTACCTATTATGTCACTAAACCATTTTAATGTATAAAGATTGAATCTTTGAAAGAAAATGAGAGTTTTGAGTTAAACTTATTCGAGTTCCCTTCGATGTCCCGAAGAGTGTTTTAATGAGTAAAAATTGAATCTTTGAATAGAAATGCCTCAATCAAGGTACCTATTATATCACAAGACCATTTTAATGTATAAAGATTAAATCTTTGAAAGCAAAATGAGAGTTTTGAGTTAAACATATTCAGGATCCCATCGACGTCCCGAAGAGTGTTTTAATGAGTGAAGATTGAATCTTCGAATGGAAATACCTCAATCAAGGTACCTATTATGTCACAAGACCATTTTAATGTATAAAGATTAAATCTTTGAAAGAAAATGAGAGTTTTGAGTTAAACTTATTCGGGATCCCTTTGGCGTCACGAAGAGTGCTTTAATGAGTAAAGATCGAATCTTTGAATGAAATTACCTCAATCAAGGTATCTATTATGTCACTAGACCATTTGAACGTATAAAGATTGAATCTCTGAAAGAAAATGAGAGTTCTGAGTTAAACTTATTCAAGTTCCCTTTTACGTCCCGAAGAGTGTTTTAATGAGTAAAGATTTAATCCTTGAATGAGAATACCTCAATAATAAACCTATTATGTCACTAGACCTTTCTAGAGTATAAAGATTGAATCATTGAAAGAAAATCAGAGTTTTGAGCTAAACAGTTTTGAGTTACCCATGAAGTCACGAAGAGTCTTTTAACGAGTAAAGATTGAATCTTCGAATGAAAATAACTCAATAAAGGTACCAATTATGTCACTAAACAATTTTAATGTATAAAGATTGAATCTTTGAAAGAAAATGAGAGTTTTGAGTTAAATTTATTCGAGATCACTTTTACGTCACACAGAGTGTTTTAATGAGTAAAGATTGAATCTGTGAATGAAAATAACTCAATAAAGGTACCTATCGTGTCACTAAACCTTTTTAATGTACAGAGATTGAATCTTTGAAAGAAAATGAGTGTTTTGAGTTAAACTTATTCGAGTTCCCTTCGACATTCCGAAGAGTGTTTTAATGAGTAAGTATGAAATCTTTGAATGGAAATACCGCAATCGAGGTACCTATTATGTAACAAGACCATTTTGATGTATAAAGATTGAATCTTTGAAAGAAAATGAGAGTTTTGAGCTAAACTTATTCCAGATCCCTTCGAAGTCACGTAGCGTGTTTTAAAGATTAAAGTTTGAATCTTTGAATGAAAATTACTGAATAACGGTTCCTATCATGTCACTAAACCGTTTTAATGTATAAAGATTGAATCTTTGGAAGAAAATGAAAGTTCTGAGTTGAACTTATTCGAGTTCCCTTCGACGTCCCGAAGAGTGTTTTAATGATTAAAGATTGAATCATTGAATGGAAAATACCTCAATCAAGGTACTTATTATGTGATTAGACCATTTTAATGTATAAAGATTAAATCTTTGAAAGAAAATGAGAGTTTTGAGTTAAACTTATTCGAGATCTCTTTGACGTCACGAAGAGTGTTTTAAAGTGTAAAGATTGAATCTTTGAATGAAAATAACTGAATAAAGGTACCTATCGTGTCACTTAACCTTTTTAATGTGTAAAGATTGAATCTTTAAAAGAATATGAAAGTTCTGAGTTAAACTTATTAGAGTTCCCTTCGACGTCTCGAAGAGTGTTTTAAAGAGTAAAGATTGAATCATTGAATGGAAATACCTCAATCAGGGTACTTATTATGTCACTAGACCATTTTAATATATAAGGATTAAATCTTTGAAAGGAAATAAAAGTTTTGAGTTAAACTTATTCGAGATCCCTTTGACGTCACGGAGAGTGTTTTGAAGAGTAAAGATTGAATCTTTGAATGAAACTAACTCAATAAAGGTACCTATCATGTCATTAAACCTTTTTAATATATAAAGATTGAATCTTCGAAAGAAAATGAGAGTTCCGAGTTAAACTTATTCGAGTTCCCTTCGACGTCCCAAAGAGTGTTTTAATGAGTAAAGATTGAATCTTTGAATAGAAATACATCAATCTAGGTACCTATTATGTCACTAGACCATTTTAATATATAAAGATTAAATCTTTTAAAAAAAATGAGAGTTTTGAGTTAAACTTATTCGAGATCCCTTTCACGTCACGAAGAGTGTTTTAATAAGTAAAGATTAAATCTTTGAATGAAATTACCTCAATCAAGGTACCTATCATGTCACTAGACCATTTTAACGTATAAAAGAGTGTTTTAATGAGTAAGGGTTGAGTCTTTGAATGAAAATACCTAAATAATGTACCTAATATGTCAGTAGACCTTTTTAGTGTATAAAGATTGAATCTTTGAAAGAAAATCAGAATTTTGAGCTAAACTTATTCGAGTTACCCATGAAGTCACGAAGAGTCTTTTAATGAGTAAAGATTGAATCTTCACATGAAAATAACTCAATAAAGGTACCTATTATGTCACTAAACCATTTTAATGTATAAAGATTGAATCTTTGAAAGAAAATGAGAGTTTTGAGTTAAACTTATTCGAGTTCCCTTCGACGTCTCGAAGAGTGTTTTAAAGAGTAAAGATTGAATCATTGAATGGAAATACCTCAATCAGGGTACTTATTATGTCACTAGACCATTTTAATGTATAAGGATTAAATCTTTGAAAGGAAATAAAAGTTTTGAGTTAAACTTATTCGAGATCCCTTTGACGTCACGGAGAGTGTTTTGAAGAGTAAAGATTGAATCTTTGAATGAAACTAACTCAATAAAGGTACCTATCATGTCATTAAACCTTTTTAATATATAAAGATTGAATCTTCGAAAGAAAATGAGAGTTCCGAGTTAAACTTATTCGAGTTCCCTTCGACGTCCCAAAGAGTGTTTTAATGAGTAAAGATTGAATCTTTGAATAGAAATATATCAATCTAGGTACCTATTATGTCACTAGACCATTTTAATATATAAAGATTAAATCTTTGAAAAAAAATGAGAGTTTTGAGTTAAACATATTCGAGATCCCTTTCACGTCACGAAGAGTGTTTTAATAAGTAAAGATTAAATCTTTGAATGAAATTACCTCAATCAAGGTACCTATCATGTCACTAGACCATTTTAACGTATAAAAGAGTGTTTTAATGAGTAAGGGTTGAGTCTTTGAATGAAAATACCTCAATAATGTACCTAATATGTCAGTAGACCTTTTTAGTGTATAAAGATTGAATCTTTGAAAGAAAATCAGAGTTTTGAGCTAAACTTATTCGAGTTACCCATGAAGTCACGAAGAGTCTTTTAATGAGTAAACATTGAATCTTCACATGAAAATAACTCAATAAAGGTACCTATTATGTCACTAAACCATTTTAATGTATAAAGATTGAATCTTTGAAAGAAAATGAGAGTTTTGAGTTAAACTTATTCGAGTTCCCTTCGATGTCCCGAAGAGTGTTTTAATGAGTAAAAATTGAATCTTTGAATAGAAATGCCTCAATCAAGGTACCTATTATGTCACAAGACCATTTTAATGTATAAAGATTAAATCTTTGAAAGCAAAATGAGAGTTTTGAGTTAAACATATTCAGGATCCCATCGACGTCCCGAAGAGTGTTTTAATGAGTGAAGATTGAATCTTCGAATGGAAATACCTCAATCAAGGTACCTATTATGTCACAAGACTATTTTAATGTATAAAGATTAAATCTTTGAAAGAAAATGAGAGTTTTGAGTTAAACTTATTCGGGATCCCTTTGGCGTCACGAAGAGTGCTTTAATGAGTAAAGATCGAATCTTTGAATGAAATTACCTCAATCAAGGTATCTATTATGTCACTAGACCATTTGAACGTATAAAGATTGAATCTCTGAAAGAAAATGAGAGTTCTGAGTTAAACTTATTCAAGTTCCCTTTTACGTCCCGAAGAGTGTTTTAATGAGTAAAGATTTAATCTTTGAATGAGAATACCTCAATAATAAACCTATTATGTCACTAGACCTTTCTAGAGTATAAAGATTGAATCATTGAAAGAAAATCAGAGTTTTGAGCTAAACAGTTTTGAGCTACCCATGAAGTCACGAAGAGTCTTTTAACGAGTAAAGATTGAATCTTCGAATGAAAATAACTCAATAAAGGTACTAATTATGTCACTAAACAATTTTAATGTATAAAGATTGAATCTTTGAAAGAAAATGAGAGTTTTGAGTTAAATTTATTCGAGATCACTTTTACGTCACACAGAGTGTTTTAATGAGTAACGATTGAATCTGTGAATGAAAATAACTCAATAAAGGTACCTATCGTGTCACTGAACCTTTTTAATGTACAGAGATTGAATCTTTGAAAGAAAATGAGTGTTTTGAGTTAAACTTATTCGAGTTCCCTTCGACATCCCGAAGAGTGTTTTAATGAGTAAGTATGAAATCTTTGAATGGAAATACCGCAATCGAGGTACCTATTATGTAACAAGACCATTTTGATGTATAAAGATTGAATCTTTGAAAGAAAATGAGAGTTTTGAGCTAAACTTATTCGAGATCCCTTCGAAGTCACGAAGCGTGTTTTAAAGATTAAAGTTTGAATCTTTGAATGAAAATTACTGAATAACGGTTCCTATCATGTCACTAAACCGTTTTAATGTATAAAGATTGAATCTTTGGAAGAAAATGAAAGTTCTGAGTTGAACTTATTCGAGTTCCCTTCGACGTCCCGAAGAGTGTTTTAATGATTAAAGATTGAATCATTGAATGGAAAATACCTCAATCAAGGTACTTATTATGTGACTAGACCATTGTAATGTATAAAGATTAAATCTTTGAAGGAAAATGAGAGTTTTGAGTTAAACTTATTCGAGATCTCTTTGACGTCACGAAGAGTGTTTTAAAGTGTAAAGATTGAATCTTTGAATGAAAATAACTGAATAAAGGTACCGATCATGTCACTTAACCTTTTTAATGTGTAAAGATTGAATCTTTAAAAGAATATGAAAGTTCTGAGTTAAACTTATTCGAGTTCCCTTCGACGTCTCGAAGAGTGTTTTAAAGAGTAAAGATTGAATCATTGAATGGAAATACCTCAATCAGGGTACTTATTATGTCACTAGACCATTTTAATGTATAAGGATTAAATCTTTGAAAGGAAATAAAAGTTTTGAGTTAAACTTATTCGAGATCCCTTTGACGTCACGGAGAGTGTTTTGAAGAGTAAAGATTGAATCTTTGAACGAAACTAACTCAATAAAGGTACCTATCATGTCATTAAACCTTTTTAATATATAAAGATTGAATCTTCGAAAGAAAATGAGAGTTCCGAGTTAAACTTATTCGAGTTCCCTTCGACGTCCCAAAGAGTGTTTTAATGAGTAAAGATTGAATCTTTGAATAGAAATACATCAATCTAGGTACCTATTATGTCACTAGACCATTTTAATATATAAAGATTAAATCTTTGAAAAAAAAATGAGAGTTTTGAGTTAAACATATTCGAGATCCCTTTCACGTCACGAAGAGTGTTTTAATAAGTAAAGATTAAATCTTTGAATGAAATTACCTCAATCAAGGTACCTATCATGTCACTAGACCATTTTAACGTATAAAAGAGTGTTTTAATGAGTAAGGGTTGAGTCTTTGAATGAAAATACCTAAATAATGTACCTAATATGTCAGTAGACCTTTTTAGTGTATAAAGATTGAATCTTTGAAAGAAAATCAGAATTTTGAGCTAAACTTATTCGAGTTACCCATGAAGTCACGAAGAGTCTTTTAATGAGTAAAGATTGAATCTTCACATGAAAATAACTCAATAAAGGTACCTATTATGTCACTAAACCATTTTAATGTATAAAGATTGAATCTTTGAAAGAAAATGAGAGTTTTGAGTTAAACTTATTCGAGTTCCCTTCGACGTCTCGAAGAGTGTTTTAAAGAGTAAAGATTGAATCATTGAATGGAAATACCTCAATCAGGGTACTTATTATGTCACTAGACCATTTTAATGTATAAGGATTAAATCTTTGAAAGGAAATAAAAGTTTTGAGTTAAACTTATTCGAGATCCCTTTGACGTCACGGAGAGTGTTTTGAAGAGTAAAGATTGAATCTTTGAATGAAACTAACTCAATAAAGGTACCTATCATGTCATTAAACCTTTTTAATATATAAAGATTGAATCTTCGAAAGAAAATGAGAGTTCCGAGTTAAACTTATTCGAGTTCCCTTCGACGTCCCAAAGAGTGTTTTAATGAGTAAAGATTGAATCTTTGAATAGAAATATATCAATCTAGGTACCTATTATGTCACTAGACCATTTTAATATATAAAGATTAAATCTTTGAAAAAAAATGAGAGTTTTGAGTTAAACATATTCGAGATCCCTTTCACGTCACGAAGAGTGTTTTAATAAGTAAAGATTAAATCTTTGAATGAAATTACCTCAATCAAGGTACCTATCATGTCACTAGACCATTTTAACGTATAAAAGAGTGTTTTAATGAGTAAGGGTTGAGTCTTTGAATGAAAATACCTCAATAATGTACCTAATATGTCAGTAGACCTTTTTAGTGTATAAAGATTGAATCTTTGAAAGAAAATCAGAGTTTTGAGCTAAACTTATTCGAGTTACCCATGAAGTCACGAAGAGTCTTTTAATGAGTAAAGATTGAATCTTCACATGAAAATAACTCAATAAAGGTACCTATTATGTCACTAAACCATTTTAATGTATAAAGATTGAATCTTTGAAAGAAAATGAGAGTTTTGAGTTAAACTTATTCGAGTTCCCTTCGATGTCCCGAAGAGTGTTTTAATGAGTAAAAATTGAATCTTTGAATAGAAATGCCTCAATCAAGGTACCTATTATGTCACAAGACCATTTTAATGTATAAAGATTAAATCTTTGAAAGCAAAATGAGAGTTTTGAGTTAAACATATTCAGGATCCCATCGACGTCCCGAAGAGTGTTTTAATGAGTGAAGATTGAATCTTCGAATGGAAATACCTCAATCAAGGTACCTATTATGTCACAAGACTATTTTAATGTATAAAGATTAAATCTTTGAAAGAAAATGAGAGTTTTGAGTTAAACTTATTCGGGATCCCTTTGGCGTCACGAAGAGTGCTTTAATGAGTAAAGATCGAATCTTTGAATGAAATTACCTCAATCAAGGTATCTATTATGTCACTAGACCATTTGAACGTATAAAGATTGAATCTCTGAAAGAAAATGAGAGTTCTGAGTTAAACTTATTCAAGTTCCCTTTTACGTCCCGAAGAGTGTTTTAATGAGTAAAGATTTAATCTTTGAATGAGAATACCTCAATAATAAACCTATTATGTCACTAGACCTTTCTAGAGTATAAAGATTGAATCATTGAAAGAAAATCAGAGTTTTGAGCTAAACAGTTTTGAGCTACCCATGAAGTCACGAAGAGTCTTTTAACGAGTAAAGATTGAATATTCGAATGAAAATAACTCAATAAAGGTACTAATTATGTCACTAAACAATTTTAATGTATAAAGATTGAATCTTTGAAAGAAAATGAGAGTTTTGAGTTAAATTTATTCGAGATCACTTTTACGTCACACAGAGTGTTTTAATGAGTAACGATTGAATCTGTGAATGAAAATAACTCAATAAAGGTACCTATCGTGTCACTGAACCTTTTTAATGTACAGAGATTGAATCTTTGAAAGAAAATGAGTGTTTTGAGTTAAACTTATTCGAGTTCCCTTCGACATCCCGAAGAGTGTTTTAATGAGTAAGTATGAAATCTTTGAATGGAAATACCGCAATCGAGGTACCTATTATGTAACAAGACCATTTTGATGTATAAAGATTGAATCTTTGAAAGAAAATGAGAGTTTTGAGCTAAACTTATTCGAGATCCCTTCGAAGTCACGAAGCGTGTTTTAAAGATTAAAGTTTGAATCTTTGAATGAAAATTACTGAATAACGGTTCCTATCATGTCACTAAACCGTTTTAATGTATAAAGATTGAATCTTTGGAAGAAAATGAAAGTTCTGAGTTGAACTTATTCGAGTTCCCTTCGACGTCCCGAAGAGTGTTTTAATGATTAAAGATTGAATCATTGAATGGAAAATACCTCAATCAAGGTACTTATTATGTGACTAGACCATTGTAATGTATAAAGATTAAATCTTTGAAGGAAAATGAGAGTTTTGAGTTAAACTTATTCGAGATCTCTTTGACGTCACGAAGAGTGTTTTAAAGTGTAAAGATTGAATCTTTGAATGAAAATTACTGAATAAAGGTACCTATCATGTCACTTAACCTTTTTAATGTGTAAAGATTGAATCTTTAAAAGAATATGAAAGTTCTGAGTTAAACTTATTCGAGTTCCCTTCGACGTATCGAAGAGTGTTTTAAAGAGTAAAGATTGAATCATTGAATGGAAATACCTCAATCAGGGTACTTATTATGTCACTAGACCATTTTAATGTATAAGGATTAAATCTTTGAAAGGAAATAAAAGTTTTGAGTTAAACTTATTCGAGATCCCTTTGACGTCACGGAGAGTGTTTTGAAGAGTAAAGATTGAATCTTTGAACGAAACTAACTCAATAAAGGTACCTATCATGTCATTAAACCTTTTTAATATATAAAGATTGAATCTTCGAAAGAAAATGAGAGTTCCGAGTTAAACTTATTCGAGTTCCCTTCGACGTCCCAAAGAGTGTTTTAATGAGTAAAGATTGAATCTTTGAATAGAAATACATCAATCTAGGTACCTATTATGTCACTAGACCATTTTAATATATAAAGATTAAATCTTTGAAAAAAAAATGAGAGTTTTGAGTTAAACATATTCGAGATCCCTTTCACGTCACGAAGAGCGTTTTAATAAGTAAAGATTAAATCTTTGAATGAAATTACCTCAATCAAGGTACCTATCATGTCACTAGACCATTTTAACGTATAAAAGAGTGTTTTAATGAGTAAGGGTTGAGTCTTTGAATGAAAATACCTCAATAATGTACCTAATATGTCAGTAGACCTTTTTAGTGTATAAAGATTGAATCTTTGAAAGAAAATCAGAGTTTTGAGCTAAACTTATTCGAGTTACCCATGAAGTCACGAAGAGTCTTTTAATGAGTAAACATTGAATCTTCACATGAAAATAACTCAATAAAGGTACCTATTATGTCACTAAACCATTTTAATGTATAAAGATTGAATCTTTGAAAGAAAATGAGAGTTTTGAGTTAAACTTATTCGAGTTCCCTTCGATGTCCCGAAGAGTGTTTTAATGAGTAAAAATTGAATCTTTGAATAGAAATGCCTCAATCAAGGTACCTATTATGTCACAAGACCATTTTAATGTATAAAGATTAAATCTTTGAAAGCAAAATGAGAGTTTTGAGTTAAACATATTCAGGATCCCATCGACGTCCCGAAGAGTGTTTTAATGAGTGAAGATTGAATCTTCGAATGGAAATACCTCAATCAAGGTACCTATTATGTCACAAGACCATTTTAATGTATAAAGATTAAATCCTTGAAAGAAAATGAGAGTTTTGAGTTAAACTTATTCGGGATCCCTTTGGCGTCACGAAGAGTGCTTTAATGAGTAAAGATCGAATCTTTGAATGAAATTACCTCAATCAAGGTATCTATTATGTCACTAGACCATTTGAACGTATAAAGATTGAATCTCTGAAAGAAAATGAGAGTTCTGAGTTAAACTTATTCAAGTTCCCTTTTACGTCCCGAAGAGTGTTTTAAGGAGTAAAGATTTAATCTTTGAATGAGAATACCTCAATAATAAACCTATTATGTCACTAGACCTTTCTAGAGTATAAAGATTGAATCATTGAAAGAAAATCAGAGTTTTGAGCTAAACAGTTTTGAGTTACCCATGAAGTCACGAAGAGTCTTTTAACGAGTAAAGATTGAATCTTCGAATGAAAATAAATCAATAAAGGTACCAATTATGTCACTAAACAATTTGAATGTATAAAGATTGAATCTTTGAAAGAAAATGAGAGTTTTGAGTTAAATTTATTCGAGATCACTTTTACGTCACACAGAGTGTTTTAATGAGTAAAGATTGAATCTGTGAATGAAAATAACTCAATAAAGGTACCTATCGTGTCACTAAACCTTTTTAATGTACAGAGATTGAATCTTTGAAAGAAAATGAGTGTTTTGAGTTAAACTTATTCGAGTTCCCTTCGACATCCCGAAGAGTGTTTTAATGAGTAAGTATGAAATCTTTGAATGGAAATACCGCAATCGAGGTACCTATTATGTAACAAGACCATTTTGATGTATAAAGATTGAATCTTTGAAAGAAAATGAGAGTTTTGAGCTAAACTTATTCGAGATCCCTTCGAAGTCACGAAGCGTGTTTTAAAGATTAAAGTTTGAATCTTTGAATGAAAATTACTGAATAACGGTTCCTATCATGTCACTAAACCGTTTTAATGTATAAAGATTGAATCTTTGGAAGAAAATGAAAGTTCTGAGTTGAACTTATTCGAGTTCCCTTCGACGTCCCGAAGAGTGTTTTAATGATTAAAGATTGAATCATTGAATGGAAAATACCTCAATCAAGGTACTTATTATGTGACTAGACCATTGTAATGTATAAAGATTAAATCTTTGAAGGAAAATGAGAGTTTTGAGTTAAACTTATTCGAGATCTCTTTGACGTCACGAAGAGTGTTTTAAAGTGTAAAGATTGAATCTTTGAATGAAAATAACTGAATAAAGGTACCTATCATGTCACTTAACCTTTTTAATGTGTAAAGATTGAATCTTTAAAAGAATATGAAAGTTCTGAGTTAAACTTATTCGAGTTCCCTTCGACGTCTCGAAGAGTGTTTTAAAGAGTAAAGACTGAATCATTGAATGGAAATACCTCAATCAGGGTACTTATTATGTCACTAGACCATTTTAATGTATAAGGATTAAATCTTTGAAAGGAAATAAAAGTTTTGAGTTAAACTTATTCGAGATCCCTTTGACGTCACGGAGAGTGTTTTGAAGAGTAAAGATTGAATCTTTGAACGAAACTAACTCAATAAAGGTACCTATCATGTCATTAAACCTCTTTAATATATAAAGATTGAATCTTCGAAAGAAAATGAGAGTTCCGAGTTAAACTTATTCGAGTTCCCTTCGACGTCCCAAAGAGTGTTTTAATGAGTAAAGATTGAATCTTTGAATAGAAATACATCAATCTAGGTACCTATTATGTCACTAGACCATTTTAATATATAAAGATTAAATCTTTGAAAAAAAAATGAGAGTTTTGAGTTAAACATATTCGAGATCCCTTTCACGTCACGAAGAGTGTTTTAATAAGTAAAGATTAAATCTTTGAATGAAATTACCTCAATCAAGGTACCTATCATGTCACTAGACCATTTTAACGTATAAAAGAGTGTTTTAATGAGTAAGGGTTGAGTCTTTGAATGAAAATACCTCAATAATGTACCTAATATGTCAGTAGACCTTTTTAGTGTATAAAGATTGAATCTTTGAAAGAAAATCAGAGTTTTGAGCTAAACTTATTCGAGTTACCCATGAAGTCACGAAGAGTCTTTTAATGAGTAAACATTGAATCTTCACATGAAAATAACTCAATAAAGGTACCTATTATGTCACTAAACCATTTTAATGTATAAAGATTGAATCTTTGAAAGAAAATGAGAGTTTTGAGTTAAACTTATTCGAGTTCCCTTCGATGTCCCGAAGAGTGTTTTAATGAGTAAAAATTGAATCTTTGAATAGAAATGCCTCAATCAAGGTACCTATTATGTCACAAGACCATTTTAATGTATAAAGATTAAATCTTTGAAAGCAAAATGAGAGTTTTGAGTTAAACATATTCAGGATCCCATCGACGTCCCGAAGAGTGTTTTAATGAGTGAAGATTGAATCTTCGAATGGAAATACCTCAATCAAGGTACCTATTATGTCACAAGACCATTTTAATGTATAAAGATTAAATCCTTGAAAGAAAATGAGAGTTTTGAGTTAAACTTATTCGGGATCCCTTTGGCGTCACGAAGAGTGCTTTAATGAGTAAAGATCGAATCTTTGAATGAAATTACCTCAATCAAGGTATCTATTATGTCACTAGACCATTTGAACGTATAAAGATTGAATCTCTGAAAGAAAATGAGAGTTCTGAGTTAAACTTATTCAAGTTCCCTTTTACGTCCCGAAGAGTGTTTTAAGGAGTAAAGATTTAATCTTTGAATGAGAATACCTCAATAATAAACCTATTATGTCACTAGACCTTTCTAGAGTATAAAGATTGAATCATTGAAAGAAAATCAGAGTTTTGAGCTAAACAGTTTTGAGTTACCCATGAAGTCACGAAGAGTCTTTTAACGAGTAAAGATTGAATCTTCGAATGAAAATAAATCAATAAAGGTACCAATTATGTCACTAAACAATTTGAATGTATAAAGATTGAATCTTTGAAAGAAAATGAGAGTTTTGAGTTAAATTTATTCGAGATCACTTTTACGTCACACAGAGTGTTTTAATGAGTAAAGATTGAATCTGTGAATGAAAATAACTCAATAAAGGTACCTATCGTGTCACTAAACCTTTTTAATGTTCAGAGATTGAATCTTTGAAAGAAAATGAGTGTTTTGAGTTAAACTTATTCGAGTTCCCTTCGACATCCCGAAGAGTGTTTTAATGAGTAAGTATGAAATCTTTGAATGGAAATACCGCAATCGAGGTACCTATTATGTAACAAGACCATTTTGATGTATAAAGATTGAATCTTTGAAAGAAAATGAGAGTTTTGAGCTAAACTTATTCGAGATCCCTTCGAAGTCACGAAGCGTGTTTTAAAGATTAAAGTTTGAATCTTTGAATGAAAATTACTGAATAACGGTTCCTATCATGTCACTAAACCGTTTTAATGTATAAAGATTGAATCTTTGGAAGAAAATGAAATTTCTGAGTTGAACTTATTCGAGTTCCCTTCGACGTCCCGAAGAGTGTTTTAATGATTAAAGATTGAATCATTGAATGGAAAATACCTCAATCAAGGTACTTATTATGTGACTAGACCATTGTAATGTATAAAGATTAAATCTTTGAAGGAAAATGAGAGTTTTGAGTTAAACTTATTCGAGATCTCTTTGACGTCACGAAGAGTGTTTTAAAGTGTAAAGATTGAATATTTGAATGAAAATAACTGAATAAAGGTACCTATCGTGTCACTTAACCTTTTTAATGTGTAAAGATTGAATCTTTAAAAGAATATGAAAGTTCTGAGTTAAACTTATTCGAGTTCCCTTCGACGTCTCGAAGAGTGTTTTAAAGAGTAAAGATTGAATCATTGAATGGAAATACCTCAATCAGGGTACTTATTATGTCACTAGACCATTTTAATGTATAAGGATTAAATCTTTGAAAGGAAATAAAAGTTTTGAGTTAAACTTATTCGAGATCCCTTTGACGTCACGGAGAGTGTTTTGAAGAGTAAAGATTGAATCTTTGAATGAAACTAACTCAATAAAGGTACCTATCATGTCATTAAACCTTTTTAATATATAAAGATTGAATCTTCGAAAGAAAATGAGAGTTCCGAGTTAAACTTATTCGAGTTCCCTTCGACGTCCCAAAGAGTGTTTTAATGAGTAAAGATTGAATCTTTGAATAGAAATACATCAATCTAGGTACCTATTATGTCACTAGACCATTTTAATATATAAAGATTAAATCTTTGAAAAAAAAATGAGAGTTTTGAGTTAAACATATTCGAGATCCCTTTCACGTCACGAAGAGTGTTTTAATAAGTAAAGATTAAATCTTTGAATGAAATTACCTCAATCAAGGTACCTATCATGTCACTAGACCATTTTAACGTATAAAAGAGTGTTTTAATGAGTAAGGGTTGAGTCTTTGAATGAAAATACCTCAATAATGTACCTAATATGTCAGTAGACCTTTTTAGTGTATAAAGATTGAATCTTTGAAAGAAAATCAGAGTTTTGAGCTAAACTTATTCGAGTTACCCATGAAGTCACGAAGAGTCTTTTAATGAGTAAACATTGAATCTTCACATGAAAATAACTCAATAAAGGTACCTATTATGTCACTAAACCATTTTAATGTATAAAGATTGAATCTTTGAAAGAAAATGAGAGTTTTGAGTTAAACTTATTCGAGTTCCCTTCGATGTCCCGAAGAGTGTTTTAATGAGTAAAAATTGAATCTTTGAATAGAAATGCCTCAATCAAGGTACCTATTATGTCACAAGACCATTTTAATGTATAAAGATTAAATCTTTGAAAGCAAAATGAGAGTTTTGAGTTAAACATATTCAGGATCCCATCGACGTCCCGAAGAGTGTTTTAATGAGTGAAGATTGAATCTTCGAATGGAAATACCTCAATCAAGGTACCTATTATGTCACAAGACCATTTTAATGTATAAAGATTAAATCCTTGAAAGAAAATGAGAGTTTTGAGTTAAACTTATTCGGGATCCCTTTGGCGTCACGAAGAGTGCTTTAATGAGTAAATATCGAATCTTTGAATGAAATTACCTCAATCAAGGTATCTATTATGTCACTAGACCATTTGAACGTATAAAGATTGAATCTCTGAAAGAAAATGAGAGTTCTGAGTTAAACTTATTCAAGTTCCCTTTTACGTCCCGAAGAGTGTTTTAATGAGTAAAGATTTAATCTTTGAATGAGAATACCTCAATAATAAACCTATTATGTCACTAGACCTTTCTAGAGTATAAAGATTGAATCATTGAAAGAAAATCAGAGTTTAGAGCTAAACAGTTTTGAGTTACCCATGACGTCACGAAGAGTCTTTTAACGAGTAAAGATTGAATCTTCGAATGAAAATAACTCAATAAAGGTACCAATTATGTCACTAAACAATTTGAATGTATAAAGATTGAATCTTTGAAAGAAAATGAGAGTTTTGAGTTAAATTTATTCGAGATCACTTTTACGTCACACAGAGTGTTTTAATGAGTAACGATTGAATCTGTGAATGAAAATAACTCAATAAAGGTACCTATCGTGTCACTAAACCTTTTTAATGTACAGAGATTGAATCTTTGAAAGAAAATGAGTGTTTTGAGTTAAACTTATTCGAGTTCCCTTCGACATCCCGAAGAGTGTTTTAATGAGTAAGTATGAAATCTTTGAATGGAAATACCGCAATCAAGGTACCTATTATGTAACAAGACCATTTTGATGTATAAAGATTGAATCTTTGAAAGAAAATGAGAGTTTTGAGCTAAACTTATTCGAGATCCCTTCGAAGTCACGAAGCGTGTTTTAAAGATTAAAGTTTGAATCTTTGAATGAAAATTACTGAATAACGGTTCCTATCATGTCACTAAACCGTTTTAATGTATAAAGATTGAATCTTTGGAAGAAAATGAAAGTTCTGAGTTGAACTTATTCGAGTTCCCTTCGACGTGCTTGTGTTTTAATGATTAAAGATTGAATCATTGAATGGAAAATACCTCAATCAAGGTACTTATTATGTGACTAGACCATTGTAATGTATAAAGATTAAATCTTTGAAGGAAAATGAGAGTTTTGAGTTAAACTTATTCGAGATCTCTTTGACGTCACGAAGAGTGTTTTAAAGTGTAAAGATTGAATCTTTGAATGAAAATAACTGAATAAAGGTACCTATCGTGTCACTTAACCTTTTTAATGTGTAAAGATTGAATCTTTAAAAGAATATGAAAGTTCTGAGTTAAACTTATTCGAGTTCCTTTCGACGTCTCGATGAGTGTTTTAAAGAGTAAAGATTGAATCATTGAATGGAAATACCTCAATCAGGGTACTTATTATGTCACTAGACCATTTTAATGTATAAGGATTAAATCTTTGAAAGGAAATAAAAGTTTTGAGTTAAACTTATTCGAGATCCCTTTGACGTCACGGAGAGTGTTTTGAAGAGTAAAGATTGAATCTTTGAATGAAACTAACTCAATAAAGGTACCTATCATGTCATTAAACCTTTTTAATATATAAAGATTGAATCTTCGAAAGAAAATGAGAGTTCCGAGTTAAACTTATTCGAGTTCCCTTCGACGTCCCAAAGAGTGTTTTAATGAGTAAAGATTGAATCTTTGAATAGAAATACATCAATCTAGGTACATATTATGTCACTAGACCATTTTAATATATAAAGATTAAATCTTTGAAAAAAAATGAGAGTTTTGAGTTAAACTTATTCGAGATCCCTTTCACGTCACGAAGAGTGTTTTAATAAGTAAAGATTAAATCTTTGAATGAAATTACCTCAATCAAGGTACCTATCATGTCACTAGACCATTTTAACGTATAAAAGAGTGTTTTAATGAGTAAGGGTTGAGTCTTTGAATGAAAATACCTCAATAATGTACCTAATATGTCAGTAGACCTTTTTAGTGTATAAAGATTGAATCTTTGAAAGAAAATCAGAGTTTTGAGCTAAACTTATTCGAGTTACCCATGAAGTCACGAAGAGTCTTTTAATGAGTAAACATTGAATCTTCACATGAAAATAACTCAATAAAGGTACCTATTATGTCACTAAACCATTTTAATGTATAAAGATTGAATCTTTGAAAGAAAATGAGAGTTTTGAGTTAAACTTATTCGAGTTCCCTTCGATGTCCCGAAGAGTGTTTTAATGAGTAAAAATTGAATCTTTGAATAGAAATGCCTTAATCAAGGTACCTATTATGTCACAAGACCATTTTAATGTATAAAGATTAAATCTTTGAAAGCAAAATGAGAGTTTTGAGTTAAACATATTCAGGATCCCATCGACGTCCCGAAGAGTGTTTTAATGAGTGAAGATTGAATCTTCGAATGGAAATACCTCAATCAAGGTACCTATTATGTCACAAGACCATTTTAATGTATAAAGATTAAATCCTTGAAAGAAAATGAGAGTTTTGAGTTAAACTTATTCGGGATCCCTTTAGCGTCACGAAGAGTGCTTTAATGAGTAAAGATCGAATCTTTGAATGAAATTACCTCAATCAAGGTATCTATTATGTCACTAGACCATTTGAACGTATAAAGATTGAATCTCTGAAAGAAAATGAGAGTTCTGAGTTAAACTTATTCAAGTTCCCTTTTACGTCCCGAAGAGTGTTTTAATGAGTAAAGATTTAATCTTTGAATGAGAATACCTCAATAATAAACCTATTATGTCACTAGACCTTTCTAGAGTATAAAGATTGAATCATTGAAAGAAAATCAGAGTTTTGAGCTAAACAGTTTTGAGTTACCCATGAAGTCACGAAGAGTCTTTTAACGAGTAAAGATTGAATCTTCGAATGAAAATAACTCAATAAAGGTACCAATTATGTCACTAAACAATTTTAATGTATAAAGATTGAATCTTTGAAAGAAAATGAGAGTTTTGAGTTAAATTTATTCGAGATCACTTTTACGTCACACAGAGTGTTTTAATGAGTAAAGATTGAATCTGTGAATGAAAATAACTCAATAAAGGTACCTATCGTGTCACTAAACCTTTTTAATGTACAGAGATTGAATCTTTGAAAGAAAATGAGTGTTTTGAGTTAAACTTATTCGAGTTCCCTTCGACATCCCGAAGAGTGTTTTAATGAGTAAGTATGAAATCTTTGAATGGAAATACCGCAATCAAGGTACCTATTATGTAACAAGACCATTTTGATGTATAAAGATTGAATCTTTGAAAGAAAATGAGAGTTTTGAGCTAAACTTATTCGAGATCCCTTCGAAGTCACGAAGCGTGTTTTAAAGATTAAAGTTTGAATCTTTGAATGAAAATTACTGAATAACGGTTCCTATCATGTCACTAAACCGTTTTAATGTATAAAGATTGAATCTTTGGAAGAAAATGAAAGTTCTGAGTTGAACTTATTCGAGTTCCCTTCGACGTGCCGAAGAGTGTTTTAATTAAAGATTGAATCATTGAATGGAAAATACCTCAATCAAGGTACTTATTATGTGACTAGACCATTTTAATGTATAAAGATTAAATCTTTGAAGGAAAATGAGAGTTTTGAGTTAAACTTATTCGAGATCTCTTTGACGTCACGAAGAGTGTTTTAAAGTGTAAAGATTGAATCTTTGAATGAAAATAACTGAATAAAGGTACCTATCGTGTCACTTAACCTTTTTAATGTGTAAAGATTGAATCTTTAAAAGAATATGAAAGTTCTGAGTTAAACTTATTAGAGTTCCCTTCGACGTCTCGAAGAGTGTTTTAAAGAGTAAAGATTGAATCATTGAATGGAAATACCTCAATCAGGGTACTTATTATGTCACTAGACCATTTTAATGTATAAGGATTAAATCTTTGAAAGGAAATAAAAGTTTTGAGTTAAACTTATTCGAGATCCCTTTGACGTCACGGAGAGTGTTTTGAAGAGTAAAGATTGAATCTTTGAATGAAACTAACTCAATAAAGGTACCTATCATGTCATTAAACCTTTTTAATATATAAAGATTGAATCTTCGAAAGAAAATGAGAGTTCCGAGTTAAACTTATTCGAGTTCCCTTCGACGTCCCAAAGAGTGTTTTAATGAGTAAAGATTGAATCTTTGAATAGAAATACATCAATCTAGGTACCTATTATGTCACTAGACCATTTTAATATATAAAGATTAAATCTTTGAAAAAAAATGAGAGTTTTGAGTTAAACTTATTCGAGATCCCTTTCACGTCACGAAGAGTGTTTTAATAAGTAAAGATTAAATCTTTGAATGAAATTACCTCAATCAAGGTACCTATCATGTCACTAGACCATTTTAACGTATAAAAGAGTGTTTTAATGAGTAAGGGTTGAGTCTTTGAATGAAAATACCTCAATAATGTACCTAATATGTCAGTAGACCTTTTTAGTGTATAAAGATTGAATCTTTGAAAGAAAATCAGAGTTTTGAGCTAAACTTATTCGAGTTACCCATGAAGTCACGAAGAGTCTTTTAATGAGTAAAGATTGAATCTTCACATGAAAATAACTCAATAAAGGTACCTATTATGTCACTAAACCATTTTAATGTATAAAGATTGAATCTTTGAAAGAAAATGAGAGTTTTGAGTTAAACTTATTCGAGTTCCCTTCGATGTCCCGAAGAGTGTTTTAATGAGTAAAAATTGAATCTTTGAATAGAAATGCCTCAATCAAGGTACCTATTATGTCACAAGACCATTTTAATGTATAAAGATTAAATCTTTGAAAGCAAAATGAGAGTTTTGAGTTAAACATATTCAGGATCCCATCGACGTCCCGAAGAGTGTTTTAATGAGTGAAGATTGAATCTTCGAATGGAAATACCTCAATCGAGGTACCTATTATGTCACAAGACCATTTTAATGTATAAAGATTAAATCTTTGAAAGAAAATGAGAGTTTTGAGTTAAACTTATTCGGGATCCCTTTGGCGTCACGAAGAGTGCTTTAATGAGTAAAGATCGAATCTTTGAATGAAATTACCTCAATCAAGGTATCTATTATGTCACTAGACCATTTGAACGTATAAAGATTGAATCTCTGAAAGAAAATGAGAGTTCTGAGTTAAACTTATTCAAGTTCCCTTTTACGTCCCGAAGAGTGTTTTAATGAGTAAAGATTTAATCTTTGAATGAGAATACCTCAATAATAAACCTATTATGTCACTAGACCTTTCTAGAGTATAAAGATTGAATCATTGAAAGAAAATCAGAGTTTTGAGCTAAACAGTTTTGAGTTACCCATGAAGTCACGAAGAGTCTTTTAACGAGTAAAGATTGAATCTTCGAATGAAAATAACTCAATAAAGGTACCAATTATGTCACTAAACAATTTTAATGTATAAAGATTGAATCTTTGAAAGAAAATGAGAGTTTTGAGTTAAATTTATTCGAGATCACTTTTACGTCACACAGAGTGTTTTAATGAGTAAAGATTGAATCTGTGAATGAAAATAACTCAATAAAGGTACCTATCGTGTCACTAAACCTTTTTAATGTACAGAGATTGAATCTTTGAAAGAAAATGAGTGTTTTGAGTTAAACTTATTCGAGTTCCCTTCGACATCCCGAAGAGTGTTTTAATGAGTAAGTATGAAATCTTTGAATGGAAATACCGCAATCAAGGTACCTATTATGTAACAAGACCATTTTGATGTATAAAGATTGAATCTTTGAAAGAAAATGAGAGTTTTGAGCTAAACTTATTCGGGATCCCTTCGAAGTCACGAAGCGTGTTTTAAAGATTAAAGTTTGAATCTTTGAATGAAAATTACTGAATAACGGTTCCTATCATGTCACTAAACCGTTTTAATGTATAAAGATTGAATCTTTGGAAGAAAATGAAAGTTCTGAGTTGAACTTATTCGAGTTCCCTTCGACGTGCCGAAGAGTGTTTTAATGATTAAAGATTGAATCATTGAATGGAAAATACCTCAATCAAGGTACTTATTATGTGACTAGACCATTTTAATGTATAAAGATTAAATCTTTGAAAGAAAATGGGAGTTTTGAGTTAAACTTATTCGAGATCTCTTTGACGTCACGAAGAGTGTTTTAAAGTGTAAAGATTGAATCTTTGAATGAAAATAACTGAATAAAGGTACCTATCGTGTCACTTAACCTTTTTAATGTGTAAAGATTGAATCTTTAAAAGAATATGAAAGTTCTGAGTTAAACTTATTCGAGTTCCCTTCGACGTCTCGAAGAGTGTTTTAAAGAGTAAAGATTGAATCATTGAATGGAAATACCTCAATTAGGGTACTTATTATGTCACTAGACCATTTTAATGTATAAGGATTAAATATTTGAAAGGAAATAAAAGTTTTGAGTTAAACTTATTTGAGATCCCTTTGACGTCACGGAGAGTGTTTTGAAGAGTAAAGATTGAATCTTTGAATGAAACTAACTCAATAAAGGTACCTATCATGTCATTAAACCTTTTTAATATATAAAGATTGAATCTTCGAAAGAAAATGAGAGTTCCGAGTTAAACTTATTCGAGTTCCCTTCGACGTCCCAAAGAGTGTTTTAATGAGTAAAGATTGAATCTTTGAATAGAAATACATCAATCTAGGTACCTATTATGTCACTAGACCATTTTAATATATAAAGATTAAATCTTTGAAAAAAAAATGAGTGTTTTGAGTTAAACTTATTCGAGATCCCTTTCACGTCACGAAGAGTGTTTTAATAAGTAAAGATTAAATCTTTGAATGAAATTACCTCAATCAAGGTACCTATCATGTCACTAGACCATTTTAACGTATAAAAGAGTGTTTTAATGAGTAAGGGTTGAGTCTTTGAATGAAAATACCTCAATAATGTACCTAATATGTCAGTAGACCTTTTTAGTGTATAAAGATTGAATCTTTGAAAGAAAATCAGAGTTTTGAGCTAAACTTATTCGAGTTACCCATGAAGTCACGAAGAGTCTTTTAATGAGTAAAGATTGAATCTTCACATGAAAATAACTCAATAAAGGTACCTATTATGTCACTAAACCATTTTAATGTATAAAGATTGAATCTTTGAAAGAAAATGAGAGTTTTGAGTTAAACTTATTCGAGTTCCCTTCGATGTCCCGAAGAGTGTTTTAATGAGTAAAAATTGAATCTTTGAATAGAAATGCCTCAATCAAGGTACCTATTATGTCACAAGACCATTTTAATGTATAAAGATTAAATCTTTGAAAGCAAAATGAGAGTTTTGAGTTAAACATATTCAGGATCCCATCGACGTCCCGAAGAGTGTTTTAATGAGTGAAGATTGAATCTTCGAATGGAAATACCTCAATCGAGGTACCTATTATGTCACAAGACCATTTTAATGTATAAAGATTAAATCTTTGAAAGAAAATGAGAGTTTTGAGTTAAACTTATTCGGGATCCCTTTGGCGTCACGAAGAGTGCTTTAATGAGTAAAGATCGAATCTTTGAATGAAATTACCTCAATCAAGGTATCTATTATGTCACTAGACCATTTGAACGTATAAAGATTGAATCTCTGAAAGAAAATGAGAGTTCTGAGTTAAACTTATTCAAGTTCCCTTTTACGTCCCGAAGAGTGTTTTAATGAGTAAAGATTTAATCTTTGAATGAGAATACCTCAATAATAAACCTATTATGTCACTAGACCTTTCTAGAGTATAAAGATTGAATCATTGAAAGAAAATCAGAGTTTTGAGCTAAACAGTTTTGAGTTACCCATGAAGTCACGAAGAGTCTTTTAACGAGTAAAGATTGAATCTTCGAATGAAAATAACTCAATAAAGGTACCAATTATGTCACTAAACAATTTTAATGTATAAAGATTGAATCTTTGAAAGAAAATGAGAGTTTTGAGTTAAATTTATTCGAGATCACTTTTACGTCACACAGAGTGTTTTAATGAGTAAAGATTGAATCTGTGAATGAAAATAACTCAATAAAGGTACCTATCATGTCACTAAACCTTTTTAATGTACAGAGATTGAATCTTTGAAAGAAAATGAGTGTTTTGAGTTAAACTTATTCGAGTTCCCTTCGACATCCCGAAGAGTGTTTTAATGAGTAAGTATGAAATCTTTGAATGGAAATACCGCAATCAAGGTACCTATTATGTAACAAGACCATTTTGATGTATAAAGATTGAATCTTTGAAAGAAAATGAGAGTTTTGAGCTAAACTTATTCGGGATCCCTTCGAAGTCACGAAGCGTGTTTTAAAGATTAAAGTTTGAATCTTTGAATGAAAATTACTGAATAACGGTTCCTATCATGTCACTAAACCGTTTTAATGTATAAAGATTGAATCTTTGGAAGAAAATGAAAGTTCTGAGTTGAACTTATTCGAGTTCCCTTCGACGTGCCGAAGAGTGTTTTAATGATTAAAGATTGAATCATTGAATGGAAAATACCTCAATCAAGGTACTTATTATGTGACTAGACCATTTTAATGTATAAAGATTAAATCTTTGAAAGAAAATGAGAGTTTTGAGTTAAACTTATTCGAGATCTCTTTGACGTCACGAAGAGTGTTTTAAAGTGTAAAGATTGAATCTTTGAATGAAAATAACTGAATAAAGGTACCTATCGTGTCACTTAACCTTTTTAATGTGTAAAGATTGAATCTTTAAAAGAATATGAAAGTTCTGAGTTAAACTTATTCGAGTTCCCTTCGACGTCTCGAAGAGTGTTTTAAAGAGTAAAGATTGAATCATTGAATGGAAATACCTCAATTAGGGTACTTATTATGTCACTAGACCATTTTAATGTATAAGGATTAAATATTTGAAAGGAAATAAAAGTTTTGAGTTAAACTTATTTGAGATCCCTTTGACGTCACGGAGAGTGTTTTGAAGAGTAAAGATTGAATCTTTGAATGAAACTAACTCAATAAAGGTACCTATCATGTCATTAAACCTTTTTAATATATAAAGATTGAATCTTCGAAAGAAAATGAGAGTTCCGAGTTAAACTTATTCGAGTTCCCTTCGACGTCCCAAAGAGTGTTTTAATGAGTAAAGATTGAATCTTTGAATAGAAATACATCAATCTAGGTACCTATTATGTCACTAGACCATTTTAATATATAAAGATTAAATCTTTGAAAAAAAAATGAGTGTTTTGAGTTAAACTTATTCGAGATCCCTTTCACGTCACGAAGAGTGTTTTAATAAGTAAAGATTAAATCTTTGAATGAAATTACCTCAATCAAGGTACCTATCATGTCACTAGACCATTTTAACGTATAAAAGAGTGTTTTAATGAGTAAGGGTTGAGTCTTTGAATGAAAATACCTCAATAATGTACCTAATATGTCAGTAGACCTTTTTAGTGTATAAAGATTGAATCTTTGAAAGAAAATCAGAGTTTTGAGCTAAACTTATTCGAGTTACCCATGAAGTCACGAAGAGTCTTTTAATGAGTAAAGATTGAATCTTCACATGAAAATAACTCAATAAAGGTACCTATTATGTCACTAAACCATTTTAATGTATAAAGATTGAATCTTTGAAAGAAAATGAGAGTTTTGAGTTAAACTTATTCGAGTTCCCTTCGATGTCCCGAAGAGTGTTTTAATGAGTAAAAATTGAATCTTTGAATAGAAATGCCTCAATCAAGGTACCTATTATGTCACAAGACCATTTTAATGTATAAAGATTAAATCTTTGAAAGCAAAATGAGAGTTTTGAGTTAAACATATTCAGGATCCCATCGACGTCCCGAAGAGTGTTTTAATGAGTGAAGATTGAATCTTCGAATGGAAATACCTCAATCGAGGTACCTATTATGTCACAAGACCATTTTAATGTATAAAGATTAAATCTTTGAAAGAAAATGAGAGTTTTGAGTTAAACTTATTCGGGATCCCTTTGGCGTCACGAAGAGTGCTTTAATGAGTAAAGATCGAATCTTTGAATGAAATTACCTCAATCAAGGTATCTATTATGTCACTAGACCATTTGAACGTATAAAGATTGAATCTCTGAAAGAAAATGAGAGTTCTGAGTTAAACTTATTCAAGTTCCCTTTTACGTCCCGAAGAGTGTTTTAATGAGTAAAGATTTAATCTTTGAATGAGAATACCTCAATAATAAACCTATTATGTCACTAGACCTTTCTAGAGTATAAAGATTGAATCATTGAAAGAAAATCAGAGTTTTGAGCTAAACAGTTTTGAGTTACCCATGAAGTCACGAAGAGTCTTTTAACGAGTAAAGATTGAATCTTCGAATGAAAATAACTCAATAAAGATACCAATTATGTCACTAAACAATTTTAATGTATAAAGATTGAATCTTTGAAAGAAAATGAGAGTTTTGAGTTAAATTTATTCGAGATCACTTTTACGTCACACAGAGTGTTTTAATGAGTAAAGATTGAATCTGTGAATGAAAATAACTCAATAAAGGTACCTATCGTGTCACTAAACCTTTTTAATGTACAGAGATTGAATCTTTGAAAGAAAATGAGTGTTTTGAGTTAAACTTATTCGAGTTCCCTTCGATATCCCGAAGAGTGTTTTAATGAGTAAGTATGAAATCTTTGAATGGAAATACCGCAATCAAGGTACCTATTATGTAACAAGACCATTTTGATGTATAAAGATTGAATCTTTGAAAGAAAATGAGAGTTTTGAGCTAAACTTATTCGAGATCCCTTCGAAGTCACGAAGCGTGTTTTAAAGATTAAAGTTTGAATCTTTGAATGAAAATTACTGAATAACGGTTCCTATCATGTCACTAAACCGTTTTAATGTATAAAGATTGAATCTTTGGAAGAAAATGAAAGTTCTGAGTTGAACTTATTCGAGTTCCCTTCGACGTGCCGAAGAGTGTTTTAATGATTAAAGATTGAATCATTGAATGGAAAATACCTCAATCAAGGTACTTATTATGTGAGTAGACCATTTTAATGTATAAAGATTAAATCTTTGAAAGAAAATGAGAGTTTTGAGTTAAACTTATTCGAGATCTCTTTGACGTCACGAAGAGTGTTTTAAAGTGTAAAGATTGAATCTTTGAATGAAAATAACTGAATAAAGGTACCTATCGTGTCACTTAACCTTTTTAATGTGTAAAGATTGAATCTTTAAAAGAATATGAAAGTTCTGAGTTAAACTTATTCGAGTTCCCTTCGACGTCTCGAAGAGTGTTTTAAAGAGTAAAGATTGAATCATTGAATGGAAATACCTCAACCAGGGTACTTATTATGTCACTAGACCATTTTAATGTATAAGGATTAAATCTTTGAAAGGAAATAAAAGTTTTGAGTTAAACTTATTCGAGATCCCTTTGACGTCACGGAGAGTGTTTTGAAGAGTAAAGATTGAATCTTTGAATGAAACTAACTCAATAAAGGTACCTATCATGTCATTAAACCTTTTTAATATATAAAGATTGAATCTTCGAAAGAAAATGAGAGTTCCGAGTTAAACTTATTCGAGTTCCCTTCGACGTCCCAAAGAGTGTTTTAATGAGTAAAGATTGAATCTTTGAATAGAAATACATCAATCTAGGTACCTATTATGTCACTAGACCATTTTAATATATAAAGATTAAATCTTTGAAAAAAAAATGAGAGTTTTGAGTTAAACTTATTCGAGATCCTTTTCACGTCACGAAGAGTGTTTTAATAAGTAAAGATTAAATCTTTGAATGAAATTACCTCAATCAAGGTACCTATCATGTCACTAGACCATTTTAACGTATAAAAGAGTGTTTTAATGAGTAAGGGTTGAGTCTTTGAATGAAAATACCTCAATAATGTACCTAATATGTCAGTAGACCTTTTTAGTGTATAAAGATTGAATCTTTGAAAGAAAATCAGAGTTTTGAGCTAAACTTATTCGAGTTACCCATGAAGTCACGAAGAGTCTTTTAATGAGTAAAGATTGAATCTTCACATGAAAATAACTCAATAAAGGTACCTATTATGTCACTAAACCATTTTAATGTATAAAGATTGAATCTTTGAAAGAAAATGAGAGTTTTGAGTTAAACTTATTCGAGTTCCCTTCGATGTCCCGAAGAGTGTTTTAATGAGTAAAAATTGAATCTTTGAATAGAAATGCCTCAATCAAGGTACCTATTATGTCACAAGACCATTTTAATGTATAAAGATTAAATCTTTGAAAGCAAAATGAGAGTTTTGAGTTAAACATATTCAGGATCCCATCGACGTCCCGAAGAGTGTTTTAATGAGTGAAGATTGAATCTTCGAATGGAAATACCTCAATCGAGGTACCTATTATGTCACAAGACCATTTTAATGTATAAAGATTAAATCTTTGAAAGAAAATGAGAGTTTTGAGTTAAACTTATTCGGGATCCCTTTGGCGTCACGAAGAGTGCTTTAATGAGTAAAGATCGAATCTTTGAATGAAATTACCTCAATCAAGGTATCTATTATGTCACTAGACCATTTGAACGTATAAAGATTGAATCTCTGAAAGAAAATGAGAGTTCTGAGTTAAACTTATTCAAGTTCCCTTTTACGTCCCGAAGAGTGTTTTAATGAGTAAAGATTTAATCTTTGAATGAGAATACCTCAATAATAAACCTATTATGTCACTAGACCTTTCTAGAGTATAAAGATTGAATCATTGAAAGAAAATCAGAGTTTTGAGCTAAACAGTTTTGAGTTACCCATGAAGTCACGAAGAGTCTTTTAACGAGTAAAGATTGAATCTTCGAATGAAAATAACTCAATAAAGGTACCAATTATGTCACTAAACAATTTTAATGTATAAAGATTGAATCTTTGAAAGAAAATGAGAGTTTTGAGTTAAATTTATTCGAGATCACTTTTACGTCACACAGAGTGTTTTAATGAGTAAAGATTGAATCTGTGAATGAAAATAACTCAATAAAGGTACCTATCGTGTCACTAAACCTTTTTAATGTACAGAGATTGAATCTTTGAAAGAAAATGAGTGTTTTGAGTTAAACTTATTCGAGTTCCCTTCGACATCCCGAAGAGTGTTTTAATGAGTAAGTATGAAATCTTTGAATGGAAATACCGCAATCAAGGTACCTATTATGTAACAAGACCATTTTGATGTATAAAGATTGAATCTTTGAAAGAAAATGAGAGTTTTGAGCTAAACTTATTCGAGATCCCTTCAAAGTCACGAAGCGTGTTTTAAAGATTAAAGTTTGAATCTTTGAATGAAAATTACTGAATAACGGTTCCTATCATGTCACTAAACCGTTTTAATGTATAAAGATTGAATCTTTGGAAGAAAATGAAAGTTCTGAGTTGAACTTATTCGAGTTCCCTTCGACGTGCCGAAGAGTGTTTTAATGATTAAAGATTGAATCATTGAATGGAAAATACCTCAATCAAGGTACTTATTATGTGACTAGACCATTTTAATGTATAAAGATTAAATCTTTGAAAGAAAATGAGAGTTTTGAGTTAAACTTATTCGAGATCTCTTTGACGTCACGAAGAGTGTTTTAAAGTGTAAAGATTGAATCTTTGAATGAAAATAACTGAATAAAGGTACCTATCGTGTCACTTAACCTTTTTAATGTGTAAAGATTGAATCTTTAAAAGAATATGAAAGTTCTGAGTTAAACTTATTCGAGTTCCCTTCGACGTCTCGAAGAGTGTTTTAAAGAGTAAAGATTGAATCATTGAATGGAAATACCTCAACCAGGGTACTTATTATGTCACTAGACCATTTTAATGTATAAGGATTAAATCTTTGAAAGGAAATAAAAGTTTTGAGTTAAACTTATTCGAGATCCCTTTGACGTCACGGAGAGTGTTTTGAAGAGTAAAGATTGAATCTTTGAATGAAACTAACTCAATAAAGGTACCTATCATGTCATTAAACCTTTTTAATATATAAAGATTGAATCTTCGAAAGAAAATGAGAGTTCCGAGTTAAACTTATTCGAGTTCCCTTCGACGTCCCAAAGAGTGTTTTAATGAGTAAAGATTGAATCTTTGAATAGAAATACATCAATCTAGGTACCTATTATGTCACTAGACCATTTTAATATATAAAGATTAAATCTTTGAAAAAAAAATGAGAGTTTTGAGTTAAACTTATTCGAGATCCCTTTCACGTCACGAAGAGTGTTTTAATAAGTAAAGATTAAATCTTTGAATGAAATTACCTCAATCAAGGTACCTATCATGTCACTAGACCATTTTAACGTATAAAAGAGTGTTTTAATGAGTAAGGGTTGAGTCTTTGAATGAAAATACCTCAATAATGTACCTAATATGTCAGTAGACCTTTTTAGTGTATAAAGATTGAATCTTTGAAAGAAAATCAGAGTTTTGAGCTAAACTTATTCGAGTTACCCATGAAGTCACGAAGAGTCTTTTAATGAGTAAAGATTGAATCTTCACATGAAAATAACTCAATAAAGGTACCTATTATGTCACTAAACCATTTTAATGTATAAAGATTGAATCTTTGAAAGAAAATGAGAGTTTTGAGTTAAACTTATTCGAGTTCCCTTCGATGTCCCGAAGAGTGTTTTAATGAGTAAAAATTGAATCTTTGAATAGAAATGCCTCAATCAAGGTACCTATTATGTCACAAGACCATTTTAATGTATAAAGATTAAATCTTTGAAAGCAAAATGAGAGTTTTGAGTTAAACATATTCAGGATCCCATCGACGTCCCGAAGAGTGTTTTAATGAGTGAAGATTGAATCTTCGAATGGAAATACCTCAATCGAGGTACCTATTATGTCACAAGACCATTTTAATGTATAAAGATTAAATCTTTGAAAGAAAATGAGAGTTTTGAGTTAAACTTATTCGGGATCCCTTTGGCGTCACGAAGAGTGCTTTAATGAGTAAAGATCGAATCTTTGAATGAAATTACCTCAATCAAGGTATCTATTATGTCACTAGACCATTTGAACGTATAAAGATTGAATCTCTGAAAGAAAATGAGAGTTCTGAGTTAAACTTATTCAAGTTCCCTTTTACGTCCCGAAGAGTGTTTTAATGAGTAAAGATTTAATCTTTGAATGAGAATACCTCAATAATAAACCTATTATGTCACTAGGCCTTTCTAGAGTATAAAGATTGAATCATTGAAAGAAAATCAGAGTTTTGAGCTAAACAGTTTTGAGTTACCCATGAAGTCACGAAGAGTCTTTTAACGAGTAAAGATTGAATCTTCGAATGAAAATAACTCAATAAAGGTACCAATTATGTCACTAAACAATTTTAATGTATAAAGATTGAATCTTTGAAAGAAAATGAGAGTTTTGAGTTAAATTTATTCGAGATCACTTTTACGTCACACAGAGTGTTTTAATGAGTAAAGATTGAATCTGTGAATGAAAATAACTCAATAAAGGTACCTATCGTGTCACTAAACCTTTTTAATGTACAGAGATTGAATCTTTGAAAGAAAATGAGTGTTTTGAGTTAAACTTATTCGAGTTCCCTTCGACATCCCGAAGAGTGTTTTAATGAGTAAGTATGAAATCTTTGAATGGAAATACCGCAATCAAGGTACCTATTATGTAACAAGACCATTTTGATGTATAAAGATTGAATCTTTGAAAGAAAATGAGAGTTTTGAGCTAAACTTATTCGAGATCCCTTCAAAGTCACGAAGCGTGTTTTAAAGATTAAAGTTTGAATCTTTGAATGAAAATTACTGAATAACGGTTCCTATCATGTCACTAAACCGTTTTAATGTATAAAGATTGAATCTTTGGAAGAAAATGAAAGTTCTGAGTTGAACTTATTCGAGTTCCCTTCGACGTGCCGAAGAGTGTTTTAATGATTAAAGATTGAATCATTGAATGGAAAATACCTCAATCAAGGTACTTATTATGTGACTAGACCATTTTAATGTATAAAGATTAAATCTTTGAAAGAAAATGAGAGTTTTGAGTTAAACTTATTCGAGATCTCTTTGACGTCACGAAGAGTGTTTTAAAGTGTAAAGATTGAATCTTTGAATGAAAATAACTGAATAAAGGTACCTATCGTGTCACTTAACCTTTTTAATGTGTAAAGATTGAATCTTTAAAAGAATATGAAAGTTCTGAGTTAAACTTATTCGAGTTCCCTTCGACGTCTCGAAGAGTGTTTTAAAGAGTAAAGATTGAATCATTGAATGGAAATACCTCAACCAGGGTACTTATTATGTCACTAGACCATTTTAATGTATAAGGATTAAATCTTTGAAAGGAAATAAAAGTTTTGAGTTAAACTTATTCGAGATCCCTTTGACGTCACGGAGAGTGTTTTGAAGAGTAAAGATTGAATCTTTGAATGAAACTAACTCAATAAAGGTACCTATCATGTCATTAAACCTTTTTAATATATAAAGATTGAATCTTCGAAAGAAAATGAGAGTTCCGAGTTAAACTTATTCGAGTTCCCTTCGACGTCCCAAAGAGTGTTTTAATGAGTAAAGATTGAATCTTTGAATAGAAATACATCAATCTAGGTACCTATTATGTCACTAGACCATTTTAATATATAAAGATTAAATCTTTGAAAAAAAAATGAGAGTTTTGAGTTAAACTTATTCGAGATCCCTTTCACGTCACGAAGAGTGTTTTAATAAGTAAAGATTAAATCTTTGAATGAAATTACCTCAATCAAGGTACCTATCATGTCACTAGACCATTTTAACGTATAAAAGAGTGTTTTAATGAGTAAGGGTTGAGTCTTTGAATGAAAATACCTCAATAATGTACCTAATATGTCAGTAGACCTTTTTAGTGTATAAAGATTGAATCTTTGAAAGAAAATCAGAGTTTTGAGCTAAACTTATTCGAGTTACCCATGAAGTCACGAAGAGTCTTTTAATGAGTAAAGATTGAATCTTCACATGAAAATAACTCAATAAAGGTACCTATTATGTCACTAAACCATTTTAATGTATAAAGATTGAATCTTTGAAAGAAAATGAGAGTTTTGAGTTAAACTTATTCGAGTTCCCTTCGATGTCCCGAAGAGTGTTTTAATGAGTAAAAATTGAATCTTTGAATAGAAATGCCTCAATCAAGGTACCTATTATGTCACAAGACCATTTTAATGTATAAAGATTAAATCTTTGAAAGCAAAATGAGAGTTTTGAGTTAAACATATTCAGGATCCCATCGACGTCCCGAAGAGTGTTTTAATGAGTGAAGATTGAATCTTCGAATGGAAATACCTCAATCGAGGTACCTATTATGTCACAAGACCATTTTAATGTATAAAGATTAAATCTTTGAAAGAAAATGAGAGTTTTGAGTTAAACTTATTCGGGATCCCTTTGGCGTCACGAAGAGTGCTTTAATGAGTAAAGATCGAATCTTTGAATGAAATTACCTCAATCAAGGTATCTATTATGTCACTAGACCATTTGAACGTATAAAGATTGAATCTCTGAAAGAAAATGAGAGTTCTGAGTTAAACTTATTCAAGTTCCCTTTTACGTCCCGAAGAGTGTTTTAATGAGTAAAGATTTAATCTTTGAATGAGAATACCTCAATAATAAACCTATTATGTCACTAGACCTTTCTAGAGTATAAAGATTGAATCATTGAAAGAAAATCAGAGTTTTGAGCTAAACAGTTTTGAGTTACCCATGAAGTCACGAAGAGTCTTTTAACGAGTAAAGATTGAATCTTCGAATGAAAATAACTCAATAAAGGTACCAATTATGTCACTAAACAATTTTAATGTATAAAGATTGAATCTTTGAAAGAAAATGAGAGTTTTGAGTTAAATTTATTCGAGATCACTTTTACGTCACACAGAGTGTTTTAATGAGTAAAGATTGAATCTGTGAATGAAAATAACTCAATAAAGGTACCTATCGTGTCACTAAACCTTTTTAATGTACAGAGATTGAATCTTTGAAAGAAAATGAGTGTTTTGAGTTAAACTTATTCGAGTTCCCTTCGACATCCCGAAGAGTGTTTTAATGAGTAAGTATGAAATCTTTGAATGGAAATACCGCAATCAAGGTACCTATTATGTAACAAGACCATTTTGATGTATAAAGATTGAATCTTTGAAAGAAAATGAGAGTTTTGAGCTAAACTTATTCGAGATCCCTTCGAAGTCACGAAGCGTGTTTTAAAGATTAAAGTTTGAATCTTTGAATGAAAATTACTGAATAACGGTTCCTATCATGTCACTAAACCGTTTTAATGTATAAAGATTGAATCTTTGGAAGAAAATGAAAGTTCTGAGTTGAACTTATTCGAGTTCCCTTCGACGTGCCGAAGAGTGTTTTAATGATTAAAGATTGAATCATTGAATGGAAAATACCTCAATCAAGGTACTTATTATGTGACTAGACCATTTTAATGTATAAAGATTAAATCTTTGAAAGAAAATGAGAGTTTTGAGTTAAACTTATTCGAGATCTCTTTGACGTCACGAAGAGTGTTTTAAAGTGTAAAGATTGAATCTTTGAATGAAAATAACTGAATAAAGGTACCTATCGTGTCACTTAACCTTTTTAATGTGTAAAGATTGAATCTTTAAAAGAATATGAAAGTTCTGAGTTAAACTTATTCGAGTTCCCTTCGACGTCTCGAAGAGTGTTTTAAAGAGTAAAGATTGAATCATTGAATGGAAATACCTCAACCAGGGTACTTATTATGTCACTAGACCATTTTAATGTATAAGGATTAAATCTTTGAAAGGAAATAAAAGTTTTGAGTTAAACTTATTCGAGATCCCTTTGACGTCACGGAGAGTGTTTTGAAGAGTAAAGATTGAATCTTTGAATGAAACTAACTCAATAAAGGTACCTATCATGTCATTAAACCTTTTTAATATATAAAGATTGAATCTTCGAAAGAAAATGAGAGTTCCGAGTTAAACTTATTCGAGTTCCCTTCGACGTCCCAAAGAGTGTTTTAATGAGTAAAGATTGAATCTTTGAATAGAAATACATCAATCTAGGTACCTATTATATCACTAGACCATTTTAATATATAAAGATTAAATCTTTGAAAAAAAAATGAAAGTTTTGAGTTAAACTTATTCGAGATCCCTTTCACGTCACGAAGAGTGTTTTAATAAGTAAAGATTAAATCTTTGAATGAAATTACCTCAATCAAGGTACCTATCATGTCACTAGACCATTTTAACGTATAAAAGAGTGTTTTAATGAGTAAGGGTTGAGTCTTTGAATGAAAATACCTCAATAATGTACCTAATATGTCAGTAGACCTTTTTAGTGTATAAAGATTGAATCTTTGAAAGAAAATCAGAGTTTTGAGCTAAACTTATTCGAGTTACCCATGAAGTCACGAAGAGTCTTTTAATGAGTAAAGATTGAATCTTCACATGAAAATAACTCAATAAAGGTACCTATTATGTCACTAAACCATTTTAATGTATAAAGATTGAATCTTTGAAAGAAAATGAGAGTTTTGAGTTAAACTTATTCGAGTTCCCTTCGATGTCCCGAAGAGTGTTTTAATGAGTAAAAATTGAATCTTTGAATAGAAATGCCTCAATCAAGGTACCTATTATGTCACAAGACCATTTTAATGTATAAAGATTAAATCTTTGAAAGCAAAATGAGAGTTTTGAGTTAAACATATTCAGGATCCCATCGACGTCCCGAAGAGTGTTTTAATGAGTGAAGATTGAATCTTCGAATGGAAATACCTCAATCGAGGTACCTATTATGTCACAAGACCATTTTAATGTATAAAGATTAAATCTTTGAAAGAAAATGAGAGTTTTGAGTTAAACTTATTCGGGATCCCTTTGGCGTCACGAAGAGTGCTTTAATGAGTAAAGATCGAATCTTTGAATGAAATTACCTCAATCAAGGTATCTATTATGTCACTAGACCATTTGAACGTATAAAGATTGAATCTCTGAAAGAAAATGAGAGTTCTGAGTTAAACTTATTCAAGTTCCCTTTTACGTCCCGAAGAGTGTTTTAATGAGTAAAGATTTAATCTTTGAATGAGAATACCTCAATAATAAACCTATTATGTCACTAGACCTTTCTAGAGTATAAAGATTGAATCATTGAAAGAAAATCAGAGTTTTGAGCTAAACAGTTTTGAGTTACCCATGAAGTCACGAAGAGTCTTTTAACGAGTAAAGATTGAATCTTCGAATGAAAATAACTCAATAAAGGTACCAATTATGTCACTAAACAATTTTAATGTATAAAGATTGAATCTTTGAAAGAAAATGAGAGTTTTGAGTTAAATTTATTCGAGATCACTTTTACGTCACACAGAGTGTTTTAATGAGTAAAGATTGAATCTGTGAATGAAAATAACTCAATAAAGGTACCTATCGTGTCACTAAACCTTTTTAATGTACAGAGATTGAATCTTTGAAAGAAAATGAGTGTTTTGAGTTAAACTTATTCGAGTTCCCTTCGACATCCCGAAGAGTGTTTTAATGAGTAAGTATGAAATCTTTGAATGGAAATACCGCAATCAAGGTACCTATTATGTAACAAGACCATTTTGATGTATAAAGATTGAATCTTTGAAAGAAAATGAGAGTTTTGAGCTAAACTTATTCGAGATCCCTTCGAAGTCACGAAGCGTGTTTTAAAGATTAAAGTTTGAATCTTTGAATGAAAATTACTGAATAACGGTTCCTATCATGTCACTAAACCGTTTTAATGTATAAAGATTGAATCTTTGGAAGAAAATGAAAGTTCTGAGTTGAACTTATTCGAGTTCCCTTCGACGTGCCGAAGAGTGTTTTAATGATTAAAGATTGAATCATTGAATGGAAAATACCTCAATCAAGGTACTTATTATGTGACTAGACCATTTTAATGTATAAAGATTAAATCTTTGAAAGAAAATGAGAGTTTTGAGTTAAACTTATTCGAGATCTCTTTGACGTCACGAAGAGTGTTTTAAAGTGTAAAGATTGAATCTTTGAATGAAAATAACTGAATAAAGGTACCTATCGTGTCACTTAACCTTTTTAATGTGTAAAGATTGAATCTTTAAAAGAATATGAAAGTTCTGAGTTAAACTTATTCGAGTTCCCTTCGACGTCTCGAAGAGTGTTTTAAAGAGTAAAGATTGAATCATTGAATGGAAATACCTCAACCAGGGTACTTATTATGTCACTAGACCATTTTAATGTATAAGGATTAAATCTTTGAAAGGAAATAAAAGTTTTGAGTTAAACTTATTCGAGATCCCTTTGACGTCACGGAGAGTGTTTTGAAGAGTAAAGATTGAATCTTTGAATGAAACTAACTCAATAAAGGTACCTATCATGTCATTAAACCTTTTTAATATATAAAGATTGAATCTTCGAAAGAAAATGAGAGTTCCGAGTTAAACTTATTCGAGTTCCCTTCGACGTCCCAAAGAGTGTTTTAATGAGTAAAGATTGAATCTTTGAATAGAAATACATCAATCTAGGTACCTATTATGTCACTAGACCATTTTAATATATAAAGATTAAATCTTTGAAAAAAAAATGAGAGTTTTGAGTTAAACTTATTCGAGATCCCTTTCACGTCACGAAGAGTGTTTTAATAAGTAAAGATTAAATCTTTGAATGAAATTACCTCAATCAAGGTACCTATCATGTCACTAGACCATTTTAACGTATAAAAGAGTGTTTTAATGAGTAAGGGTTGAGTCTTTGAATGAAAATACCTCAATAATGTACCTAATATGTCAGTAGACCTTTTTAGTGTATAAAGATTGAATCTTTGAAAGAAAATCAGAGTTTTGAGCTAAACTTATTCGAGTTACCCATGAAGTCACGAAGAGTCTTTTAATGAGTAAAGATTGAATCTTCACATGAAAATAACTCAATAAAGGTACCTATTATGTCACTAAACCATTTTAATGTATAAAGATTGAATCTTTGAAAGAAAATGAGAGTTTTGAGTTAAACTTATTCGAGTTCCCTTCGATGTCCCGAAGAGTGTTTTAATGAGTAAAAATTGAATCTTTGAATAGAAATGCCTCAATCAAGGTACCTATTATGTCACAAGACCATTTTAATGTATAAAGATTAAATCTTTGAAAGCAAAATGAGAGTTTTGAGTTAAACATATTCAGGATCCCATCGACGTCCCGAAGAGTGTTTTAATGAGTGAAGATTGAATCTTCGAATGGAAATACCTCAATCGAGGTACCTATTATGTCACAAGACCATTTTAATGTATAAAGATTAAATCTTTGAAAGAAAATGAGAGTTTTGAGTTAAACTTATTCGGGATCCCTTTGGCGTCACGAAGAGTGCTTTAATGAGTAAAGATCGAATCTTTGAATGAAATTACCTCAATCAAGGTATCTATTATGTCACTAGACCATTTGAACGTATAAAGATTGAATCTCTGAAAGAAAATGAGAGTTCTGAGTTAAACTTATTCAAGTTCCCTTTTACGTCCCGAAGAGTGTTTTAATGAGTAAAGATTTAATCTTTGAATGAGAATACCTCAATAATAAACCTATTATGTCACTAGACCTTTCTAGAGTATAAAGATTGAATCATTGAAAGAAAATCAGAGTTTTGAGCTAAACAGTTTTGAGTTACCCATGAAGTCACGAAGAGTCTTTTAACGAGTAAAGATTGAATCTTCGAATGAAAATAACTCAATAAAGGTACCAATTATGTCACTAAACAATTTTAATGTATAAAGATTGAATCTTTGAAAGAAAATGAGAGTTTTGAGTTAAATTTATTCGAGATCACTTTTACGTCACACAGAGTGTTTTAATGAGTAAAGATTGAATCTGTGAATGAAAATAACTCAATAAAGGTACCTATCGTGTCACTAAACCTTTTTAATGTACAGAGATTGAATCTTTGAAAGAAAATGAGTGTTTTGAGTTAAACTTATTCGAGTTCCCTTCGACATCCCGAAGAGTGTTTTAATGAGTAAGTATGAAATCTTTGAATGGAAATACCGCAATCAAGGTACCTATTATGTAACAAGACCATTTTGATGTATAAAGATTGAATCTTTGAAAGAAAATGAGAGTTTTGAGCTAAACTTATTCGAGATCCCTTCGAAGTCACGAAGCGTGTTTTAAAGATTAAAGTTTGAATCTTTGAATGAAAATTACTGAATAACGGTTCCTATCATGTCACTAAACCGTTTTAATGTATAAAGATTGAATCTTTGGAAGAAAATGAAAGTTCTGAGTTGAACTTATTCGAGTTCCCTTCGACGTGCCGAAGAGTGTTTTAATGATTAAAGATTGAATCATTGAATGGAAAATACCTCAATCAAGGTACTTATTATGTGACTAGACCATTTTAATGTATAAAGATTAAATCTTTGAAAGAAAATGAGAGTTTTGAGTTAAACTTATTCGAGATCTCTTTGACGTCACGAAGAGTGTTTTAAAGTGTAAAGATTGAATCTTTGAATGAAAATAACTGAATAAAGGTACCTATCGTGTCACTTAACCTTTTTAATGTGTAAAGATTGAATCTTTAAAAGAATATGAAAGTTCTGAGTTAAACTTATTCGAGTTCCCTTCGACGTCTCGAAGAGTGTTTTAAAGAGTAAAGATTGAATCATTGAATGGAAATACCTCAACCAGGGTACTTATTATGTCACTAGACCATTTTAATGTATAAGGATTAAATCTTTGAAAGGAAATAAAAGTTTTGAGTTAAACTTATTCGAGATCCCTTTGACGTCACGGAGAGTGTTTTGAAGAGTAAAGATTGAATCTTTGAATGAAACTAACTCAATAAAGGTACCTATCATGTCATTAAACCTTTTTAATATATAAAGATTGAATCTTCGAAAGAAAATGAGAGTTCCGAGTTAAACTTATTCGAGTTCCCTTCGACGTCCCAAAGAGTGTTTTAATGAGTAAAGATTGAATCTTTGAATAGAAATACATCAATCTAGGTACCTATTATGTCACTAGACCATTTTAATATATAAAGATTAAATCTTTGAAAAAAAAATGAGAGTTTTGAGTTAAACTTATTCGAGATCCCTTTCACGTCACGAAGAGTGTTTTAATAAGTAAAGATTAAATCTTTGAATGAAATTACCTCAATCAAGGTACCTATCATGTCACTAGACCATTTTAACGTATAAAAGAGTGTTTTAATGAGTAAGGGTTGAGTCTTTGAATGAAAATACCTCAATAATGTACCTAATATGTCAGTAGACCTTTTTAGTGTATAAAGATTGAATCTTTGAAAGAAAATCAGAGTTTTGAGCTAAACTTATTCGAGTTACCCATGAAGTCACGAAGAGTCTTTTAATGAGTAAAGATTGAATCTTCACATGAAAATAACTCAATAAAGGTACCTATTATGTCACTAAACCATTTTAATGTATAAAGATTGAATCTTTGAAAGAAAATGAGAGTTTTGAGTTAAACTTATTCGAGTTCCCTTCGATGTCCCGAAGAGTGTTTTAATGAGTAAAAATTGAATCTTTGAATAGAAATGCCTCAATCAAGGTACCTATTATGTCACAAGACCATTTTAATGTATAAAGATTAAATCTTTGAAAGCAAAATGAGAGTTTTGAGTTAAACATATTCAGGATCCCATCGACGTCCCGAAGAGTGTTTTAATGAGTGAAGATTGAATCTTCGAATGGAAATACCTCAATCGAGGTACCTATTATGTCACAAGACCATTTTAATGTATAAAGATTAAATCTTTGAAAGAAAATGAGAGTTTTGAGTTAAACTTATTCGGGATCCCTTTGGCGTCACGAAGAGTGCTTTAATGAGTAAAGATCGAATCTTTGAATGAAATTACCTCAATCAAGGTATCTATTATGTCACTAGACCATTTGAACGTATAAAGATTGAATCTCTGAAAGAAAATGAGAGTTCTGAGTTAAACTTATTCAAGTTCCCTTTTACGTCCCGAAGAGTGTTTTAATGAGTAAAGATTTAATCTTTGAATGAGAATACCTCAATAATAAACCTATTATGTCACTAGACCTTTCTAGAGTATAAAGATTGAATCATTGAAAGAAAATCAGAGTTTTGAGCTAAACAGTTTTGAGTTACCCATGAAGTCACGAAGAGTCTTTTAACGAGTAAAGATTGAATCTTCGAATGAAAATAACTCAATAAAGGTACCAATTATGTCACTAAACAATTTTAATGTATAAAGATTGAATCTTTGAAAGAAAATGAAAGTTTTGAGTTAAATTTATTCGAGATCACTTTTACGTCACACAGAGTGTTTTAATGAGTAAAGATTGAATCTGTGAATGAAAATAACTCAATAAAGGTACCTATCGTGTCACTAAACCTTTTTAATGTACAGAGATTGAATCTTTGAAAGAAAATGAGTGTTTTGAGTTAAACTTATTCGAGTTCCCTTCGACATCCCGAAGAGTGTTTTAATGAGTAAGTATGAAATCTTTGAATGGAAATACCGCAATCAAGGTACCTATTATGTAACAAGACCATTTTGATGTATAAAGATTGAATCTTTGAAAGAAAATGAGAGTTTTGAGCTAAACTTATTCGAGATCCCTTCGAAGTCACGAAGCGTGTTTTAAAGATTAAAGTTTGAATCTTTGAATGAAAATTACTGAATAACGGTTCCTATCATGTCACTAAACCGTTTTAATGTATAAAGATTGAATCTTTGGAAGAAAATGAAAGTTCTGAGTTGAACTTATTCGAGTTCCCTTCGACGTGCCGAAGAGTGTTTTAATGATTAAAGATTGAATCATTGAATGGAAAATACCTCAATCAAGGTACTTATTATGTGACTAGACCATTTTAATGTATAAAGATTAAATCTTTGAAAGAAAATGAGAGTTTTGAGTTAAACTTATTCGAGATCTCTTTGACGTCACGAAGAGTGTTTTAAAGTGTAAAGATTGAATCTTTGAATGAAAATAACTGAATAAAGGTACCTATCGTGTCACTTAACCTTTTTAATGTGTAAAGATTGAATCTTTAAAAGAATATGAAAGTTCTGAGTTAAACTTATTCGAGTTCCCTTCGACGTCTCGAAGAGTGTTTTAAAGAGTAAAGATTGAATCATTGAATGGAAATACCTCAACCAGGGTACTTATTATGTCACTAGACCATTTTAATGTATAAGGATTAAATCTTTGAAAGGAAATAAAAGTTTTGAGTTAAACTTATTCGAGATCCCTTTGACGTCACGGAGAGTGTTTTGAAGAGTAAAGATTGAATCTTTGAATGAAACTAACTCAATAAAGGTACCTATCATGTCATTAAACCTTTTTAATATATAAAGATTGAATCTTCGAAAGAAAATGAGAGTTCCGAGTTAAACTTATTCGAGTTCCCTTCGACGTCCCAAAGAGTGTTTTAATGAGTAAAGATTGAATCTTTGAATAGAAATACATCAATCTAGGTACCTATTATGTCACTAGACCATTTTAATATATAAAGATTAAATCTTTGAAAAAAAAATGAGAGTTTTGAGTTAAACTTATTCGAGATCCCTTTCACGTCACGAAGAGTGTTTTAATAAGTAAAGATTAAATCTTTGAATGAAATTACCTCAATCAAGGTACCTATCATGTCACTAGACCATTTTAACGTATAAAAGAGTGTTTTAATGAGTAAGGGTTGAGTCTTTGAATGAAAATACCTCAATAATGTACCTAATATGTCAGTAGACCTTTTTAGTGTATAAAGATTGAATCTTTGAAAGAAAATCAGAGTTTTGAGCTAAACTTATTCGAGTTACCCATGAAGTCACGAAGAGTCTTTTAATGAGTAAAGATTGAATCTTCACATGAAAATAACTCAATAAAGGTACCTATTATGTCACTAAACCATTTTAATGTATAAAGATTGAATCTTTGAAAGAAAATGAGAGTTTTGAGTTAAACTTATTCGAGTTCCCTTCGATGTCCCGAAGAGTGTTTTAATGAGTAAAAATTGAATCTTTGAATAGAAATGCCTCAATCAAGGTACCTATTATGTCACAAGACCATTTTAATGTATAAAGATTAAATCTTTGAAAGCAAAATGAGAGTTTTGAGTTAAACATATTCAGGATCCCATCGACGTCCCGAAGAGTGTTTTAATGAGTGAAGATTGAATCTTCGAATGGAAATACCTCAATCGAGGTACCTATTATGTCACAAGACCATTTTAATGTATAAAGATTAAATCTTTGAAAGAAAATGAGAGTTTTGAGTTAAACTTATTCGGGATCCCTTTGGCGTCACGAAGAGTGCTTTAATGAGTAAAGATCGAATCTTTGAATGAAATTACCTCAATCAAGGTATCTATTATGTCACTAGACCATTTGAACGTATAAAGATTGAATCTCTGAAAGAAAATGAGAGTTCTGAGTTAAACTTATTCAAGTTCCCTTTTACGTCCCGAAGAGTGTTTTAATGAGTAAAGATTTAATCTTTGAATGAGAATACCTCAATAATAAACCTATTATGTCACTAGACCTTTCTAGAGTATAAAGATTGAATCATTGAAAGAAAATCAGAGTTTTGAGCTAAACAGTTTTGAGTTACCCATGAAGTCACGAAGAGTCTTTTAACGAGTAAAGATTGAATCTTCGAATGAAAATAACTCAATAAAGGTACCAATTATGTCACTAAACAATTTTAATGTATAAAGATTGAATCTTTGAAAGAAAATGAGAGTTTTGAGTTAAATTTATTCGAGATCACTTTTACGTCACACAGAGTGTTTTAATGAGTAAAGATTGAATCTGTGAATGAAAATAACTCAATAAAGGTACCTATCGTGTCACTAAACCTTTTTAATGTACAGAGATTGAATCTTTGAAAGAAAATGAGTGTTTTGAGTTAAACTTATTCGAGTTCCCTTCGACATCCCGAAGAGTGTTTTAATGAGTAAGTATGAAATCTTTGAATGGAAATACCGCAATCAAGGTACCTATTATGTAACAAGACCATTTTGATGTATAAAGATTGAATCTTTGAAAGAAAATGAGAGTTTTGAGCTAAACTTATTCGAGATCCCTTCGAAGTCACGAAGCGTGTTTTAAAGATTAAAGTTTGAATCTTTGAATGAAAATTACTGAATAACGGTTCCTATCATGTCACTAAACCGTTTTAATGTATAAAGATTGAATCTTTGGAAGAAAATGAAAGTTCTGAGTTGAACTTATTCGAGTTCCCTTCGACGTGCCGAAGAGTGTTTTAATGATTAAAGATTGAATCATTGAATGGAAAATACCTCAATCAAGGTACTTATTATGTGACTAGACCATTTTAATGTATAAAGATTAAATCTTTGAAAGAAAATGAGAGTTTTGAGTTAAACTTATTCGAGATCTCTTTGACGTCACGAAGAGTGTTTTAAAGTGTAAAGATTGAATCTTTGAATGAAAATAACTGAATAAAGGTACCTATCGTGTCACTTAACCTTTTTAATGTGTAAAGATTGAATCTTTAAAAGAATATGAAAGTTCTGAGTTAAACTTATTCGAGTTCCCTTCGACGTCTCGAAGAGTGTTTTAAAGAGTAAAGATTGAATCATTGAATGGAAATACCTCAACCAGGGTACTTATTATGTCACTAGACCATTTTAATGTATAAGGATTAAATCTTTGAAAGGAAATAAAAGTTTTGAGTTAAACTTATTCGAGATCCCTTTGACGTCACGGAGAGTGTTTTGAAGAGTAAAGATTGAATCTTTGAATGAAACTAACTCAATAAAGGTACCTATCATGTCATTAAACCTTTTTAATATATAAAGATTGAATCTTCGAAAGAAAATGAGAGTTCCGAGTTAAACTTATTCGAGTTCCCTTCGACGTCCCAAAGAGTGTTTTAATGAGTAAAGATTGAATCTTTGAATAGAAATACATCAATCTAGGTACCTATTATGTCACTAGACCATTTTAATATATAAAGATTAAATCTTTGAAAAAAAAATGAGAGTTTTGAGTTAAACTTATTCGAGATCCCTTTCACGTCACGAAGAGTGTTTTAATAAGTAAAGATTAAATCTTTGAATGAAATTACCTCAATCAAGGTACCTATCATGTCACTAGACCATTTTAACGTATAAAAGAGTGTTTTAATGAGTAAGGGTTGAGTCTTTGAATGAAAATACCTCAATAATGTACCTAATATGTCAGTAGACCTTTTTAGTGTATAAAGATTGAATCTTTGAAAGAAAATCAGAGTTTTGAGCTAAACTTATTCGAGTTACCCATGAAGTCACGAAGAGTCTTTTAATGAGTAAAGATTGAATCTTCACATGAAAATAACTCAATAAAGGTACCTATTATGTCACTAAACCATTTTAATGTATAAAGATTGAATCTTTGAAAGAAAATGAGAGTTTTGAGTTAAACTTATTCGAGTTCCCTTCGATGTCCCGAAGAGTGTTTTAATGAGTAAAAATTGAATCTTTGAATAGAAATGCCTCAATCAAGGTACCTATTATGTCACAAGACCATTTTAATGTATAAAGATTAAATCTTTGAAAGCAAAATGAGAGTTTTGAGTTAAACATATTCAGGATCCCATCGACGTCCCGAAGAGTGTTTTAATGAGTGAAGATTGAATCTTCGAATGGAAATACCTCAATCGAGGTACCTATTATGTCACAAGACCATTTTAATGTATAAAGATTAAATCTTTGAAAGAAAATGAGAGTTTTGAGTTAAACTTATTCGGGATCCCTTTGGCGTCACGAAGAGTGCTTTAATGAGTAAAGATCGAATCTTTGAATGAAATTACCTCAATCAAGGTATCTATTATGTCACTAGACCATTTGAACGTATAAAGATTGAATCTCTGAAAGAAAATGAGAGTTCTGAGTTAAACTTATTCAAGTTCCCTTTTACGTCCCGAAGAGTGTTTTAATGAGTAAAGATTTAATCTTTGAATGAGAATACCTCAATAATAAACCTATTATGTCACTAGACCTTTCTAGAGTATAAAGATTGAATCATTGAAAGAAAATCAGAGTTTTGAGCTAAACAGTTTTGAGTTACCCATGAAGTCACGAAGAGTCTTTTAACGAGTAAAGATTGAATCTTCGAATGAAAATAACTCAATAAAGGTACCAATTATGTCACTAAACAATTTTAATGTATAAAGATTGAATCTTTGAAAGAAAATGAGAGTTTTGAGTTAAATTTATTCGAGATCACTTTTACGTCACACAGAGTGTTTTAATGAGTAAAGATTGAATCTGTGAATGAAAATAACTCAATAAAGGTACCTATCGTGTCACTAAACCTTTTTAATGTACAGAGATTGAATCTTTGAAAGAAAATGAGTGTTTTGAGTTAAACTTATTCGAGTTCCCTTCGACATCCCGAAGAGTGTTTTAATGAGTAAGTATGAAATCTTTGAATGGAAATACCGCAATCAAGGTACCTATTATGTAACAAGACCATTTTGATGTATAAAGATTGAATCTTTGAAAGAAAATGAGAGTTTTGAGCTAAACTTATTCGAGATCCCTTCGAAGTCACGAAGCGTGTTTTAAAGATTAAAGTTTGAATCTTTGAATGAAAATTACTGAATAACGGTTCCTATCATGTCACTAAACCGTTTTAATGTATAAAGATTGAATCTTTGGAAGAAAATGAAAGTTCTGAGTTGAACTTATTCGAGTTCCCTTCGACGTGCCGAAGAGTGTTTTAATGATTAAAGATTGAATCATTGAATGGAAAATACCTCAATCAAGGTACTTATTATGTGACTAGACCATTTTAATGTATAAAGATTAAATCTTTGAAAGAAAATGAGAGTTTTGAGTTAAACTTATTCGAGATCTCTTTGACGTCACGAAGAGTGTTTTAAAGTGTAAAGATTGAATCTTTGAATGAAAATAACTGAATAAAGGTACCTATCGTGTCACTTAACCTTTTTAATGTGTAAAGATTGAATCTTTAAAAGAATATGAAAGTTCTGAGTTAAACTTATTCGAGTTCCCTTCGACGTCTCGAAGAGTGTTTTAAAGAGTAAAGATTGAATCATTGAATGGAAATACCTCAACCAGGGTACTTATTATGTCACTAGACCATTTTAATGTATAAGGATTAAATCTTTGAAAGGAAATAAAAGTTTTGAGTTAAACTTATTCGAGATCCCTTTGACGTCACGGAGAGTGTTTTGAAGAGTAAAGATTGAATCTTTGAATGAAACTAACTCAATAAAGGTACCTATCATGTCATTAAACCTTTTTAATATATAAAGATTGAATCTTCGAAAGAAAATGAGAGTTCCGAGTTAAACTTATTCGAGTTCCCTTCGACGTCCCAAAGAGTGTTTTAATGAGTAAAGATTGAATCTTTGAATAGAAATACATCAATCTAGGTACCTATTATGTCACTAGACCATTTTAATATATAAAGATTAAATCTTTGAAAAAAAAATGAGAGTTTTGAGTTAAACTTATTCGAGATCCCTTTCACGTCACGAAGAGTGTTTTAATAAGTAAAGATTAAATCTTTGAATGAAATTACCTCAATCAAGGTACCTATCATGTCACTAGACCATTTTAACGTATAAAAGAGTGTTTTAATGAGTAAGGGTTGAGTCTTTGAATGAAAATACCTCAATAATGTACCTAATATGTCAGTAGACCTTTTTAGTGTATAAAGATTGAATCTTTGAAAGAAAATCAGAGTTTTGAGCTAAACTTATTCGAGTTACCCATGAAGTCACGAAGAGTCTTTTAATGAGTAAAGATTGAATCTTCACATGAAAATAACTCAATAAAGGTACCTATTATGTCACTAAACCATTTTAATGTATAAAGATTGAATCTTTGAAAGAAAATGAGAGTTTTGAGTTAAACTTATTCGAGTTCCCTTCGATGTCCCGAAGAGTGTTTTAATGAGTAAAAATTGAATCTTTGAATAGAAATGCCTCAATCAAGGTACCTATTATGTCACAAGACCATTTTAATGTATAAAGATTAAATCTTTGAAAGCAAAATGAGAGTTTTGAGTTAAACATATTCAGGATCCCATCGACGTCCCGAAGAGTGTTTTAATGAGTGAAGATTGAATCTTCGAATGGAAATACCTCAATCGAGGTACCTATTATGTCACAAGACCATTTTAATGTATAAAGATTAAATCTTTGAAAGAAAATGAGAGTTTTGAGTTAAACTTATTCGGGATCCCTTTGGCGTCACGAAGAGTGCTTTAATGAGTAAAGATCGAATCTTTGAATGAAATTACCTCAATCAAGGTATCTATTATGTCACTAGACCATTTGAACGTATAAAGATTGAATCTCTGAAAGAAAATGAGAGTTCTGAGTTAAACTTATTCAAGTTCCCTTTTACGTCCCGAAGAGTGTTTTAATGAGTAAAGATTTAATCTTTGAATGAGAATACCTCAATAATAAACCTATTATGTCACTAGACCTTTCTAGAGTATAAAGATTGAATCATTGAAAGAAAATCAGAGTTTTGAGCTAAACAGTTTTGAGTTACCCATGAAGTCACGAAGAGTCTTTTAACGAGTAAAGATTGAATCTTCGAATGAAAATAACTCAATAAAGGTACCAATTATGTCACTAAACAATTTTAATGTATAAAGATTGAATCTTTGAAAGAAAATGAGAGTTTTGAGTTAAATTTATTCGAGATCACTTTTACGTCACACAGAGTGTTTTAATGAGTAAAGATTGAATCTGTGAATGAAAATAACTCAATAAAGGTACCTATCGTGTCACTAAACCTTTTTAATGTACAGAGATTGAATCTTTGAAAGAAAATGAGTGTTTTGAGTTAAACTTATTCGAGTTCCCTTCGACATCCCGAAGAGTGTTTTAATGAGTAAGTATGAAATCTTTGAATGGAAATACCGCAATCAAGGTACCTATTATGTAACAAGACCATTTTGATGTATAAAGATTGAATCTTTGAAAGAAAATGAGAGTTTTGAGCTAAACTTATTCGAGATCCCTTCGAAGTCACGAAGCGTGTTTTAAAGATTAAAGTTTGAATCTTTGAATGAAAATTACTGAATAACGGTTCCTATCATGTCACTAAACCGTTTTAATGTATAAAGATTGAATCTTTGGAAGAAAATGAAAGTTCTGAGTTGAACTTATTCGAGTTCCCTTCGACGTGCCGAAGAGTGTTTTAATGATTAAAGATTGAATCATTGAATGGAAAATACCTCAATCAAGGTACTTATTATGTGACTAGACCATTTTAATGTATAAAGATTAAATCTTTGAAAGAAAATGAGAGTTTTGAGTTAAACTTATTCGAGATCTCTTTGACGTCACGAAGAGTGTTTTAAAGTGTAAAGATTGAATCTTTGAATGAAAATAACTGAATAAAGGTACCTATCGTGTCACTTAACCTTTTTAATGTGTAAAGATTGAATCTTTAAAAGAATATGAAAGTTCTGAGTTAAACTTATTCGAGTTCCCTTCGACGTCTCGAAGAGTGTTTTAAAGAGTAAAGATTGAATCATTGAATGGAAATACCTCAACCAGGGTACTTATTATGTCACTAGACCATTTTAATGTATAAGGATTAAATCTTTGAAAGGAAATAAAAGTTTTGAGTTAAACTTATTCGAGATCCCTTTGACGTCACGGAGAGTGTTTTGAAGAGTAAAGATTGAATCTTTGAATGAAACTAACTCAATAAAGGTACCTATCATGTCATTAAACCTTTTTAATATATAAAGATTGAATCTTCGAAAGAAAATGAGAGTTCCGAGTTAAACTTATTCGAGTTCCCTTCGACGTCCCAAAGAGTGTTTTAATGAGTAAAGATTGAATCTTTGAATAGAAATACATCAATCTAGGTACCTATTATGTCACTAGACCATTTTAATATATAAAGATTAAATCTTTGAAAAAAAAATGAGAGTTTTGAGTTAAACTTATTCGAGATCCCTTTCACGTCACGAAGAGTGTTTTAATAAGTAAAGATTAAATCTTTGAATGAAATTACCTCAATCAAGGTACCTATCATGTCACTAGACCATTTTAACGTATAAAAGAGTGTTTTAATGAGTAAGGGTTGAGTCTTTGAATGAAAATACCTCAATAATGTACCTAATATGTCAGTAGACCTTTTTAGTGTATAAAGATTGAATCTTTGAAAGAAAATCAGAGTTTTGAGCTAAACTTATTCGAGTTACCCATGAAGTCACGAAGAGTCTTTTAATGAGTAAAGATTGAATCTTCACATGAAAATAACTCAATAAAGGTACCTATTATGTCACTAAACCATTTTAATGTATAAAGATTGAATCTTTGAAAGAAAATGAGAGTTTTGAGTTAAACTTATTCGAGTTCCCTTCGATGTCCCGAAGAGTGTTTTAATGAGTAAAAATTGAATCTTTGAATAGAAATGCCTCAATCAAGGTACCTATTATGTCACAAGACCATTTTAATGTATAAAGATTAAATCTTTGAAAGCAAAATGAGAGTTTTGAGTTAAACATATTCAGGATCCCATCGACGTCCCGAAGAGTGTTTTAATGAGTGAAGATTGAATCTTCGAATGGAAATACCTCAATCGAGGTACCTATTATGTCACAAGACCATTTTAATGTATAAAGATTAAATCTTTGAAAGAAAATGAGAGTTTTGAGTTAAACTTATTCGGGATCCCTTTGGCGTCACGAAGAGTGCTTTAATGAGTAAAGATCGAATCTTTGAATGAAATTACCTCAATCAAGGTATCTATTATGTCACTAGACCATTTGAACGTATAAAGATTGAATCTCTGAAAGAAAATGAGAGTTCTGAGTTAAACTTATTCAAGTTCCCTTTTACGTCCCGAAGAGTGTTTTAATGAGTAAAGATTTAATCTTTGAATGAGAATACCTCAATAATAAACCTATTATGTCACTAGACCTTTCTAGAGTATAAAGATTGAATCATTGAAAGAAAATCAGAGTTTTGAGCTAAACAGTTTTGAGTTACCCATGAAGTCACGAAGAGTCTTTTAACGAGTAAAGATTGAATCTTCGAATGAAAATAACTCAATAAAGGTACCAATTATGTCACTAAACAATTTTAATGTATAAAGATTGAATCTTTGAAAGAAAATGAGAGTTTTGAGTTAAATTTATTCGAGATCACTTTTACGTCACACAGAGTGTTTTAATGAGTAAAGATTGAATCTGTGAATGAAAATAACTCAATAAAGGTACCTATCGTGTCACTAAACCTTTTTAATGTACAGAGATTGAATCTTTGAAAGAAAATGAGTGTTTTGAGTTAAACTTATTCGAGTTCCCTTCGACATCCCGAAGAGTGTTTTAATGAGTAAGTATGAAATCTTTGAATGGAAATACCGCAATCAAGGTACCTATTATGTAACAAGACCATTTTGATGTATAAAGATTGAATCTTTGAAAGAAAATGAGAGTTTTGAGCTAAACTTATTCGAGATCCCTTCGAAGTCACGAAGCGTGTTTTAAAGCTTAAAGTTTGAATCTTTGAATGAAAATTACTGAATAACGGTTCCTATCATGTCACTAAACCGTTTTAATGTATAAAGATTGAATCTTTGGAAGAAAATGAAAGTTCTGAGTTGAACTTATTCGAGTTCCCTTCGACGTGCCGAAGAGTGTTTTAATGATTAAAGATTGAATCATTGAATGGAAAATACCTCAATCAAGGTACTTATTATGTGACTAGACCATTTTAATGTATAAAGATTAAATCTTTGAAAGAAAATGAGAGTTTTGAGTTAAACTTATTCGAGATCTCTTTGACGTCACGAAGAGTGTTTTAAAGTGTAAAGATTGAATCTTTGAATGAAAATAACTGAATAAAGGTACCTATCGTGTCACTTAACCTTTTTAATGTGTAAAGATTGAATCTTTAAAAGAATATGAAAGTTCTGAGTTAAACTTATTCGAGTTCCCTTCGACGTCTCGAAGAGTGTTTTAAAGAGTAAAGATTGAATCATTGAATGGAAATACCTCAACCAGGGTACTTATTATGTCACTAGACCATTTTAATGTATAAGGATTAAATCTTTGAAAGGAAATAAAAGTTTTGAGTTAAACTTATTCGAGATCCCTTTGACGTCACGGAGAGTGTTTTGAAGAGTAAAGATTGAATCTTTGAATGAAACTAACTCAATAAAGGTACCTATCATGTCATTAAACCTTTTTAATATATAAAGATTGAATCTTCGAAAGAAAATGAGAGTTCCGAGTTAAACTTATTCGAGTTCCCTTCGACGTCCCAAAGAGTGTTTTAATGAGTAAAGATTGAATCTTTGAATAGAAATACATCAATCTAGGTACCTATTATGTCACTAGACCATTTTAATATATAAAGATTAAATCTTTGAAAAAAAAATGAGAGTTTTGAGTTAAACTTATTCGAGATCCCTTTCACGTCACGAAGAGTGTTTTAATAAGTAAAGATTAAATCTTTGAATGAAATTACCTCAATCAAGGTACCTATCATGTCACTAGACCATTTTAACGTATAAAAGAGTGTTTTAATGAGTAAGGGTTGAGTCTTTGAATGAAAATACCTCAATAATGTACCTAATATGTCAGTAGACCTTTTTAGTGTATAAAGATTGAATCTTTGAAAGAAAATCAGAGTTTTGAGCTAAACTTATTCGAGTTACCCATGAAGTCACGAAGAGTCTTTTAATGAGTAAAGATTGAATCTTCACATGAAAATAACTCAATAAAGGTACCTATTATGTCACTAAACCATTTTAATGTATAAAGATTGAATCTTTGAAAGAAAATGAGAGTTTTGAGTTAAACTTATTCGAGTTCCCTTCGATGTCCCGAAGAGTGTTTTAATGAGTAAAAATTGAATCTTTGAATAGAAATGCCTCAATCAAGGTACCTATTATGTCACAAGACCATTTTAATGTATAAAGATTAAATCTTTGAAAGCAAAATGAGAGTTTTGAGTTAAACATATTCAGGATCCCATCGACGTCCCGAAGAGTGTTTTAATGAGTGAAGATTGAATCTTCGAATGGAAATACCTCAATCGAGGTACCTATTATGTCACAAGACCATTTTAATGTATAAAGATTAAATCTTTGAAAGAAAATGAGAGTTTTGAGTTAAACTTATTCGGGATCCCTTTGGCGTCACGAAGAGTGCTTTAATGAGTAAAGATCGAATCTTTGAATGAAATTACCTCAATCAAGGTATCTATTATGTCACTAGACCATTTGAACGTATAAAGATTGAATCTCTGAAAGAAAATGAGAGTTCTGAGTTAAACTTATTCAAGTTCCCTTTTACGTCCCGAAGAGTGTTTTAATGAGTAAAGATTTAATCTTTGAATGAGAATACCTCAATAATAAACCTATTATGTCACTAGACCTTTCTAGAGTATAAAGATTGAATCATTGAAAGAAAATCAGAGTTTTGAGCTAAACAGTTTTGAGTTACCCATGAAGTCACGAAGAGTCTTTTAACGAGTAAAGATTGAATCTTCGAATGAAAATAACTCAATAAAGGTACCAATTATGTCACTAAACAATTTTAATGTATAAAGATTGAATCTTTGAAAGAAAATGAGAGTTTTGAGTTAAATTTATTCGAGATCACTTTTACGTCACACAGAGTGTTTTAATGAGTAAAGATTGAATCTGTGAATGAAAATAACTCAATAAAGGTACCTATCGTGTCACTAAACCTTTTTAATGTACAGAGATTGAATCTTTGAAAGAAAATGAGTGTTTTGAGTTAAACTTATTCGAGTTCCCTTCGACATCCCGAAGAGTGTTTTAATGAGTAAGTATGAAATCTTTGAATGGAAATACCGCAATCAAGGTACCTATTATGTAACAAGACCATTTTGATGTATAAAGATTGAATCTTTGAAAGAAAATGAGAGTTTTGAGCTAAACTTATTCGAGATCCCTTCGAAGTCACGAAGCGTGTTTTAAAGATTAAAGTTTGAATCTTTGAATGAAAATTACTGAATAACGGTTCCTATCATGTCACTAAACCGTTTTAATGTATAAAGATTGAATCTTTGGAAGAAAATGAAAGTTCTGAGTTGAACTTATTCGAGTTCCCTTCGACGTGCCGAAGAGTGTTTTAATGATTAAAGATTGAATCATTGAATGGAAAATACCTCAATCAAGGTACTTATTATGTGACTAGACCATTTTAATGTATAAAGATTAAATCTTTGAAAGAAAATGAGAGTTTTGAGTTAAACTTATTCGAGATCTCTTTGACGTCACGAAGAGTGTTTTAAAGTGTAAAGATTGAATCTTTGAATGAAAATAACTGAATAAAGGTACCTATCGTGTCACTTAACCTTTTTAATGTGTAAAGATTGAATCTTTAAAAGAATATGAAAGTTCTGAGTTAAACTTATTCGAGTTCCCTTCGACGTCTCGAAGAGTGTTTTAAAGAGTAAAGATTGAATCATTGAATGGAAATACCTCAACCAGGGTACTTATTATGTCACTAGACCATTTTAATGTATAAGGATTAAATCTTTGAATGGAAATAAAAGTTTTGAGTTAAACTTATTCGAGATCCCTTTGACGTCACGGAGAGTGTTTTGAAGAGTAAAGATTGAATCTTTGAATGAAACTAACTCAATAAAGGTACCTATCATGTCATTAAACCTTTTTAATATATAAAGATTGAATCTTCGAAAGAAAATGAGAGTTCCGAGTTAAACTTATTCGAGTTCCCTTCGACGTCCCAAAGAGTGTTTTAATGAGTAAAGATTGAATCTTTGAATAGAAATACATCAATCTAGGTACCTATTATGTCACTAGACCATTTTAATATATAAAGATTAAATCTTTGAAAAAAAAATGAGAGTTTTGAGTTAAACTTATTCGAGATCCCTTTCACGTCACGAAGAGTGTTTTAATAAGTAAAGATTAAATCTTTGAATGAAATTACCTCAATCAAGGTACCTATCATGTCACTAGACCATTTTAACGTATAAAAGAGTGTTTTAATGAGTAAGGGTTGAGTCTTTGAATGAAAATACCTCAATAATGTACCTAATGTGTCAGTAGACCTTTTTAGTGTATAAAGATTGAATCTTTGAAAGAAAATCAGAGTTTTGAGCTAAACTTATTCGAGTTACCCATGAAGTCACGAAGAGTCTTTTAATGAGTAAAGATTGAATCTTCACATGAAAATAACTCAATAAAGGTACCTATTATGTCACTAAACCATTTTAATGTATAAAGATTGAATCTTTGAAAGAAAATGAGAGTTTTGAGTTAAACTTATTCGAGTTCCCTTCGATGTCCCGAAGAGTGTTTTAATGAGTAAAAATTGAATCTTTGAATAGAAATGCCTCAATCAAGGTACCTATTATGTCACAAGACCATTTTAATGTATAAAGATTAAATCTTTGAAAGCAAAATGAGAGTTTTGAGTTAAACATATTCAGGATCCCATCGACGTCCCGAAGAGTGTTTTAATGAGTGAAGATTGAATCTTCGAATGGAAATACCTCAATCGAGGTACCTATTATGTCACAAGACCATTTTAATGTATAAAGATTAAATCTTTGAAAGAAAATGAGAGTTTTGAGTTAAACTTATTCGGGATCCCTTTGGCGTCACGAAGAGTGCTTTAATGAGTAAAGATCGAATCTTTGAATGAAATTACCTCAATCAAGGTATCTATTATGTCACTAGACCATTTGAACGTATAAAGATTGAATCTCTGAAAGAAAATGAGAGTTCTGAGTTAAACTTATTCAAGTTCCCTTTTACGTCCCGAAGAGTGTTTTAATGAGTAAAGATTTAATCTTTGAATGAGAATACCTCAATAATAAACCTATTATGTCACTAGACCTTTCTAGAGTATAAAGATTGAATCATTGAAAGAAAATCAGAGTTTTGAGCTAAACAGTTTTGAGTTACCCATGAAGTCACGAAGAGTCTTTTAACGAGTAAAGATTGAATCTTCGAATGAAAATAACTCAATAAAGGTACCAATTATGTCACTAAACAATTTTAATGTATAAAGATTGAATCTTTGAAAGAAAATGAGAGTTTTGAGTTAAATTTATTCGAGATCACTTTTACGTCACACAGAGTGTTTTAATGAGTAAAGATTGAATCTGTGAATGAAAATAACTCAATAAAGGTACCTATCGTGTCACTAAACCTTTTTAATGTACAGAGATTGAATCTTTGAAAGAAAATGAGTGTTTTGAGTTAAACTTATTCGAGTTCCCTTCGACATCCCGAAGAGTGTTTTAATGAGTAAGTATGAAATCTTTGAATGGAAATACCGCAATCAAGGTACCTATTATGTAACAAGACCATTTTGATGTATAAAGATTGAATCTTTGAAAGAAAATGAGAGTTTTGAGCTAAACTTATTCGAGATCCCTTCGAAGTCACGAAGCGTGTTTTAAAGATTAAAGTTTGAATCTTTGAATGAAAATTACTGAATAACGGTTCCTATCATGTCACTAAACCGTTTTAATGTATAAAGATTGAATCTTTGGAAGAAAATGAAAGTTCTGAGTTGAACTTATTCGAGTTCCCTTCGACGTGCCGAAGAGTGTTTTAATGATTAAAGATTGAATCATTGAATGGAAAATACCTCAATCAAGGTACTTATTATGTGACTAGACCATTTTAATGTATAAAGATTAAATCTTTGAAAGAAAATGAGAGTTTTGAGTTAAACTTATTCGAGATCTCTTTGACGTCACGAAGAGTGTTTTAAAGTGTAAAGATTGAATCTTTGAATGAAAATAACTGAATAAAGGTACCTATCGTGTCACTTAACCTTTTTAATGTGTAAAGATTGAATCTTTAAAAGAATATGAAAGTTCTGAGTTAAACTTATTCGAGTTCCCTTCGACGTCTCGAAGAGTGTTTTAAAGAGTAAAGATTGAATCATTGAATGGAAATACCTCAACCAGGGTACTTATTATGTCACTAGACCATTTTAATGTATAAGGATTAAATCTTTGAAAGGAAATAAAAGTTTTGAGTTAAACTTATTCGAGATCCCTTTGACGTCACGGAGAGTGTTTTGAAGAGTAAAGATTGAATCTTTGAATGAAACTAACTCAATAAAGGTACCTATCATGTCATTAAACCTTTTTAATATATAAAGATTGAATCTTCGAAAGAAAATGAGAGTTCCGAGTTAAACTTATTCGAGTTCCCTTCGACGTCCCAAAGAGTGTTTTAATGAGTAAAGATTGAATCTTTGAATAGAAATACATCAATCTAGGTACCTATTATGTCACTAGACCATTTTAATATATAAAGATTAAATCTTTGAAAAAAAAATGAGAGTTTTGAGTTAAACTTATTCGAGATCCCTTTCACGTCACGAAGAGTGTTTTAATAAGTAAAGATTAAATCTTTGAATGAAATTACCTCAATCAAGGTACCTATCATGTCACTAGACCATTTTAACGTATAAAAGAGTGTTTTAATGAGTAAGGGTTGAGTCTTTGAATGAAAATACCTCAATAATGTACCTAATATGTCAGTAGACCTTTTTAGTGTATAAAGATTGAATCTTTGAAAGAAAATCAGAGTTTTGAGCTAAACTTATTCGAGTTACCCATGAAGTCACGAAGAGTCTTTTAATGAGTAAAGATTGAATCTTCACATGAAAATAACTCAATAAAGGTACCTATTATGTCACTAAACCATTTTAATGTATAAAGATTGAATCTTTGAAAGAAAATGAGAGTTTTGAGTTAAACTTATTCGAGTTCCCTTCGATGTCCCGAAGAGTGTTTTAATGAGTAAAAATTGAATCTTTGAATAGAAATGCCTCAATCAAGGTACCTATTATGTCACAAGACCATTTTAATGTATAAAGATTAAATCTTTGAAAGCAAAATGAGAGTTTTGAGTTAAACATATTCAGGATCCCATCGACGTCCCGAAGAGTGTTTTAATGAGTGAAGATTGAATCTTCGAATGGAAATACCTCAATCGAGGTACCTATTATGTCACAAGACCATTTTAATGTATAAAGATTAAATCTTTGAAAGAAAATGAGAGTTTTGAGTTAAACTTATTCGGGATCCCTTTGGCGTCACGAAGAGTGCTTTAATGAGTAAAGATCGAATCTTTGAATGAAATTACCTCAATCAAGGTATCTATTATGTCACTAGACCATTTGAACGTATAAAGATTGAATCTCTGAAAGAAAATGAGAGTTCTGAGTTAAACTTATTCAAGTTCCCTTTTACGTCCCGAAGAGTGTTTTAATGAGTAAAGATTTAATCTTTGAATGAGAATACCTCAATAATAAACCTATTATGTCACTAGACCTTTCTAGAGTATAAAGATTGAATCATTGAAAGAAAATCAGAGTTTTGAGCTAAACAGTTTTGAGTTACCCATGAAGTCACGAAGAGTCTTTTAACGAGTAAAGATTGAATCTTCGAATGAAAATAACTCAATAAAGGTACCAATTATGTCACTAAACAATTTTAATGTATAAAGATTGAATCTTTGAAAGAAAATGAGAGTTTTGAGTTAAATTTATTCGAGATCACTTTTACGTCACACAGAGTGTTTTAATGAGTAAAGATTGAATCTGTGAATGAAAATAACTCAATAAAGGTACCTATCGTGTCACTAAACCTTTTTAATGTACAGAGATTGAATCTTTGAAAGAAAATGAGTGTTTTGAGTTAAACTTATTCGAGTTCCTTTCGACATCCCGAAGAGTGTTTTAATGAGTAAGTATGAAATCTTTGAATGGAAATACCGCAATCAAGGTACCTATTATGTAACAAGACCATTTTGATGTATAAAGATTGAATCTTTGAAAGAAAATGAGAGTTTTGAGCTAAACTTATTCGAGATCCCTTCGAAGTCACGAAGCGTGTTTTAAAGATTAAAGTTTGAATCTTTGAATGAAAATTACTGAATAACGGTTCCTATCATGTCACTAAACCGTTTTAATGTATAAAGATTGAATCTTTGGAAGAAAATGAAAGTTCTGAGTTGAACTTATTCGAGTTCCCTTCGACGTGCCGAAGAGTGTTTTAATGATTAAAGATTGAATCATTGAATGGAAAATACCTCAATCAAGGTACTTATTATGTGACTAGACCATTTTAATGTATAAAGATTAAATCTTTGAAAGAAAATGAGAGTTTTGAGTTAAACTTATTCGAGATCTCTTTGATGTCACGAAGAGTGTTTTAAAGTGTAAAGATTGAATCTTTGAATGAAAATAACTGAATAAAGGTACCTATCGTGTCACTTAACCTTTTTAATGTGTAAAGATTGAATCTTTAAAAGAATATGAAAGTTCTGAGTTAAACTTATTCGAGTTCCCTTCGACGTCTCGAAGAGTGTTTTAAAGAGTAAAGATTGAATCATTGAATGGAAATACCTCAACCAGGGTACTTATTATGTCACTAGACCATTTTAATGTATAAGGATTAAATCTTTGAAAGGAAATAAAAGTTTTGAGTTAAACTTATTCGAGATCCCTTTGACGTCACGGAGAGTGTTTTGAAGAGTAAAGATTGAATCTTTGAATGAAACTAACTCAATAAAGGTACCTATCATGTCATTAAACCTTTTTAATATATAAAGATTGAATCTTCGAAAGAAAATGAGAGTTCCGAGTTAAACTTATTCGAGTTCCCTTCGACGTCCCAAAGAGTGTTTTAATGAGTAAAGATTGAATCTTTGAATAGAAATACATCAATCTAGGTACCTATTATGTCACTAGACCATTTTAATATATAAAGATTAAATCTTTGAAAAAAAAATGAGAGTTTTGAGTTAAACTTATTCGAGATCCCTTTCACGTCACGAAGAGTGTTTTAATAAGTAAAGATTAAATCTTTGAATGAAATTACCTCAATCAAGGTACCTATCATGTCACTAGACCATTTTAACGTATAAAAGAGTGTTTTAATGAGTAAGGGTTGAGTCTTTGAATGAAAATACCTCAATAATGTACCTAATATGTCAGTAGACCTTTTTAGTGTATAAAGATTGAATCTTTGAAAGAAAATCAGAGTTTTGAGCTAAACTTATTCGAGTTACCCATGAAGTCACGAAGAGTCTTTTAATGAGTAAAGATTGAATCTTCACATGAAAATAACTCAATAAAGGTACCTATTATGTCACTAAACCATTTTAATGTATAAAGATTGAATCTTTGAAAGAAAATGAGAGTTTTGAGTTAAACTTATTCGAGTTCCCTTCGATGTCCCGAAGAGTGTTTTAATGAGTAAAAATTGAATCTTTGAATAGAAATGCCTCAATCAAGGTACCTATTATGTCACAAGACCATTTTAATGTATAAAGATTAAATCTTTGAAAGCAAAATGAGAGTTTTGAGTTAAACATATTCAGGATCCCATCGACGTCCCGAAGAGTGTTTTAATGAGTGAAGATTGAATCTTCGAATGGAAATACCTCAATCGAGGTACCTATTATGTCACAAGACCATTTTAATGTATAAAGATTAAATCTTTGAAAGAAAATGAGAGTTTTGAGTTAAACTTATTCGGGATCCCTTTGGCGTCACGAAGAGTGCTTTAATGAGTAAAGATCGAATCTTTGAATGAAATTACCTCAATCAAGGTATCTATTATGTCACTAGACCATTTGAACGTATAAAGATTGAATCTCTGAAAGAAAATGAGAGTTCTGAGTTAAACTTATTCAAGTTCCCTTTTACGTCCCGAAGAGTGTTTTAATGAGTAAAGATTTAATCTTTGAATGAGAATACCTCAATAATAAACCTATTATGTCACTAGACCTTTCTAGAGTATAAAGATTGAATCATTGAAAGAAAATCAGAGTTTTGAGCTAAACAGTTTTGAGTTACCCATGAAGTCACGAAGAGTCTTTTAACGAGTAAAGATTGAATCTTCGAATGAAAATAACTCAATAAAGGTACCAATTATGTCACTAAACAATTTTAATGTATAAAGATTGAATCTTTGAAAGAAAATGAGAGTTTTGAGTTAAATTTATTCGAGATCACTTTTACGTCACACAGAGTGTTTTAATGAGTAAAGATTGAATCTGTGAATGAAAATAACTCAATAAAGGTACCTATCGTGTCACTAAACCTTTTTAATGTACAGAGATTGAATCTTTGAAAGAAAATGAGTGTTTTGAGTTAAACTTATTCGAGTTCCCTTCGACATCCCGAAGAGTGTTTTAATGAGTAAGTATGAAATCTTTGAATGGAAATACCGCAATCAAGGTACCTATTATGTAACAAGACCATTTTGATGTATAAAGATTGAATCTTTGAAAGAAAATGAGAGTTTTGAGCTAAACTTATTCGAGATCCCTTCGAAGTCACGAAGCGTGTTTTAAAGATTAAAGTTTGAATCTTTGAATGAAAATTACTGAATAACGGTTCCTATCATGTCACTAAACCGTTTTAATGTATAAAGATTGAATCTTTGGAAGAAAATGAAAGTTCTGAGTTGAACTTATTCGAGTTCCCTTCGACGTGCCGAAGAGTGTTTTAATGATTAAAGATTGAATCATTGAATGGAAAATACCTCAATCAAGGTACTTATTATGTGACTAGACCATTTTAATGTATAAAGATTAAATCTTTGAAAGAAAATGAGAGTTTTGAGTTAAACTTATTCGAGATCTCTTTGACGTCACGAAGAGTGTTTTAAAGTGTAAAGATTGAATCTTTGAATGAAAATAACTGAATAAAGGTACCTATCGTGTCACTTAACCTTTTTAATGTGTAAAGATTGAATATTTAAAAGAATATGAAAGTTCTGAGTTAAACTTATTCGAGTTCCCTTCGACGTCTCGAAGAGTGTTTTAAAGAGTAAAGATTGAATCATTGAATGGAAATACCTCAACCAGGGTACTTATTATGTCACTAGACCATTTTAATGTATAAGGATTAAATCTTTGAAAGGAAATAAAAGTTTTGAGTTAAACTTATTCGAGATCCCTTTGACGTCACGGAGAGTGTTTTGAAGAGTAAAGATTGAATCTTTGAATGAAACTAACTCAATAAAGGTACCTATCATGTCATTAAACCTTTTTAATATATAAAGATTGAATCTTCGAAAGAAAATGAGAGTTCCGAGTTAAACTTATTCGAGTTCCCTTCGACGTCCCAAAGAGTGTTTTAATGAGTAAAGATTGAATCTTTGAATAGAAATACATCAATCTAGGTACCTATTATGTCACTAGACCATTTTAATATATAAAGATTAAATCTTTGAAAAAAAAATGAGAGTTTTGAGTTAAACTTATTCGAGATCCCTTTCACGTCACGAAGAGTGTTTTAATAAGTAAAGATTAAATCTTTGAATGAAATTACCTCAATCAAGGTACCTATCATGTCACTAGACCATTTTAACGTATAAAAGAGTGTTTTAATGAGTAAGGGTTGAGTCTTTGAATGAAAATACCTCAATAATGTACCTAATATGTCAGTAGACCTTTTTAGTGTATAAAGATTGAATCTTTGAAAGAAAATCAGAGTTTTGAGCTAAACTTATTCGAGTTACCCATGAAGTCACGAAGAGTCTTTTAATGAGTAAAGATTGAATCTTCACATGAAAATAACTCAATAAAGGTACCTATTATGTCACTAAACCATTTTAATGTATAAAGATTGAATCTTTGAAAGAAAATGAGAGTTTTGAGTTAAACTTATTCGAGTTCCCTTCGATGTCCCGAAGAGTGTTTTAATGAGTAAAAATTGAATCTTTGAATAGAAATGCCTCAATCAAGGTACCTATTATGTCACAAGACCATTTTAATGTATAAAGATTAAATCTTTGAAAGCAAAATGAGAGTTTTGAGTTAAACATATTCAGGATCCCATCGACGTCCCGAAGAGTGTTTTAATGAGTGAAGATTGAATCTTCGAATGGAAATACCTCAATCGAGGTACCTATTATGTCACAAGACCATTTTAATGTATAAAGATTAAATCTTTGAAAGAAAATGAGAGTTTTGAGTTAAACTTATTCGGGATCCCTTTGGCGTCACGAAGAGTGCTTTAATGAGTAAAGATCGAATCTTTGAATGAAATTACCTCAATCAAGGTATCTATTATGTCACTAGACCATTTGAACGTATAAAGATTGAATCTCTGAAAGAAAATGAGAGTTCTGAGTTAAACTTATTCAAGTTCCCTTTTACGTCCCGAAGAGTGTTTGAATGAGTAAAGATTTAATCTTTGAATGAGAATACCTCAATAATAAACCTATTATGTCACTAGACCTTTCTAGAGTATAAAGATTGAATCATTGAAAGAAAATCAGAGTTTTGAGCTAAACAGTTTTGAGTTACCCATGAAGTCACGAAGAGTCTTTTAACGAGTAAAGATTGAATCTTCGAATGAAAATAACTCAATAAAGGTACCAATTATGTCACTAAACAATTTTAATGTATAAAGATTGAATCTTTGAAAGAAAATGAGAGTTTTGAGTTAAATTTATTCGAGATCACTTTTACGTCACACAGAGTGTTTTAATGAGTAAAGATTGAATCTGTGAATGAAAATAACTCAATAAAGGTACCTATCGTGTCACTAAACCTTTTTAATGTACAGAGATTGAATCTTTGAAAGAAAATGAGTGTTTTGAGTTAAACTTATTCGAGTTCCCTTCGACATCCCGAAGAGTGTTTTAATGAGTAAGTATGAAATCTTTGAATGGAAATACCGCAATCAAGGTACCTATTATGTAACAAGACCATTTTGATGTATAAAGATTGAATCTTTGAAAGAAAATGAGAGTTTTGAGCTAAACTTATTCGAGATCCCTTCGAAGTCACGAAGCGTGTTTTAAAGATTAAAGTTTGAATCTTTGAATGAAAATTACTGAATAACGGTTCCTATCATGTCACTAAACCGTTTTAATGTATAAAGATTGAATCTTTGGAAGAAAATGAAAGTTCTGAGTTGAACTTATTCGAGTTCCCTTCGACGTGCCGAAGAGTGTTTTAATGATTAAAGATTGAATCATTGAATGGAAAATACCTCAATCAAGGTACTTATTATGTGACTAGACCATTTTAATGTATAAAGATTAAATCTTTGAAAGAAAATGAGAGTTTTGAGTTAAACTTATTCGAGATCTCTTTGACGTCACGAAGAGTGTTTTAAAGTGTAAAGATTGAATCTTTGAATGAAAATAACTGAATAAAGGTACCTATCGTGTCACTTAACCTTTTTAATGTGTAAAGATTGAATCTTTAAAAGAATATGAAAGTTCTGAGTTAAACTTATTCGAGTTCCCTTCGACGTCTCGAAGAGTGTTTTAAAGAGTAAAGATTGAATCATTGAATGGAAATACCTCAACCAGGGTACTTATTATGTCACTAGACCATTTTAATGTATAAGGATTAAATCTTTGAAAGGAAATAAAAGTTTTGAGTTAAACTTATTCGAGATCCCTTTGACGTCACGGAGAGTGTTTTGAAGAGTAAAGATTGAATCTTTGAATGAAACTAACTCAATAAAGGTACCTATCATGTCATTAAACCTTTTTAATATATAAAGATTGAATCTTCGAAAGAAAATGAGAGTTCCGAGTTAAACTTATTCGAGTTCCCTTCGACGTCCCAAAGAGTGTTTTAATGAGTAAAGATTGAATCTTTGAATAGAAATACATCAATCTAGGTACCTATTATGTCACTAGACCATTTTAATATATAAAGATTAAATCTTTGAAAAAAAAATGAGAGTTTTGAGTTAAACTTATTCGAGATCCCTTTCACGTCACGAAGAGTGTTTTAATAAGTAAAGATTAAATCTTTGAATGAAATTACCTCAATCAAGGTACCTATCATGTCACTAGACCATTTTAACGTATAAAAGAGTGTCTTTGAATGAAAATACCTCAATAATGTACCTAATATGTCAGTAGACCTTTTTAGTGTATAAAGATTGAATCTTTGAAAGAAAATCAGAGTTTTGAGCTAAACTTATTCGAGTTACCCATGAAGTCACGAAGAGTCTTTTAATGAGTAAAGATTGAATCTTCACATGAAAATAACTCAATAAAGGTACCTATTATGTCACTAAACCATTTTAATGTATAAAGATTGAATCTTTGAAAGAAAATGAGAGTTTTGAGTTAAACTTATTCGAGTTCCCTTCGATGTCCCGAAGAGTGTTTTAATGAGTAAAAATTGAATCTTTGAATAGAAATGCCTCAATCAAGGTACCTATTATGTCACAAGACCATTTTAATGTATAAAGATTAAATCTTTGAAAGCAAAATGAGAGTTTTGAGTTAAACATATTCAGGATCCCATCGACGTCCCGAAGAGTGTTTTAATGAGTGAAGATTGAATCTTCGAATGGAAATACCTCAATCGAGGTACCTATTATGTCACAAGACCATTTTAATGTATAAAGATTAAATCTTTGAAAGAAAATGAGAGTTTTGAGTTAAACTTATTCGGGATCCCTTTGGCGTCACGAAGAGTGCTTTAATGAGTAAAGATCGAATCTTTGAATGAAATTACCTCAATCAAGGTATCTATTATGTCACTAGACCATTTGAACGTATAAAGATTGAATCTCTGAAAGAAAATGAGAGTTCTGAGTTAAACTTATTCAAGTTCCCTTTTACGTCCCGAAGAGTGTTTTAATGAGTAAAGATTTAATCTTTGAATGAGAATACCTCAATAATAAACCTATTATGTCACTAGACCTTTCTAGAGTATAAAGATTGAATCATTGAAAGAAAATCAGAGTTTTGAGCTAAACAGTTTTGAGTTACCCATGAAGTCACGAAGAGTCTTTTAACGAGTAAAGATTGAATCTTCGAATGAAAATAACTCAATAAAGGTACCAATTATGTCACTAAACAATTTTAATGTATAAAGATTGAATCTTTGAAAGAAAATGAGAGTTTTGAGTTAAATTTATTCGAGATCACTTTTACGTCACACAGAGTGTTTTAATGAGTAAAGATTGAATCTGTGAATGAAAATAACTCAATAAAGGTACCTATCGTGTCACTAAACCTTTTTAATGTACAGAGATTGAATCTTTGAAAGAAAATGAGTGTTTTGAGTTAAACTTATTCGAGTTCCCTTCGACATCCCGAAGAGTGTTTTAATGAGTAAGTATGAAATCTTTGAATGGAAATACCGCAATCAAGGTACCTATTATGTAACAAGACCATTTTGATGTATAAAGATTGAATCTTTGAAAGAAAATGAGAGTTTTGAGCTAAACTTATTCGAGATCCCTTCGAAGTCACGAAGCGTGTTTTAAAGATTAAAGTTTGAATCTTTGAATGAAAATTACTGAATAACGGTTCCTATCATGTCACTAAACCGTTTTAATGTATAAAGATTGAATCTTTGGAAGAAAATGAAAGTTCTGAGTTGAACTTATTCGAGTTCCCTTCGACGTGCCGAAGAGTGTTTTAATGATTAAAGATTGAATCATTGAATGGAAAATACCTCAATCAAGGTACTTATTATGTGACTAGACCATTTTAATGTATAAAGATTAAATCTTTGAAAGAAAATGAGAGTTTTGAGTTAAACTTATTCGAGATCTCTTTGACGTCACGAAGAGTGTTTTAAAGTGTAAAGATTGAATCTTTGAATGAAAATAACTGAATAAAGGTACCTATCGTGTCACTTAACCTTTTTAATGTGTAAAGATTGAATCTTTAAAAGAATATGAAAGTTCTGAGTTAAACTTATTCGAGTTCCCTTCGACGTCTCGAAGAGTGTTTTAAAGAGTAAAGATTGAATCATTGAATGGAAATACCTCAACCAGGGTACTTATTATGTCACTAGACCATTTTAATGTATAAGGATTAAATCTTTGAAAGGAAATAAAAGTTTTGAGTTAAACTTATTCGAGATCCCTTTGACGTCACGGAGAGTGTTTTGAAGAGTAAAGATTGAATCTTTGAATGAAACTAACTCAATAAAGGTACCTATCATGTCATTAAACCTTTTTAATATATAAAGATTGAATCTTCGAAAGAAAATGAGAGTTCCGAGTTAAACTTATTCGAGTTCCCTTCGACGTCCCAAAGAGTGTTTTAATGAGTAAAGATTGAATCTTTGAATAGAAATACATCAATCTAGGTACCTATTATGTCACTAGACCATTTTAATATATAAAGATTAAATCTTTGAAAAAAAAATGAGAGTTTTGAGTTAAACTTATTCGAGATCCCTTTCACGTCACGAAGAGTGTTTTAATAAGTAAAGATTAAATCTTTGAATGAAATTACCTCAATCAAGGTACCTATCATGTCACTAGACCATTTTAACGTATAAAAGAGTGTTTTAATGAGTAAGGGTTGAGTCTTTGAATGAAAATACCTCAATAATGTACCTAATATGTCAGTAGACCTTTTTAGTGTATAAAGATTGAATCTTTGAAAGAAAATCAGAGTTTTGAGCTAAACTTATTCGAGTTACCCATGAAGTCACGAAGAGTCTTTTAATGAGTAAAGATTGAATCTTCACATGAAAATAACTCAATAAAGGTACCTATTATGTCACTAAACCATTTTAATGTATAAAGATTGAATCTTTGAAAGAAAATGAGAGTTTTGAGTTAAACTTATTCGAGTTCCCTTCGATGTCCCGAAGAGTGTTTTAATGAGTAAAAATTGAATCTTTGAATAGAAATGCCTCAATCAAGGTACCTATTATGTCACAAGACCATTTTAATGTATAAAGATTAAATCTTTGAAAGCAAAATGAGAGTTTTGAGTTAAACATATTCAGGATCCCATCGACGTCCCGAAGAGTGTTTTAATGAGTGAAGATTGAATCTTCGAATGGAAATACCTCAATCGAGGTACCTATTATGTCACAAGACCATTTTAATGTATAAAGATTAAATCTTTGAAAGAAAATGAGAGTTTTGAGTTAAACTTATTCGGGATCCCTTTGGCGTCACGAAGAGTGCTTTAATGAGTAAAGATCGAATCTTTGAATGAAATTACCTCAATCAAGGTATCTATTATGTCACTAGACCATTTGAACGTATAAAGATTGAATCTCTGAAAGAAAATGAGAGTTCTGAGTTAAACTTATTCAAGTTCCCTTTTACGTCCCGAAGAGTGTTTTAATGAGTAAAGATTTAATCTTTGAATGAGAATACCTCAATAATAAACCTATTATGTCACTAGACCTTTCTAGAGTATAAAGATTGAATCATTGAAAGAAAATCAGAGTTTTGAGCTAAACAGTTTTGAGTTACCCATGAAGTCACGAAGAGTCTTTTAACGAGTAAAGATTGAATCTTCGAATGAAAATAACTCAATAAAGGTACCAATTATGTCACTAAACAATTTTAATGTATAAAGATTGAATCTTTGAAAGAAAATGAGAGTTTTGAGTTAAATTTATTCGAGATCACTTTTACGTCACACAGAGTGTTTTAATGAGTAAAGATTGAATCTGTGAATGAAAATAACTCAATAAAGGTACCTATCGTGTCACTAAACCTTTTTAATGTACAGAGATTGAATCTTTGAAAGAAAATGAGTGTTTTGAGTTAAACTTATTCGAGTTCCCTTCGACATCCCGAAGAGTGTTTTAATGAGTAAGTATGAAATCTTTGAATGGAAATACCGCAATCAAGGTACCTATTATGTAACAAGACCATTTTGATGTATAAAGATTGAATCTTTGAAAGAAAATGAGAGTTTTGAGCTAAACTTATTCGAGATCCCTTCGAAGTCACGAAGCGTGTTTTAAAGATTAAAGTTTGAATCTTTGAATGAAAATTACTGAATAACGGTTCCTATCATGTCACTAAACCGTTTTAATGTATAAAGATTGAATCTTTGGAAGAAAATGAAAGTTCTGAGTTGAACTTATTCGAGTTCCCTTCGACGTGCCGAAGAGTGTTTTAATGATTAAAGATTGAATCATTGAATGGAAAATACCTCAATCAAGGTACTTATTATGTGACTAGACCATTTTAATGTATAAAGATTAAATCTTTGAAAGAAAATGAGAGTTTTGAGTTAAACTTATTCGAGATCTCTTTGACGTCACGAAGAGTGTTTTAAAGTGTAAAGATTGAATCTTTGAATGAAAATAACTGAATAAAGGTACCTATCGTGTCACTTAACCTTTTTAATGTGTAAAGATTGAATCTTTAAAAGAATATGAAAGTTCTGAGTTAAACTTATTCGAGTTCCCTTCGACGTCTCGAAGAGTGTTTTAAAGAGTAAAGATTGAATCATTGAATGGAAATACCTCAACCAGGGTACTTATTATGTCACTAGACCATTTTAATGTATAAGGATTAAATCTTTGAAAGGAAATAAAAGTTTTGAGTTAAACTTATTCGAGATCCCTTTGACGTCACGGAGAGTGTTTTGAAGAGTAAAGATTGAATCTTTGAATGAAACTAACTCAATAAAGGTACCTATCATGTCATTAAACCTTTTTAATATATAAAGATTGAATCTTCGAAAGAAAATGAGAGTTCCGAGTTAAACTTATTCGAGTTCCCTTCGACGTCCCAAAGAGTGTTTTAATGAGTAAAGATTGAATCTTTGAATAGAAATACATCAATCTAGGTACCTATTATGTCACTAGACCATTTTAATATATAAAGATTAAATCTTTGAAAAAAAAATGAGAGTTTTGAGTTAAACTTATTCGAGATCCCTTTCACGTCACGAAGAGTGTTTTAATAAGTAAAGATTAAATCTTTGAATGAAATTACCTCAATCAAGGTACCTATCATGTCAGTAGACCATTTTAACGTATAAAAGAGTGTTTTAATGAGTAAGGGTTGAGTCTTTGAATGAAAATACCTCAATAATGTACCTAATATGTCAGTAGACCTTTTTAGTGTATAAAGATTGAATCTTTGAAAGAAAATCAGAGTTTTGAGCTAAACTTATTCGAGTTACCCATGAAGTCACGAAGAGTCTTTTAATGAGTAAAGATTGAATCTTCACATGAAAATAACTCAATAAAGGTACCTATTATGTCACTAAACCATTTTAATGTATAAAGATTGAATCTTTGAAAGAAAATGAGAGTTTTGAGTTAAACTTATTCGAGTTCCCTTCGATGTCCCGAAGAGTGTTTTAATGAGTAAAAATTGAATCTTTGAATAGAAATGCCTCAATCAAGGTACCTATTATGTCACAAGACCATTTTAATGTATAAAGATTAAATCTTTGAAAGCAAAATGAGAGTTTTGAGTTAAACATATTCAGGATCCCATCGACGTCCCGAAGAGTGTTTTAATGAGTGAAGATTGAATCTTCGAATGGAAATACCTCAATCGAGGTACCTATTATGTCACAAGACCATTTTAATGTATAAAGATTAAATCTTTGAAAGAAAATGAGAGTTTTGAGTTAAACTTATTCGGGATCCCTTTGGCGTCACGAAGAGTGCTTTAATGAGTAAAGATCGAATCTTTGAATGAAATTACCTCAATCAAGGTATCTATTATGTCACTAGACCATTTGAACGTATAAAGATTGAATCTCTGAAAGAAAATGAGAGTTCTGAGTTAAACTTATTCAAGTTCCCTTTTACGTCCCGAAGAGTGTTTTAATGAGTAAAGATTTAATCTTTGAATGAGAATACCTCAATAATAAACCTATTATGTCACTAGACCTTTCTAGAGTATAAAGATTGAATCATTGAAAGAAAATCAGAGTTTTGAGCTAAACAGTTTTGAGTTACCCATGAAGTCACGAAGAGTCTTTTAACGAGTAAAGATTGAATCTTCGAATGAAAATAACTCAATAAAGGTACCAATTATGTCACTAAACAATTTTAATGTATAAAGATTGAATCTTTGAAAGAAAATGAGAGTTTTGAGTTAAATTTATTCGAGATCACTTTTACGTCACACAGAGTGTTTTAATGAGTAAAGATTGAATCTGTGAATGAAAATAACTCAATAAAGGTACCTATCGTGTCACTAAACCTTTTTAATGTACAGAGATTGAATCTTTGAAAGAAAATGAGTGTTTTGAGTTAAACTTATTCGAGTTCCCTTCGACATCCCGAAGAGTGTTTTAATGAGTAAGTATGAAATCTTTGAATGGAAATACCGCAATCAAGGTACCTATTATGTAACAAGACCATTTTGATGTATAAAGATTGAATCTTTGAAAGAAAATGAGAGTTTTGAGCTAAACTTATTCGAGATCCCTTCGAAGTCACGAAGCGTGTTTTAAAGATTAAAGTTTGAATCTTTGAATGAAAATTACTGAATAACGGTTCCTATCATGTCACTAAACCGTTTTAATGTATAAAGATTGAATCTTTGGAAGAAAATGAAAGTTCTGAGTTGAACTTATTCGAGTTCCCTTCGACGTGCCGAAGAGTGTTTTAATGATTAAAGATTGAATCATTGAATGGAAAATACCTCAATCAAGGTACTTATTATGTGACTAGACCATTTTAATGTATAAAGATTAAATCTTTGAAAGAAAATGAGAGTTTTGAGTTAAACTTATTCGAGATCTCTTTGACGTCACGAAGAGTGTTTTAAAGTGTAAAGATTGAATCTTTGAATGAAAATAACTGAATAAAGGTACCTATCGTGTCACTTAACCTTTTTAATGTGTAAAGATTGAATCTTTAAAAGAATATGAAAGTTCTGAGTTAAACTTATTCGAGTTCCCTTCGACGTCTCGAAGAGTGTTTTAAAGAGTAAAGATTGAATCATTGAATGGAAATACCTCAACCAGGGTACTTATTATGTCACTAGACCATTTTAATGTATAAGGATTAAATCTTTGAAAGGAAATAAAAGTTTTGAGTTAAACTTATTCGAGATCCCTTTGACGTCACGGAGAGTGTTTTGAAGAGTAAAGATTGAATCTTTGAATGAAACTAACTCAATAAAGGTACCTATCATGTCATTAAACCTTTTTAATATATAAAGATTGAATCTTCGAAAGAAAATGAGAGTTCCGAGTTAAACTTATTCGAGTTCCCTTCGACGTCCCAAAGAGTGTTTTAATGAGTAAAGATTGAATCTTTGAATAGAAATACATCAATCTAGGTACCTATTATGTCACTAGACCATTTTAATATATAAAGATTAAATCTTTGAAAAAAAAATGAGAGTTTTGAGTTAAACTTATTCGAGATCCCTTTCACGTCACGAAGAGTGTTTTAATAAGTAAAGATTAAATCTTTGAATGAAATTACCTCAATCAAGGTACCTATCATGTCACTAGACCATTTTAACGTATAAAAGAGTGTTTTAATGAGTAAGGGTTGAGTCTTTGAATGAAAATACCTCAATAATGTACCTAATATGTCAGTAGACCTTTTTAGTGTATAAAGATTGAATCTTTGAAAGAAAATCAGAGTTTTGAGCTAAACTTATTCGAGTTACCCATGAAGTCACGAAGAGTCTTTTAATGAGTAAAGATTGAATCTTCACATGAAAATAACTCAATAAAGGTACCTATTATGTCACTAAACCATTTTAATGTATAAAGATTGAATCTTTGAAAGAAAATGAGAGTTTTGAGTTAAACTTATTCGAGTTCCCTTCGATGTCCCGAAGAGTGTTTTAATGAGTAAAAATTGAATCTTTGAATAGAAATGCCTCAATCAAGGTACCTATTATGTCACAAGACCATTTTAATGTATAAAGATTAAATCTTTGAAAGCAAAATGAGAGTTTTGAGTTAAACATATTCAGGATCCCATCGACGTCCCGAAGAGTGTTTTAATGAGTGAAGATTGAATCTTCGAATGGAAATACCTCAATCGAGGTACCTATTATGTCACAAGACCATTTTAATGTATAAAGATTAAATCTTTGAAAGAAAATGAGAGTTTTGAGTTAAACTTATTCGGGATCCCTTTGGCGTCACGAAGAGTGCTTTAATGAGTAAAGATCGAATCTTTGAATGAAATTACCTCAATCAAGGTATCTATTATGTCACTAGACCATTTGAACGTATAAAGATTGAATCTCTGAAAGAAAATGAGAGTTCTGAGTTAAACTTATTCAAGTTCCCTTTTACGTCCCGAAGAGTGTTTTAATGAGTAAAGATTTAATCTTTGAATGAGAATACCTCAATAATAAACCTATTATGTCACTAGACCTTTCTAGAGTATAAAGATTGAATCATTGAAAGAAAATCAGAGTTTTGAGCTAAACAGTTTTGAGTTACCCATGAAGTCACGAAGAGTCTTTTAACGAGTAAAGATTGAATCTTCGAATGAAAATAACTCAATAAAGGTACCAATTATGTCACTAAACAATTTTAATGTATAAAGATTGAATCTTTGAAAGAAAATGAGAGTTTTGAGTTAAATTTATTCGAGATCACTTTTACGTCACACAGAGTGTTTTAATGAGTAAAGATTGAATCTGTGAATGAAAATAACTCAATAAAGGTACCTATCGTGTCACTAAACCTTTTTAATGTACAGAGATTGAATCTTTGAAAGAAAATGAGTGTTTTGAGTTAAACTTATTCGAGTTCCCTTCGACATCCCGAAGAGTGTTTTAATGAGTAAGTATGAAATCTTTGAATGGAAATACCGCAATCAAGGTACCTATTATGTAACAAGACCATTTTGATGTATAAAGATTGAATCTTTGAAAGAAAATGAGAGTTTTGAGCTAAACTTATTCGAGATCCCTTCGAAGTCACGAAGCGTGTTTTAAAGATTAAAGTTTGAATCTTTGAATGAAAATTACTGAATAACGGTTCCTATCATGTCACTAAACCGTTTTAATGTATAAAGATTGAATCTTTGGAAGAAAATGAAAGTTCTGAGTTGAACTTATTCGAGTTCCCTTCGACGTGCCGAAGAGTGTTTTAATGATTAAAGATTGAATCATTGAATGGAAAATACCTCAATCAAGGTACTTATTATGTGACTAGACCATTTTAATGTATAAAGATTAAATCTTTGAAAGAAAATGAGAGTTTTGAGTTAAACTTATTCGAGATCTCTTTGACGTCACGAAGAGTGTTTTAAAGTGTAAAGATTGAATCTTTGAATGAAAATAACTGAATAAAGGTACCTATCGTGTCACTTAACCTTTTTAATGTGTAAAGATTGAATCTTTAAAAGAATATGAAAGTTCTGAGTTAAACTTATTCGAGTTCCCTTCGACGTCTCGAAGAGTGTTTTAAAGAGTAAAGATTGAATCATTGAATGGAAATACCTCAACCAGGGTACTTATTATGTCACTAGACCATTTTAATGTATAAGGATTAAATCTTTGAAAGGAAATAAAAGTTTTGAGTTAAACTTATTCGAGATCCCTTTGACGTCACGGAGAGTGTTTTGAAGAGTAAAGATTGAATCTTTGAATGAAACTAACTCAATAAAGGTACCTATCATGTCATTAAACCTTTTTAATATATAAAGATTGAATCTTCGAAAGAAAATGAGAGTTCCGAGTTAAACTTATTCGAGTTCCCTTCGACGTCCCAAAGAGTGTTTTAATGAGTAAAGATTGAATCTTTGAATAGAAATACATCAATCTAGGTACCTATTATGTCACTAGACCATTTTAATATATAAAGATTAAATCTTTGAAAAAAAAATGAGAGTTTTGAGTTAAACTTATTCGAGATCCCTTTCACGTCACGAAGAGTGTTTTAATAAGTAAAGATTAAATCTTTGAATGAAATTACCTCAATCAAGGTACCTATCATGTCACTAGACCATTTTAACGTATAAAAGAGTGTTTTAATGAGTAAGGGTTGAGTCTTTGAATGAAAATACCTCAATAATGTACCTAATATGTCAGTAGACCTTTTTAGTGTATAAAGATTGAATCTTTGAAAGAAAATCAGAGTTTTGAGCTAAACTTATTCGAGTTACCCATGAAGTCACGAAGAGTCTTTTAATGAGTAAAGATTGAATCTTCACATGAAAATAACTCAATAAAGGTACCTATTATGTCACTAAACCATTTTAATGTATAAAGATTGAATCTTTGAAAGAAAATGAGAGTTTTGAGTTAAACTTATTCGAGTTCCCTTCAATGTCCCGAAGAGTGTTTTAATGAGTAAAAATTGAATCTTTGAATAGAAATGCCTCAATCAAGGTACCTATTATGTCACAAGACCATTTTAATGTATAAAGATTAAATCTTTGAAAGCAAAATGAGAGTTTTGAGTTAAACATATTCAGGATCCCATCGACGTCCCGAAGAGTGTTTTAATGAGTGAAGATTGAATCTTCGAATGGAAATACCTCAATCGAGGTACCTATTATGTCACAAGACCATTTTAATGTATAAAGATTAAATCTTTGAAAGAAAATGAGAGTTTTGAGTTAAACTTATTCGGGATCCCTTTGGCGTCACGAAGAGTGCTTTAATGAGTAAAGATCGAATCTTTGAATGAAATTACCTCAATCAAGGTATCTATTATGTCACTAGACCATTTGAACGTATAAAGATTGAATCTCTGAAAGAAAATGAGAGTTCTGAGTTAAACTTATTCAAGTTCCCTTTTACGTCCCGAAGAGTGTTTTAATGAGTAAAGATTTAATCTTTGAATGAGAATACCTCAATAATAAACCTATTATGTCACTAGACCTTTCTAGAGTATAAAGATTGAATCATTGAAAGAAAATCAGAGTTTTGAGCTAAACAGTTTTGAGTTACCCATGAAGTCACGAAGAGTCTTTTAACGAGTAAAGATTGAATCTTCGAATGAAAATAACTCAATAAAGGTACCAATTATGTCACTAAACAATTTTAATGTATAAAGATTGAATCTTTGAAAGAAAATGAGAGTTTTGAGTTAAATTTATTCGAGATCACTTTTACGTCACACAGAGTGTTTTAATGAGTAAAGATTGAATCTGTGAATGAAAATAACTCAATAAAGGTACCTATCGTGTCACTAAACCTTTTTAATGTACAGAGATTGAATCTTTGAAAGAAAATGAGTGTTTTGAGTTAAACTTATTCGAGTTCCCTTCGACATCCCGAAGAGTGTTTTAATGAGTAAGTATGAAATCTTTGAATGGAAATACCGCAATCAAGGTACCTATTATGTAACAAGACCATTTTGATGTATAAAGATTGAATCTTTGAAAGAAAATGAGAGTTTTGAGCTAAACTTATTCGAGATCCCTTCGAAGTCACGAAGCGTGTTTTAAAGATTAAAGTTTGAATCTTTGAATGAAAATTACTGAATAACGGTTCCTATCATGTCACTAAACCGTTTTAATGTATAAAGATTGAATCTTTGGAAGAAAATGAAAGTTCTGAGTTGAACTTATTCGAGTTCCCTTCGACGTGCCGAAGAGTGTTTTAATGATTAAAGATTGAATCATTGAATGGAAAATACCTCAATCAAGGTACTTATTATGTGACTAGACCATTTTAATGTATAAAGATTAAATCTTTGAAAGAAAATGAGAGTTTTGAGTTAAACTTATTCGAGATCTCTTTGACGTCACGAAGAGTGTTTTAAAGTGTAAAGATTGAATCTTTGAATGAAAATAACTGAATAAAGGTACCTATCGTGTCACTTAACCTTTTTAATGTGTAAAGATTGAATCTTTAAAAGAATATGAAAGTTCTGAGTTAAACTTATTCGAGTTCCCTTCGACGTCTCGAAGAGTGTTTTAAAGAGTAAAGATTGAATCATTGAATGGAAATACCTCAACCAGGGTACTTATTATGTCACTAGACCATTTTAATGTATAAGGATTAAATCTTTGAAAGGAAATAAAAGTTTTGAGTTAAACTTATTCGAGATCCCTTTGACGTCACGGAGAGTGTTTTGAAGAGTAAAGATTGAATCTTTGAATGAAACTAACTCAATAAAGGTACCTATCATGTCATTAAACCTTTTTAATATATAAAGATTGAATCTTCGAAAGAAAATGAGAGTTCCGAGTTAAACTTATTCGAGTTCCCTTCGACGTCCCAAAGAGTGTTTTAATGAGTAAAGATTGAATCTTTGAATAGAAATACATCAATCTAGGTACCTATTATGTCACTAGACCATTTTAATATATAAAGATTAAATCTTTGAAAAAAAAATGAGAGTTTTGAGTTAAACTTATTCGAGATCCCTTTCACGTCACGAAGAGTGTTTTAATAAGTAAAGATTAAATCTTTGAATGAAATTACCTCAATCAAGGTACCTATCATGTCACTAGACCATTTTAACGTATAAAAGAGTGTTTTAATGAGTAAGGGTTGAGTCTTTGAATGAAAATACCTCAATAATGTACCTAATATGTCAGTAGACCTTTTTAGTGTATAAAGATTGAATCTTTGAAAGAAAATCAGAGTTTTGAGCTAAACTTATTCGAGTTACCCATGAAGTCACGAAGAGTCTTTTAATGAGTAAAGATTGAATCTTCACATGAAAATAACTCAATAAAGGTACCTATTATGTCACTAAACCATTTTAATGTATAAAGATTGAATCTTTGAAAGAAAATGAGAGTTTTGAGTTAAACTTATTCGAGTTCCCTTCGATGTCCCGAAGAGTGTTTTAATGAGTAAAAATTGAATCTTTGAATAGAAATGCCTCAATCAAGGTACCTATTATGTCACAAGACCATTTTAATGTATAAAGATTAAATCTTTGAAAGCAAAATGAGAGTTTTGAGTTAAACATATTCAGGATCCCATCGACGTCCCGAAGAGTGTTTTAATGAGTGAAGATTGAATCTTCGAATGGAAATACCTCAATCGAGGTACCTATTATGTCACAAGACCATTTTAATGTATAAAGATTAAATCTTTGAAAGAAAATGAGAGTTTTGAGTTAAACTTATTCGGGATCCCTTTGGCGTCACGAAGAGTGCTTTAATGAGTAAAGATCGAATCTTTGAATGAAATTACCTCAATCAAGGTATCTATTATGTCACTAGACCATTTGAACGTATAAAGATTGAATCTCTGAAAGAAAATGAGAGTTCTGAGTTAAACTTATTCAAGTTCCCTTTTACGTCCCGAAGAGTGTTTTAATGAGTAAAGATTTAATCTTTGAATGAGAATACCTCAATAATAAACCTATTATGTCACTAGACCTTTCTAGAGTATAAAGATTGAATCATTGAAAGAAAATCAGAGTTTTGAGCTAAACAGTTTTGAGTTACCCATGAAGTCACGAAGAGTCTTTTAACGAGTAAAGATTGAATCTTCGAATGAAAATAACTCAATAAAGGTACCAATTATGTCACTAAACAATTTTAATGTATAAAGATTGAATCTTTGAAAGAAAATGAGAGTTTTGAGTTAAATTTATTCGAGATCACTTTTACGTCACACAGAGTGTTTTAATGAGTAAAGATTGAATCTGTGAATGAAAATAACTCAATAAAGGTACCTATCGTGTCACTAAACCTTTTTAATGTACAGAGATTGAATCTTTGAAAGAAAATGAGTGTTTTGAGTTAAACTTATTCGAGTTCCCTTCGACATCCCGAAGAGTGTTTTAATGAGTAAGTATGAAATCTTTGAATGGAAATACCGCAATCAAGGTACCTATTATGTAACAAGACCATTTTGATGTATAAAGATTGAATCTTTGAAAGAAAATGAGAGTTTTGAGCTAAACTTATTCGAGATCCCTTCGAAGTCACGAAGCGTGTTTTAAAGATTAAAGTTTGAATCTTTGAATGAAAATTACTGAATAACGGTTCCTATCATGTCACTAAACCGTTTTAATGTATAAAGATTGAATCTTTGGAAGAAAATGAAAGTTCTGAGTTGAACTTATTCGAGTTCCCTTCGACGTGCCGAAGAGTGTTTTAATGATTAAAGATTGAATCATTGAATGGAAAATACCTCAATCAAGGTACTTATTATGTGACTAGACCATTTTAATGTATAAAGATTAAATCTTTGAAAGAAAATGAGAGTTTTGAGTTAAACTTATTCGAGATCTCTTTGACGTCACGAAGAGTGTTTTAAAGTGTAAAGATTGAATCTTTGAATGAAAATAACTGAATAAAGGTACCTATCGTGTCACTTAACCTTTTTAATGTGTAAAGATTGAATCTTTAAAAGAATATGAAAGTTCTGAGTTAAACTTATTCGAGTTCCCTTCGACGTCTCGAAGAGTGTTTTAAAGAGTAAAGATTGAATCATTGAATGGAAATACCTCAACCAGGGTACTTATTATGTCACTAGACCATTTTAATGTATAAGGATTAAATCTTTGAAAGGAAATAAAAGTTTTGAGTTAAACTTATTCGAGATCCCTTTGACGTCACGGAGAGTGTTTTGAAGAGTAAAGATTGAATCTTTGAATGAAACTAACTCAATAAAGGTACCTATCATGTCATTAAACCTTTTTAATATATAAAGATTGAATCTTCGAAAGAAAATGAGAGTTCCGAGTTAAACTTATTCGAGTTCCCTTCGACGTCCCAAAGAGTGTTTTAATGAGTAAAGATTGAATCTTTGAATAGAAATACATCAATCTAGGTACCTATTATGTCACTAGACCATTTTAATATATAAAGATTAAATCTTTGAAAAAAAAATGAGAGTTTTGAGTTAAACTTATTCGAGATCCCTTTCACGTCACGAAGAGTGTTTTAATAAGTAAAGATTAAATCTTTGAATGAAATTACCTCAATCAAGGTACCTATCATGTCACTAGACCATTTTAACGTATAAAAGAGTGTTTTAATGAGTAAGGGTTGAGTCTTTGAATGAAAATACCTCAATAATGTACCTAATATGTCAGTAGACCTTTTTAGTGTATAAAGATTGAATCTTTGAAAGAAAATCAGAGTTTTGAGCTAAACTTATTCGAGTTACCCATGAAGTCACGAAGAGTCTTTTAATGAGTAAAGATTGAATCTTCACATGAAAATAACTCAATAAAGGTACCTATTATGTCACTAAACCATTTTAATGTATAAAGATTGAATCTTTGAAAGAAAATGAGAGTTTTGAGTTAAACTTATTCGAGTTCCCTTCGATGTCCCGAAGAGTGTTTTAATGAGTAAAAATTGAATCTTTGAATAGAAATGCCTCAATCAAGGTACCTATTATGTCACAAGACCATTTTAATGTATAAAGATTAAATCTTTGAAAGCAAAATGAGAGTTTTGAGTTAAACATATTCAGGATCCCATCGACGTCCCGAAGAGTGTTTTAATGAGTGAAGATTGAATCTTCGAATGGAAATACCTCAATCAAGGTACCTATTATGTCACAAGACCATTTTAATGTATAAAGATTAAATCTTTGAAAGAAAATGAGAGTTTTGAGTTAAACTTATTCGGGATCCCTTTGGCGTCACGAAGAGTGCTTTAATGAGTAAAGATCGAATCTTTGAATGAAATTACCTCAATCAAGGTATCTATTATGTCACTAGACCATTTGAACGTATAAAGATTGAATCTCTGAAAGAAAATGAGAGTTCTGAGTTAAACTTATTCAAGTTCCCTTTTACGTCCCGAAGAGTGTTTTAATGAGTAAAGATTTAATCTTTGAATGAGAATACCTCAATAATAAACCTATTATGTCACTAGACCTTTCTAGAGTATAAAGATTGAATCATTGAAAGAAAATCAGAGTTTTGAGCTAAACAGTTTTGAGTTACCCATGAAGTCACGAAGAGTCTTTTAACGAGTAAAGATTGAATCTTCGAATGAAAATAACTCAATAAAGGTACCAATTATGTCACTAAACAATTTTAATGTATAAAGATTGAATCTTTGAAAGAAAATGAGAGTTTTGAGTTAAATTTATTCGAGATCACTTTTACGTCACACAGAGTGTTTTAATGAGTAAAGATTGAATCTGTGAATGAAAATAACTCAATAAAGGTACCTATCATGTCACTAAACCTTTTTAATGTACAGAGATTGAATCTTTGAAAGAAAATGAGTGTTTTGAGTTAAACTTATTCGAGTTCCCTTCGACATCCCGAAGAGTGTTTTAATGAGTAAGTATGAAATCTTTGAATGGAAATACCGCAATCAAGGTACCTATTATGTAACAAGACCATTTTGATGTATAAAGATTGAATCTTTGAAAGAAAATGAGAGTTTTGAGCTAAACTTATTCGAGATCCCTTCGAAGTCACGAAGCGTGTTTTAAAGATTAAAGTTTGAATCTTTGAATGAAAATTACTGAATAACGGTTCCTATCATGTCACTAAACCGTTTTAATGTATAAAGATTGAATCTTTGGAAGAAAATGAAAGTTCTGAGTTGAACTTATTCGAGTTCCCTTCGACGTGCCGAAGAGTGTTTTAATGATTAAAGATTGAATCATTGAATGGAAAATACCTCAATCAAGGTACTTATTATGTGACTAGACCATTTTAATGTATAAAGATTAAATCTTTGAAAGAAAATGAGAGTTTTGAGTTAAACTTATTCGAGATCTCTTTGACGTCACGAAGAGTGTTTTAAAGTGTAAAGATTGAATCTTTGAATGAAAATAACTGAATAAAGGTACCTATCGTGTCACTTAACCTTTTTAATGTGTAAAGATTGAATCTTTAAAAGAATATGAAAGTTCTGAGTTAAACTTATTCGAGTTCCCTTCGACGTCTCGAAGAGTGTTTTAAAGAGTAAAGATTGAATCATTGAATGGAAATACCTCAACCAGGGTACTTATTATGTCACTAGACCATTTTAATGTATAAGGATTAAATCTTTGAAAGAAAATAAAAGTTTTGAGTTAAACTTATTCGAGATCCCTTTGACGTCACGGAGAGTGTTTTGAAGAGTAAAGATTGAATCTTTGAATGAAACTAACTCAATAAAGGTACCTATCATGTCATTAAACCTTTTTAATATATAAAGATTGAATCTTCGAAAGAAAATGAGAGTTCCGAGTTAAACTTATTCGAGTTCCCTTCGACGTCCCAAAGAGTGTTTTAATGAGTAAAGATTGAATCTTTGAATAGAAATACATCAATCTAGGTACCTATTATGTCATTAGACCATTTTAATATATAAAGATTAAATCTTTGAAAAAAAAATGAGAGTTTTGAGTTAAACTTATTCGAGATCCCTTTCACGTCACGAAGAGTGTTTTAATAAGTAAAGATTAAATCTTTGAATGAAATTACCTCAATCAAGGTACCTATCATGTCACTAGACCATTTTAACGTATAAAAGAGTGTTTTAATGAGTAAGGGTTGAGTCTTTGAATGAAAATACCTCAATAATGTACCTAATATGTCAGTAGACCTTTTTAGTGTATAAAGATTGAATCTTTGAAAGAAAATCAGAGTTTTGAGCTAAACTTATTCGAGTTACCCATGAAGTCACGAAGAGTCTTTTAATGAGTAAAGATTGAATCTTCACATGAAAATAACTCAATAAAGGTACCTATTATGTCACTAAACCATTTTAATGTATAAAGATTGAATCTTTGAAAGAAAATGAGAGTTTTGAGTTAAACTTATTCGAGTTCCCTTCGATGTCCCGAAGAGTGTTTTAATGAGTAAAAATTGAATCTTTGAATAGAAATGCCTCAATCAAGGTACCTATTATGTCACAAGACCATTTTAATGTATAAAGATTAAATCTTTGAAAGCAAAATGAGAGTTTTGAGTTAAACATATTCAGGATCCCATCGACGTCCCGAAGAGTGTTTTAATGAGTGAAGATTGAATCTTCGAATGGAAATACCTCAATCAAGGTACCTATTATGTCACAAGACCATTTTAATGTATAAAGATTAAATCTTTGAAAGAAAATGAGAGTTTTGAGTTAAACTTATTCGGGATCCCTTTGGCGTCACGAAGAGTGCTTTAATGAGTAAAGATCGAATCTTTGAATGAAATTACCTCAATCAAGGTATCTATTATGTCACTAGACCATTTGAACGTATAAAGATTGAATCTCTGAAAGAAAATGAGAGTTCTGAGTTAAACTTATTCAAGTTCCCTTTTACGTCCCGAAGAGTGTTTTAATGAGTAAAGATTTAATCTTTGAATGAGAATACCTCAATAATAAACCTATTATGTCACTAGACCTTTCTAGAGTATAAAGATTGAATCATTGAAAGAAAATCAGAGTTTTGAGCTAAACAGTTTTGAGTTACCCATGAAGTCACGAAGAGTCTTTTAACGAGTAAAGATTGAATCTTCGAATGAAAATAACTCAATAAAGGTACCAATTATGTCACTAAACAATTTTAATGTATAAAGATTGAATCTTTGAAAGAAAATGAGAGTTTTGAGTTAAATTTATTCGAGATCACTTTTACGTCACACAGAGTGTTTTAATGAGTAAAGATTGAATCTGTGAATGAAAATAACTCAATAAAGGTACCTATCGTGTCACTAAACCTTTTTAATGTACAGAGATTGAATCTTTGAAAGAAAATGAGTGTTTTGAGTTAAACTTATTCGAGTTCCCTTCGACATCCCGAAGAGTGTTTTAATGAGTAAGTATGAAATCTTTGAATGGAAATACCGCAATCAAGGTACCTATTATGTAACAAGACCATTTTGATGTATAAAGATTGAATCTTTGAAAGAAAATGAGAGTTTTGAGCTAAACTTATTCGAGATCCCTTCGAAGTCACGAAGCGTGTTTTAAAGATTAAAGTTTGAATCTTTGAATGAAAATTACTGAATAACGGTTCCTATCATGTCACTAAACCGTTTTAATGTATAAAGATTGAATCTTTGGAAGAAAATGAAAGTTCTGAGTTGAACTTATTCGAGTTCCCTTCGACGTGCCGAAGAGTGTTTTAATGATTAAAGATTGAATCATTGAATGGAAAATACCTCAATCAAGGTACTTATTATGTGACTAGACCATTTTAATGTATAAAGATTAAATCTTTGAAAGAAAATGAGAGTTTTGAGTTAAACTTATTCGAGATCTCTTTGACGTCACGAAGAGTGTTTTAAAGTGTAAAGATTGAATCTTTGAATGAAAATAACTGAATAAAGGTACCTATCGTGTCACTTAACCTTTTTAATGTGTAAAGATTGAATCTTTAAAAGAATATGAAAGTTCTGAGTTAAACTTATTCGAGTTCCCTTCGACGTCTCGAAGAGTGTTTTAAAGAGTAAAGATTGAATCATTGAATGGAAATACCTCAACCAGGGTACTTATTATGTCACTAGACCATTTTAATGTATAAGGATTAAATCTTTGAAAGGAAATAAAAGTTTTGAGTTAAACTTATTCGAGATCCCTTTGACGTCACGGAGAGTGTTTTGAAGAGTAAAGATTGAATCTTTGAATGAAACTAACTCAATAAAGGTACCTATCATGTCATTAAACCTTTTTAATATATAAAGATTGAATCTTCGAAAGAAAATGAGAGTTCCGAGTTAAACTTATTCGAGTTCCCTTCGACGTCCCAAAGAGTGTTTTAATGAGTAAAGATTGAATCTTTGAATAGAAATACATCAATCTAGGTACCTATTATGTCACTAGACCATTTTAATATATAAAGATTAAATCTTTGAAAAAAAAATGAGAGTTTTGAGTTAAACTTATTCGAGATCCCTTTCACGTCACGAAGAGTGTTTTAATAAGTAAAGATTAAATCTTTGAATGAAATTACCTCAATCAAGGTACCTATCATGTCACTAGACCATTTTAACGTATAAAAGAGTGTTTTAATGAGTAAGGGTTGAGTCTTTGAATGAAAATACCTCAATAATGTACCTAATATGTCAGTAGACCTTTTTAGTGTATAAAGATTGAATCTTTGAAAGAAAATCAGAGTTTTGAGCTAAACTTATTCGAGTTACCCATGAAGTCACGAAGAGTCTTTTAATGAGTAAAGATTGAATCTTCACATGAAAATAACTCAATAAAGGTACCTATTATGTCACTAAACCATTTTAATGTATAAAGATTGAATCTTTGAAAGAAAATGAGAGTTTTGAGTTAAACTTATTCGAGTTCCCTTCGATGTCCCGAAGAGTGTTTTAATGAGTAAAAATTGAATCTTTGAATAGAAATGCCTCAATCAAGGTACCTATTATGTCACAAGACCATTTTAATGTATAAAGATTAAATCTTTGAAAGCAAAATGAGAGTTTTGAGTTAAACATATTCAGGATCCCATCGACGTCCCGAAGAGTGTTTTAATGAGTGAAGATTGAATCTTCGAATGGAAATACCTCAATCAAGGTACCTATTATGTCACAAGACCATTTTAATGTATAAAGATTAAATCTTTGAAAGAAAATGAGAGTTTTGAGTTAAACTTATTCGGGATCCCTTTGGCGTCACGAAGAGTGCTTTAATGAGTAAAGATCGAATCTTTGAATGAAATTACCTCAATCAAGGTATCTATTATGTCACTAGACCATTTGAACGTATAAAGATTGAATCTCTGAAAGAAAATGAGAGTTCTGAGTTAAACTTATTCAAGTTCCCTTTTACGTCCCGAAGAGTGTTTTAATGAGTAAAGATTTAATCTTTGAATGAGAATACCTCAATAATAAACCTATTATGTCACTAGACCTTTCTAGAGTATAAAGATTGAATCATTGAAAGAAAATCAGAGTTTTGAGCTAAACAGTTTTGAGTTACCCATGAAGTCACGAAGAGTCTTTTAACGAGTAAAGATTGAATCTTCGAATGAAAATAACTCAATAAAGGTACCAATTATGTCACTAAACAATTTTAATGTATAAAGATTGAATCTTTGAAAGAAAATGAGAGTTTTGAGTTAAATTTATTCGAGATCACTTTTACGTCACACAGAGTGTTTTAATGAGTAAAGATTGAATCTGTGAATGAAAATAACTCAATAAAGGTACCTATCGTGTCACTAAACCTTTTTAATGTACAGAGATTGAATCTTTGAAAGAAAATGAGTGTTTTGAGTTAAACTTATTCGAGTTCCCTTCGACATCCCGAAGAGTGTTTTAATGAGTAAGTATGAAATCTTTGAATGGAAATACCGCAATCAAGGTACCTATTATGTAACAAGACCATTTTGATGTATAAAGATTGAATCTTTGAAAGAAAATGAGAGTTTTGAGCTAAACTTATTCGAGATCCCTTCGAAGTCACGAAGCGTGTTTTAAAGATTAAAGTTTGAATCTTTGAATGAAAATTACTGAATAACGGTTCCTATCATGTCACTAAACCGTTTTAATGTATAAAGATTGAATCTTTGGAAGAAAATGAAAGTTCTGAGTTGAACTTATTCGAGTTCCCTTCGACGTGCCGAAGAGTGTTTTAATGATTAAAGATTGAATCATTGAATGGAAAATACCTCAATCAAGGTACTTATTATGTGACTAGACCATTTTAATGTATAAAGATTAAATCTTTGAAGGAAAATGAGAGTTTTGAGTTAAACTTATTCGAGATCTCTTTGACGTCACGAAGAGTGTTTTAAAGTGTAAAGATTGAATCTTTGAATGAAAATAACTGAATAAAGGTACCTATCGTGTCACTTAACCTTTTTAATGTGTAAAGATTGAATCTTTAAAAGAATATGAAAGTTCTGAGTTAAACTTATTCGAGTTCCCTTCGACGTCTCGAAGAGTGTTTTAAAGAGTAAAGATTGAATCATTGAATGGAAATACCTCAACCAGGGTACTTATTATGTCACTAGACCATTTTAATGTATAAGGATTAAATCTTTGAAAGGAAATAAAAGTTTTGAGTTAAACTTATTCGAGATCCCTTTGACGTCACGGAGAGTGTTTTGAAGAGTAAAGATTGAATCTTTGAATGAAACTAACTCAATAAAGGTACCTATCATGTCATTAAACCTTTTTAATATATAAAGATTGAATCTTCGAAAGAAAATGAGAGTTCCGAGTTAAACTTATTCGAGTTCCCTTCGACGTCCCAAAGAGTGTTTTAATGAGTAAAGATTGAATCTTTGAATAGAAATACATCAATCTAGGTACCTATTATGTCACTAGACCATTTTAATATATAAAGATTAAATCTTTGAAAAAAAAATGAGAGTTTTGAGTTAAACTTATTCGAGATCCCTTTCACGTCACGAAGAGTGTTTTAATAAGTAAAGATTAAATCTTTGAATGAAATTACCTCAATCAAGGTACCTATCATGTCACTAGACCATTTTAACGTATAAAAGAGTGTTTTAATGAGTAAGGGTTGAGTCTTTGAATGAAAATACCTCAATAATGTACCTAATATGTCAGTAGACCTTTTTAGTGTATAAAGATTGAATCTTTGAAAGAAAATCAGAGTTTTGAGCTAAACTTATTCGAGTTACCCATGAAGTCACGAAGAGTCTTTTAATGAGTAAAGATTGAATCTTCACATGAAAATAACTCAATAAAGGTACCTATTATGTCACTAAACCATTTTAATGTATAAAGATTGAATCTTTGAAAGAAAATGAGAGTTTTGAGTTAAACTTATTCGAGTTCCCTTCGATGTCCCGAAGAGTGTTTTAATGAGTAAAAATTGAATCTTTGAATAGAAATGCCTCAATCAAGGTACCTATTATGTCACAAGACCATTTTAATGTATAAAGATTAAATCTTTGAAAGCAAAATGAGAGTTTTGAGTTAAACATATTCAGGATCCCATCGACGTCCCGAAGAGTGTTTTAATGAGTGAAGATTGAATCTTCGAATGGAAATACCTCAATCAAGGTACCTATTATGTCACAAGACCATTTTAATGTATAAAGATTAAATCTTTGAAAGAAAATGAGAGTTTTGAGTTAAACTTATTCGGGATCCCTTTGGCGTCACGAAGAGTGCTTTAATGAGTAAAGATCGAATCTTTGAATGAAATTACCTCAATCAAGGTATCTATTATGTCACTAGACCATTTGAACGTATAAAGATTGAATCTCTGAAAGAAAATGAGAGTTCTGAGTTAAACTTATTCAAGTTCCCTTTTACGTCCCGAAGAGTGTTTTAATGAGTAAAGATTTAATCTTTGAATGAGAATACCTCAATAATAAACCTATTATGTCACTAGACCTTTCTAGAGTATAAAGATTGAATCATTGAAAGAAAATCAGAGTTTTGAGCTAAACAGTTTTGAGTTACCCATGAAGTCACGAAGAGTCTTTTAACGAGTAAAGATTGAATCTTCGAATGAAAATAACTCAATAAAGGTACCAATTATGTCACTAAACAATTTTAATGTATAAAGATTGAATCTTTGAAAGAAAACGAGAGTTTTGAGTTAAATTTATTCGAGATCACTTTTACGTCACACAGAGTGTTTTAATGAGTAAAGATTGAATCTGTGAATGAAAATAACTCAATAAAGGTACCTATCGTGTCACTAAACCTTTTTAATGTACAGAGATTGAATCTTTGAAAGAAAATGAGTGTTTTGAGTTAAACTTATTCGAGTTCCCTTCGACATCCCGAAGAGTGTTTTAATGAGTAAGTATGAAATCTTTGAATGGAAATACCGCAATCAAGGTACCTATTATGTAACAAGACCATTTTGATGTATAAAGATTGAATCTTTGAAAGAAAATGAGAGTTTTGAGCTAAACTTATTCGAGATCCCTTCGAAGTCACGAAGCGTGTTTTAAAGATTAAAGTTTGAATCTTTGAATGAAAATTACTGAATAACGGTTCCTATCATGTCACTAAACCGTTTTAATGTATAAAGATTGAATCTTTGGAAGAAAATGAAAGTTCTGAGTTGAACTTATTCGAGTTCCCTTCGACGTGCCGAAGAGTGTTTTAATGATTAAAGATTGAATCATTGAATGGAAAATACCTCAATCAAGGTACTTATTATGTGACTAGACCATTTTAATGTATAAAGATTAAATCTTTGAAGGAAAATGAGAGTTTTGAGTTAAACTTATTCGAGATCTCTTTGACGTCACGAAGAGTGTTTTAAAGTGTAAAGATTGAATCTTTGAATGAAAATAACTGAATAAAGGTACCTATCGTGTCACTTAACCTTTTTAATGTGTAAAGATTGAATCTTTAAAAGAATATGAAAGTTCTGAGTTAAACTTATTCGAGTTCCCTTCGACGTCTCGAAGAGTGTTTTAAAGAGTAAAGATTGAATCATTGAATGGAAATACCTCAACCAGGGTACTTATTATGTCACTAGACCATTTTAATGTATAAGGATTAAATCTTTGAAAGGAAATAAAAGTTTTAAGTTAAACTTATTCGAGATCCCTTTGACGTCACGGAGAGTGTTTTGAAGAGTAAAGATTGAATCTTTGAATGAAACTAACTCAATAAAGGTACCTATCATGTCATTAAACCTTTTTAATATATAAAGATTGAATCTTCGAAAGAAAATGAGAGTTCCGAGTTAAACTTATTCGAGTTCCCTTCGACGTCCCAAAGAGTGTTTTAATGAGTAAAGATTGAATCTTTGAATAGAAATACATCAATCTAGGTACCTATTATGTCACTAGACCATTTTAATATATAAAGATTAAATCTTTGAAAAAAAAATGAGAGTTTTCAGTTAAACTTATTCGAGATCCCTTTCACGTCACGAAGAGTGTTTTAATAAGTAAAGATTAAATCTTTGAATGAAATTACCTCAATCAAGGTACCTATCATGTCACTAGACCATTTTAACGTATAAAAGAGTGTTTTAATGAGTAAGGGTTGAGTCTTTGAATGAAAATACCTCAATAATGTACCTAATATGTCAGTAGACCTTTTTAGTGTATAAAGATTGAATCTTTGAAAGAAAATCAGAGTTTTGAGCTAAACTTATTCGAGTTACCCATGAAGTCACGAAGAGTCTTTTAATGAGTAAAGATTGAATCTTCACATGAAAATAACTCAATAAAGGTACCTATTATGTCACTAAACCATTTTAATGTATAAAGATTGAATCTTTGAAAGAAAATGAGAGTTTTGAGTTAAACTTATTCGAGTTCCCTTCGATGTCCCGAAGAGTGTTTTAATGAGTAAAAATTGAATCTTTGAATAGAAATGCCTCAATCAAGGTACCTATTATGTCACAAGACCATTTTAATGTATAAAGATTAAATCTTTGAAAGCAAAATGAGAGTTTTGAGTTAAACATATTCAGGATCCCATCGACGTCCCGAAGAGTGTTTTAATGAGTGAAGATTGAATCTTCGAATGGAAATACCTCAATCAAGGTACCTATTATGTCACAAGACCATTTTAATGTATAAAGATTAAATCTTTGAAAGAAAATGAGAGTTTTGAGTTAAACTTATTCGGGATCCCTTTGGCGTCACGAAGAGTGCTTTAATGAGTAAAGATCGAATCTTTGAATGAAATTACCTCAATCAAGGTATCTATTATGTCACTAGACCATTTGAACGTATAAAGATTGAATCTCTGAAAGAAAATGAGAGTTCTGAGTTAAACTTATTCAAGTTCCCTTTTACGTCCCGAAGAGTGTTTTAATGAGTAAAGATTTAATCTTTGAATGAGAATACCTCAATAATAAACCTATTATGTCACTAGACCTTTCTAGAGTATAAAGATTGAATCATTGAAAGAAAATCAGAGTTTTGAGCTAAACAGTTTTGAGTTACCCATGAAGTCACGAAGAGTCTTTTAACGAGTAAAGATTGAATCTTCGAATGAAAATAACTCAATAAAGGTACCAATTATGTCACTAAACAATTTTAATGTATAAAGATTGAATCTTTGAAAGAAAACGAGAGTTTTGAGTTAAATTTATTCGAGATCACTTTTACGTCACACAGAGTGTTTTAATGAGTAAAGATTGAATCTGTGAATGAAAATAACTCAATAAAGGTACCTATCGTGTCACTAAACCTTTTTAATGTACAGAGATTGAATCTTTGAAAGAAAATGAGTGTTTTGAGTTAAACTTATTCGAGTTCCCTTCGACATCCCGAAGAGTGTTTTAATGAGTAAGTATGAAATCTTTGAATGGAAATACCGCAATCAAGGTACCTATTATGTAACAAGACCATTTTGATGTATAAAGATTGAATCTTTGAAAGAAAATGAGAGTTTTGAGCTAAACTTATTCGAGATCCCTTCGAAGTCACGAAGCGTGTTTTAAAGATTAAAGTTTGAATCTTTGAATGAAAATTACTGAATAACGGTTCCTATCATGTCACTAAACCGTTTTAATGTATAAAGATTGAATCTTTGGAAGAAAATGAAAGTTCTGAGTTGAACTTATTCGAGTTCCCTTCGACGTGCCGAAGAGTGTTTTAATGATTAAAGATTGAATCATTGAATGGAAAATACCTCAATCAAGGTACTTATTATGTGACTAGACCATTTTAATGTATAAAGATTAAATCTTTGAAGGAAAATGAGAGTTTTGAGTTAAACTTATTCGAGATCTCTTTGACGTCACGAAGAGTGTTTTAAAGTGTAAAGATTGAATCTTTGAATGAAAATAACTGAATAAAGGTACCTATCGTGTCACTTAACCTTTTTAATGTGTAAAGATTGAATCTTTAAAAGAATATGAAAGTTCTGAGTTAAACTTATTCGAGTTCCCTTCGACGTCTCGAAGAGTGTTTTAAAGAGTAAAGATTGAATCATTGAATGGAAATACCTCAACCAGGGTACTTATTATGTCACTAGACCATTTTAATGTATAAGGATTAAATCTTTGAAAGGAAATAAAAGTTTTAAGTTAAACTTATTCGAGATCCCTTTGACGTCACGGAGAGTGTTTTGAAGAGTAAAGATTGAATCTTTGAATGAAACTAACTCAATAAAGGTACCTATCATGTCATTAAACCTTTTTAATATATAAAGATTGAATCTTCGAAAGAAAATGAGAGTTCCGAGTTAAACTTATTCGAGTTCCCTTCGACGTCCCAAAGAGTGTTTTAATGAGTAAAGATTGAATCTTTGAATAGAAATACATCAATCTAGGTACCTATTATGTCACTAGACCATTTTAATATATAAAGATTAAATCTTTGAAAAAAAAATGAGAGTTTTCAGTTAAACTTATTCGAGATCCCTTTCACGTCACGAAGAGTGTTTTAATAAGTAAAGATTAAATCTTTGAATGAAATTACCTCAATCAAGGTACCTATCATGTCACTAGACCATTTTAACGTATAAAAGAGTGTTTTAATGAGTAAGGGTTGAGTCTTTGAATGAAAATACCTCAATAATGTACCTAATATGTCAGTAGACCTTTTTAGTGTATAAAGATTGAATCTTTGAAAGAAAATCAGAGTTTTGAGCTAAACTTATTCGAGTTACCCATGAAGTCACGAAGAGTCTTTTAATGAGTAAAGATTGAATCTTCACATGAAAATAACTCAATAAAGGTACCTATTATGTCACTAAACCATTTTAATGTATAAAGATTGAATCTTTGAAAGAAAATGAGAGTTTTGAGTTAAACTTATTCGAGTTCCCTTCGATGTCCCGAAGAGTGTTTTAATGAGTAAAAATTGAATCTTTGAATAGAAATGCCTCAATCAAGGTACCTATTATGTCACAAGACCATTTTAATGTATAAAGATTAAATCTTTGAAAGCAAAATGAGAGTTTTGAGTTAAACATATTCAGGATCCCATCGACGTCCCGAAGAGTGTTTTAATGAGTGAAGATTGAATCTTCGAATGGAAATACCTCAATCAAGGTACCTATTATGTCACAAGACCATTTTAATGTATAAAGATTAAATCTTTGAAAGAAAATGAGAGTTTTGAGTTAAACTTATTCGGGATCCCTTTGGCGTCACGAAGAGTGCTTTAATGAGTAAAGATCGAATCTTTGAATGAAATTACCTCAATCAAGGTATCTATTATGTCACTAGACCATTTGAACGTATAAAGATTGAATCTCTGAAAGAAAATGAGAGTTCTGAGTTAAACTTATTCAAGTTCCCTTTTACGTCCCGAAGAGTGTTTTAATGAGTAAAGATTTAATCTTTGAATGAGAATACCTCAATAATAAACCTATTATGTCACTAGACCTTTCTAGAGTATAAAGATTGAATCATTGAAAGAAAATCAGAGTTTTGAGCTAAACAGTTTTGAGTTACCCATGAAGTCACGAAGAGTCTTTTAACGAGTAAAGATTGAATCTTCGAATGAAAATAACTCAATAAAGGTACCAATTATGTCACTAAACAATTTTAATGTATAAAGATTGAATCTTTGAAAGAAAATGAGAGTTTTGAGTTAAATTTATTCGAGATCACTTTTACGTCACACAGAGTGTTTTAATGAGTAAAGATTGAATCTGTGAATGAAAATAACTCAATAAAGGTACCTATCGTGTCACTAAACCTTTTTAATGTACAGAGATTGAATCTTTGAAAGAAAATGAGTGTTTTGAGTTAAACTTATTCGAGTTCCCTTCGACATCCCGAAGAGTGTTTTAATGAGTAAGTATGAAATCTTTGAATGGAAATACCGCAATCAAGGTACCTATTATGTAACAAGACCATTTTGATGTATAAAGATTGAATCTTTGAAAGAAAATGAGAGTTTTGAGCTAAACTTATTCGAGATCCCTTCGAAGTCACGAAGCGTGTTTTAAAGATTAAAGTTTGAATCTTTGAATGAAAATTACTGAATAACGGTTCCTATCATGTCACTAAACCGTTTTAATGTATAAAGATTGAATCTTTGGAAGAAAATGAAAGTTCTGAGTTGAACTTATTCGAGTTCCCTTCGACGTGCCGAAGAGTGTTTTAATGATTAAAGATTGAATCATTGAATGGAAAATACCTCAATCAAGGTACTTATTATGTGACTAGACCATTTTAATGTATAAAGATTAAATCTTTGAAGGAAAATGAGAGTTTTGAGTTAAACTTATTCGAGATCTCTTTGACGTCACGAAGAGTGTTTTAAAGTGTAAAGATTGAATCTTTGAATGAAAATAACTGAATAAAGGTACCTATCGTGTCACTTAACCTTTTTAATGTGTAAAGATTGAATCTTTAAAAGAATATGAAAGTTCTGAGTTAAACTTATTCGAGTTCCCTTCGACGTCTCGAAGAGTGTTTTAAAGAGTAAAGATTGAATCATTGAATGGAAATACCTCAACCAGGGTACTTATTATGTCACTAGACCATTTTAATGTATAAGGATTAAATCTTTGAAAGGAAATAAAAGTTTTGAGTTAAACTTATTCGAGATCCCTTTGACGTCACGGAGAGTGTTTTGAAGAGTAAAGATTGAATCTTTGAATGAAACTAACTCAATAAAGGTACCTATCATGTCATTAAACCTTTTTAATATATAAAGATTGAATCTTCGAAAGAAAATGAGAGTTCCGAGTTAAACTTATTCGAGTTCCCTTCGACGTCCCAAAGAGTGTTTTAATGAGTAAAGATTGAATCTTTGAATAGAAATACATCAATCTAGGTACCTATTATGTCACTAGACCATTTTAATATATAAAGATTAAATCTTTGAAAAAAAAATGAGAGTTTTGAGTTAAACTTATTCGAGATCCCTTTCACGTCACGAAGAGTGTTTTAATAAGTAAAGATTAAATCTTTGAATGAAATTACCTCAATCAAGGTACCTATCATGTCACTAGACCATTTTAACGTATAAAAGAGTGTTTTAATGAGTAAGGGTTGAGTCTTTGAATGAAAATACCTCAATAATGTACCTAATATGTCAGTAGACCTTTTTAGTGTATAAAGATTGAATCTTTGAAAGAAAATCAGAGTTTTGAGCTAAACTTATTCGAGTTACCCATGAAGTCACGAAGAGTCTTTTAATGAGTAAAGATTGAATCTTCACATGAAAATAACTCAATAAAGGTACCTATTATGTCACTAAACCATTTTAATGTATAAAGATTGAATCTTTGAAAGAAAATGAGAGTTTTGAGTTAAACTTATTCGAGTTCCCTTCGATGTCCCGAAGAGTGTTTTAATGAGTAAAAATTGAATCTTTGAATAGAATTGCCTCAATCAAGGTACCTATTATGTCACAAGACCATTTTAATGTATAAAGATTAAATCTTTGAAAGCAAAATGAGAGTTTTGAGTTAAACATATTCAGGATCCCATCGACGTCCCGAAGAGTGTTTTAATGAGTGAAGATTGAATCTTCGAATGGAAATACCTCAATCAAGGTACCTATTATGTCACAAGACCATTTTAATGTATAAAGATTAAATCTTTGAAAGAAAATGAGAGTTTTGAGTTAAACTTATTCGGGATCCCTTTGGCGTCACGAAGAGTGCTTTAATGAGTAAAGATCGAATCTTTGAATGAAATTACCTCAATCAAGGTATCTATTATGTCACTAGACCATTTGAACGTATAAAGATTGAATCTCTGAAAGAAAATGAGAGTTCTGAGTTAAACTTATTCAAGTTCCCTTTTACGTCCCGAAGAGTGTTTTAATGAGTAAAGATTTAATCTTTGAATGAGAATACCTCAATAATAAACCTATTATGTCACTAGACCTTTCTAGAGTATAAAGATTGAATCATTGAAAGAAAATCAGAGTTTTGAGCTAAACAGTTTTGAGTTACCCATGAAGTCACGAAGAGTCTTTTAACGAGTAAAGATTGAATCTTCGAATGAAAATAACTCAATAAAGGTACCAATTATGTCACTAAACAATTTTAATGTATAAAGATTGAATCTTTGAAAGAAAACGAGAGTTTTGAGTTAAATTTATTCGAGATCACTTTTACGTCACACAGAGTGTTTTAATGAGTAAAGATTGAATCTGTGAATGAAAATAACTCAATAAAGGTACCTATCGTGTCACTAAACCTTTTTAATGTACAGAGATTGAATCTTTGAAAGAAAATGAGTGTTTTGAGTTAAACTTATTCGAGTTCCCTTCGACATCCCGAAGAGTGTTTTAATGAGTAAGTATGAAATCTTTGAATGGAAATACCGCAATCAAGGTACCTATTATGTAACAAGACCATTTTGATGTATAAAGATTGAATCTTTGAAAGAAAATGAGAGTTTTGAGCTAAACTTATTCGAGATCCCTTCGAAGTCACGAAGCGTGTTTTAAAGATTAAAGTTTGAATCTTTGAATGAAAATTACTGAATAACGGTTCCTATCATGTCACTAAACCGTTTTAATGTATAAAGATTGAATCTTTGGAAGAAAATGAAAGTTCTGAGTTGAACTTATTCGAGTTCCCTTCGACGTGCCGAAGAGTGTTTTAATGATTAAAGATTGAATCATTGAATGGAAAATACCTCAATCAAGGTACTTATTATGTGACTAGACCATTTTAATGTATAAAGATTAAATCTTTGAAGGAAAATGAGAGTTTTGAGTTAAACTTATTCGAGATCTCTTTGACGTCACGAAGAGTGTTTTAAAGTGTAAAGATTGAATCTTTGAATGAAAATAACTGAATAAAGGTACCTATCGTGTCACTTAACCTTTTTAATGTGTAAAGATTGAATCTTTAAAAGAATATGAAAGTTCTGAGTTAAACTTATTCGAGTTCCCTTCGACGTCTCGAAGAGTGTTTTAAAGAGTAAAGATTGAATCATTGAATGGAAATACCTCAACCAGGGTACTTATTATGTCACTAGACCATTTTAATGTATAAGGATTAAATCTTTGAAAGGAAATAAAAGTTTTGAGTTAAACTTATTCGAGATCCCTTTGACGTCACGGAGAGTGTTTTGAAGAGTAAAGATTGAATCTTTGAATGAAACTAACTCAATAAAGGTACCTATCATGTCATTAAACCTTTTTAATATATAAAGATTGAATCTTCGAAAGAAAATGAGAGTTCCGAGTTAAACTTATTCGAGTTCCCTTCGACGTCCCAAAGAGTGTTTTAATGAGTAAAGATTGAATCTTTGAATAGAAATACATCAATCTAGGTACCTATTATGTCACTAGACCATTTTAATATATAAAGATTAAATCTTTGAAAAAAAAATGAGAGTTTTGAGTTAAACTTATTCGAGATCCCTTTCACGTCACGAAGAGTGTTTTAATAAGTAAAGATTAAATCTTTGAATGAAATTACCTCAATAAAGGTACCTATCACGTCACTAGACCATTTTAACGTATAAAAGAGTGTTTTAATGAGTAAGGGTTGAGTCTTTAAATGAAAATACCTCAATAATGTACCTAATATGTCAGTAGACCTTTTTAGTGTATAAAGATTGAATCTTTGAAAGAAAATCAGAGTTTTGAGCTAAACTTATTCGAGTTACCCATGAAGTCACGAAGAGTCTTTTAATGAGTAAAGATTGAATCTTCACATGAAAATAACTCAATAAAGGTACCTATTATGTCACTAAACCATTTTAATGTATAAAGATTGAATCTTTGAAAGAAAATGAGAGTTTTGAGTTAAACTTATTCGAGTTCCCTTCGATGTCCCGAAGAGTGTTTTAATGAGTAAAAATTGAATCTTTGAATAGAAATGCCTCAATCAAGGTACCTATTATGTCACAAGACCATTTTAATGTATAAAGATTAAATCTTTGAAAGCAAAATGAGAGTTTTGAGTTAAACATATTCAGGATCCCATCGACGTCCCGAAGAGTGTTTTAATGAGTGAAGATTGAATCTTCGAATGGAAATACCTCAATCAAGGTACCTATTATGTCACAAGACCATTTTAATGTATAAAAATTAAATCTTTGAAAGAAAATGAGAGTTTTGAGTTAAACTTATTCGGGATCCCTTTGGCGTCACGAAGAGTGCTTTAATGAGTAAAGATCGAATCTTTGAATGAAATTACCTCAATCAAGGTATCTATTATGTCACTAGACCATTTGAACGTATAAAGATTGAATCTCTGAAAGAAAATGAGAGTTCTGAGTTAAACTTATTCAAGTTCCCTTTTACGTCCCGAAGAGTGTTTTAATGAGTAAAGATTTAATCTTTGAATGAGAATACCTCAATAATAAACCTATTATGTCACTAGACCTTTCTAGAGTATAAAGATTGAATCATTGAAAGAAAATCAGAGTTTTGAGCTAAACAGTTTTGAGTTACCCATGAAGTCACGAAGAGTCTTTTAACGAGTAAAGATTGAATCTTCGAATGAAAATAACTCAATAAAGGTACCAATTATGTCACTAAACAATTTTAATGTATAAAGATTGAATCTTTGAAAGAAAATGAGAGTTTTGAGTTAAATTTATTCGAGATCACTTTTACGTCACACAGAGTGTTTTAATGAGTAAAGATTGAATCTGTGAATGAAAATAACTCAATAAAGGTACCTATCGTGTCACTAAACCTTTTTAATGTACAGAGATTGAATCTTTGAAAGAAAATGAGTGTTTTGAGTTAAACTTATTCGAGTTCCCTTCGACATCCCGAAGAGTGTTTTAATGAGTAAGTATGAAATCTTTGAATGGAAATACCGCAATCAAGGTACCTATTATGTAACAAGACCATTTTGATGTATAAAGATTGAATCTTTGAAAGAAAATGAGAGTTTTGAGCTAAACTTATTCGAGATCCCTTCGAAGTCACGAAGCGTGTTTTAAAGATTAAAGTTTGAATCTTTGAATGAAAATTACTGAATAACGGTTCCTATCATGTCACTAAACCGTTTTAATGTATAAAGATTGAATCTTTGGAAGAAAATGAAAGTTCTGAGTTGAACTTATTCGAGTTCCCTTCGACGTGCCGAAGAGTGTTTTAATGATTAAAGATTGAATCATTGAATGGAAAATACCTCAATCAAGGTACTTATTATGTGACTAGACCATTTTAATGTATAAAGATTAAATCTTTGAAAGAAAATGAGAGTTTTGAGTTAAACTTATTCGAGATCTCTTTGACGTCACGAAGAGTGTTTTAAAGTGTAAAGATTGAATCTTTGAATGAAAATAACTGAATAAAGGTACCTATCGTGTCACTTAACCTTTTTAATGTGTAAAGATTGAATCTTTAAAAGAATATGAAAGTTCTGAGTTAAACTTATTCGAGTTCCCTTCGACGTCTCGAAGAGTGTTTTAAAGAGTAAAGATTGAATCATTGAATGGAAATACCTCAACCAGGGTACTTATTATGTCACTAGACCATTTTAATGTATAAGGATTAAATCTTTGAAAGGAAATAAAAGTTTTGAGTTAAACTTATTCGAGATCCCTTTGACGTCACGGAGAGTGTTTTGAAGAGTAAAGATTGAATCTTTGAATGAAACTAACTCAATAAAGGTACCTATCATGTCATTAAACCTTTTTAATATATAAAGATTGAATCTTCGAAAGAAAATGAGAGTTCCGAGTTAAACTTATTCGAGTTCCCTTCGACGTCCCAAAGAGTGTTTTAATGAGTAAAGATTGAATCTTTGAATAGAAATACATCAATCTAGGTACCTATTATGTCACTAGACCATTTTAATATATAAAGATTAAATCTTTGAAAAAAAAATGAGAGTTTTGAGTTAAACTTATTCGAGATCCCTTTCACGTCACGAAGAGTGTTTTAATAAGTAAAGATTAAATCTTTGAATGAAATTACCTCAATCAAGGTACCTATCATGTCACTAGACCATTTTAACGTATAAAAGAGTGTTTTAATGAGTAAGGGTTGAGTCTTTGAATGAAAATACCTCAATAATGTACCTAATATGTCAGTAGACCTTTTTAGTGTATAAAGATTGAATCTTTGAAAGAAAATCAGAGTTTTGAACTAAACTTATTCGAGTTACCCATGAAGTCACGAAGAGTCTTTTAATGAGTAAAGATTGAATCTTCACATGAAAATAACTCAATAAAGGTACCTATTATGTCACTAAACCATTTTAATGTATAAAGATTGAATCTTTGAAAGAAAATGAGAGTTTTGAGTTAAACTTATTCGAGTTCCCTTCGATGTCCCGAAGAGTGTTTTAATGAGTAAAAATTGAATCTTTGAATAGAAATGCCTCAATCAAGGTACCTATTATGTCACAAGACCATTTTAATGTATAAAGATTAAATCTTTGAAAGCAAAATGAGAGTTTTGAGTTAAACATATTCAGGATCCCATCGACGTCCCGAAGAGTGTTTTAATGAGTGAAGATTGAATCTTCGAATGGAAATACCTCAATCAAGGTACCTATTATGTCACAAGACCATTTTAATGTATAAAGATTAAATCTTTGAAAGAAAATGAGAGTTTTGAGTTAAACTTATTCGGGATCCCTTTGGCGTCACGAAGAGTGCTTTAATGAGTAAAGATCGAATCTTTGAATGAAATTACCTCAATCAAGGTATCTATTATGTCACTAGACCATTTGAACGTATAAAGATTGAATCTCTGAAAGAAAATGAGAGTTCTGAGTTAAACTTATTCAAGTTCCCTTTTACGTCCCGAAGAGTGTTTTAATGAGTAAAGATTTAATCTTTGAATGAGAATACCTCAATAATAAACCTATTATGTCACTAGACCTTTCTAGAGTATAAAGATTGAATCATTGAAAGAAAATCAGAGTTTTGAGCTAAACAGTTTTGAGTTACCCATGAAGTCACGAAGAGTCTTTTAACGAGTAAAGATTGAATCTTCGAATGAAAATAACTCAATAAAGGTACCAATTATGTCACTAAACAATTTTAATGTATAAAGATTGAATCTTTGAAAGAAAATGAGAGTTTTGAGTTAAATTTATTCGAGATCACTTTTACGTCACACAGAGTGTTTTAATGAGTAAAGATTGAATCTGTGAATGAAAATAACTCAATAAAGGTACCTATTGTGTCACTAAACCTTTTTAATGTACAGAGATTGAATCTTTGAAAGAAAATGAGTGTTTTGAGTTAAACTTATTCGAGTTCCCTTCGACATCCCGAAGAGTGTTTTAATGAGTAAGTATGAAATCTTTGAATGGAAATACCGCAATCAAGGTACCTATTATGTAACAAGACCATTTTGATGTATAAAGATTGAATCTTTGAAAGAAAATGAGAGTTTTGAGCTAAACTTATTCGAGATCCCTTCGAAGTCACGAAGCGTGTTTTAAAGATTAAAGTTTGAATCTTTGAATGAAAATTACTGAATAACGGTTCCTATCATGTCACTAAACCGTTTTAATGTATAAAGATTGAATCTTTGGAAGAAAATGAAAGTTCTGAGTTGAACTTATTCGAGTTCCCTTCGACGTGCCGAAGAGTGTTTTAATGATTAAAGATTGAATCATTGAATGGAAAATACCTCAATCAAGGTACTTATTATGTGACTAGACCATTTTAATGTATAAAGATTAAATCTTTGAAGGAAAATGAGAGTTTTGAGTTAAACTTATTCGAGATCTCTTTGACGTCACGAAGAGTGTTTTAAAGTGTAAAGATTGAATCTTTGAATGAAAATAACAGAATAAAGGTACCTATCGTGTCACTTAACCTTTTTAATGTGTAAAGATTGAATCTTTAAAAGAATATGAAAGTTCTGAGTTAAACTTATTCGAGTTCCCTTCGACGTCTCGAAGAGTGTTTTAAAGAGTAAAGATTGAATCATTGAATGGAAATACCTCAATCAGGGTACTTATTATGTCACTAGACCATTTTAATGTATAAGGATTAAATATTTGAAAGGAAATAAAAGTTTTGAGTTAAACTTATTCGAGATCCCTTTGACGTCACGGAGAGTTTTTTGAAGAGTAAAGATTGAATCTTTGAATGAAACTAACTCAATAAAGGTACCTATCATGTCATTAAACCTTTTTAATATATAAAGATTGAATCTTCGAAAGAAAATGAGAGTTCCGAGTTAAACTTATTCGAGTTCCCTTCGACGTCCCAAAGAGTGTTTTAATGAGTAAAGATTGAATCTTTGAATAGAAATACATCAATCTAGGTACCTATTATGTCACTAGACCATTTTAATATATAAAGATTAAATCTTTGAAAAAAAAGGAGAGTTTTGAGTTAAACATATTCGAGATCCCTTTCACGTCACGAAGAGTGTTTTAATAAGTAAAGATTAAATCTTTGAATGAAATTATCTCAATCAAGGTACCTATCATGTCACTAGACCATTTTAACGTATAAAAGAGTGTTTTAATGAGTAAGGGTTGAGTCTTTGAATGAAAATACCTCAATAATGTACCTAATATGTCAGTAGACCTTTTTAGTGTATAAAGATTGAATCTTTGAAAGAAAATCAGAGTTTTGAGCTAAACTTATTCGAGTTACCCATGAAGTCACGAAGAGTCTTTTAATGAGTAAAGATTGAATCTTCACATGAAAATAACTCAATAAAGGTACCTATTATGTCACTAAACCATTTTAATGTATAAAGATTGAATCTTTGAAAGAAAATGAGAGTTTTGAGTTAAACTTATTCGAGTTCCCTTCGATGTCCCGAAGAGTGTTTTAATGAGTAAAAATTGAATTTTTGAATAGAAATGCCTCAATCAAGGTACCTATTATGTCACAAGACCATTTTAATGTATAAAGATTAAATCTTTGAAAGCAAAATGAGAGTTTTGAGTTAAACATATTCAGGATCCCATCGACGTCCCGAAGAGTGTTTTAATGAGTGAAGATTGAATCTTCGAATGGAAATACCTCAATCAAGGTACCTATTATGTCACAAGACCATTTTAATGTATAAAGATTAAATCTTTGAAAGAAAATGAGAGTTTTGAGTTAAACTTATTCGGGATCCCTTTGGTGTCACGAAGAGTGCTTTAATGAGTAAAGATCGAATCTTTGAATGAAATTACCTCAATCAAGGTATCTATTATGTCACTAGACCATTTGAACGTATAAAGATTGAATCTCTGAAAGAAAATGAGAGTTCTGAGTTAAACTTATTCAAGTTCCCTTTTACGTCCCGAAGAGTGTTTTAATGAGTAAAGATTTAATCTTTGAATGAGAATACCTCAATAATAAACCTATTATGTCACTAGACCTTTCTAGAGTATAAAGATTGAATCATTGAAAGAAAATCAGAGTTTTGAGCTAAACAGTTTTGAGTTACCCATGAAGTCACGAAGAGTCTTTTAACGAGTAAAGATTGAATCTTCGAATGAAAATAACTCAATAAAGGTACCAATTATGTCACTAAACAATTTTAATGTATAAAGATTGAATCTTTGAAAGAAAATGAGAGTTTTGAGTTAAATTTATTCGAGATCACTTTTACGTCACACAGAGTGTTTTAATGAGTAAAGATTGAATCTGTGAATGAAAATAACTCAATAAAGGTACCTATCGTGTCACTAAACCTTTTTAATGTACAGAGATTGAATCTTTGAAAGAAAATGAGTGTTTTGAGTTAAACTTATTCGAGTTCCCTTCGACATCCCGAAGAGTGTTTTAATGAGTAAGTATGAAATCTTTGAATGGAAATACCGCAATCAAGGTACCTATTATGTAACAAGACCATTTTGATGTATAAAGATTGAATCTTTGAAAGAAAATGAGAGTTTTGAGCTAAACTTATTCGAGATCCCTTCGAAGTCACGAAGCGTGTTTTAAAGATTAAAGTTTGAATCTTTGAATGAAAATTACTGAATAACGGTTCCTATCATGTCACTAAACCGTTTTAATGTATAAAGATTGAATCTTTGGAAGAAAATGAAAGTTCTGAGTTGAACTTATTCGAGTTCCCTTCGACGTGCCGAAGAGTGTTTTAATGATTAAAGATTGAATCATTGAATGGAAAATACCTCAATCAAGGTACTTATTATGTGACTAGACCATTTTAATGTATAAAGATTAAATCTTTGAAAGAAAATGAGAGTTTTGAGTTAAACTTATTCGAGATCTCTTTGACGTCACGAAGAGTGTTTTAAAGTGTAAAGATTGAATCTTTGAATGAAAATAACTGAATAAAGGTACCTATCGTGTCACTTAACCTTTTTAATGTGTAAAGATTGAATCTTTAAAAGAATATGAAAGTTCTGAGTTAAACTTATTCGAGTTCCCTTCGACGTCTCGAAGAGTGTTTTAAAGAGTAAAGATTGAATCATTGAATGGAAATACCTCAACCAGGGTACTTATTATGTCACTAGACCATTTTAATGTATAAGGATTAAATCTTTGAAAGGAAATAAAAGTTTTGAGTTAAACTTATTCGAGATCCCTTTGACGTCACGGAGAGTGTTTTGAAGAGTAAAGATTGAATCTTTGAATGAAACTAACTCAATAAAGGTACCTATCATGTCATTAAACCTTTTTAATATATAAAGATTGAATCTTCGAAAGAAAATGAGAGTTCCGAGTTAAACTTATTCGAGTTCCCTTCGACGTCCCAAAGAGTGTTTTAATGAGTAAAGATTGAATCTTTGAATAGAAATACATCAATCTAGGTACCTATTATGTCACTAGACCATTTTAATATATAAAGATTAAATCTTTGAAAAAAAAATGAGAGTTTTGAGTTAAACTTATTCGAGATCCCTTTCACGTCACGAAGAGTGTTTTAATAAGTAAAGATTAAATCTTTGAATGAAATTACCTCAATCAAGGTACCTATCATGTCACTAGACCATTTTAACGTATAAAAGAGTGTTTTAATGAGTAAGGGTTGAGTCTTTGAATGAAAATACCTCAATAATGTACCTAATATGTCAGTAGACCTTTTTAGTGTATAAAGATTGAATCTTTGAAAGAAAATCAGAGTTTTGAGCTAAACTTATTCGAGTTACCCATGAAGTCACGAAGAGTCTTTTAATGAGTAAAGATTGAATCTTCACATGAAAATAACTCAATAAAGGTACCTATTATGTCACTAAACCATTTTAATGTATAAAGATTGAATCTTTGAAAGAAAATGAGAGTTTTGAGTTAAACTTATTCGAGTTCCCTTCGATGTCCCGAAGAGTGTTTTAATGAGTAAAAATTGAATCTTTGAATAGAAATGCCTCAATCAAGGTACCTATTATGTCACAAGACCATTTTAATGTATAAAGATTAAATCTTTGAAAGCAAAATGAGAGTTTTGAGTTAAACATATTCAGGATCCCATCGACGTCCCGAAGAGTGTTTTAATGAGTGAAGATTGAATCTTCGAATGGAAATACCTCAATCAAGGTACCTATTATGTCACAAGACCATTTTAATGTATAAAGATTAAATCTTTGAAAGAAAATGAGAGTTTTGAGTTAAACTTATTCGGGATCCCTTTGGCGTCACGAAGAGTGCTTTAATGAGTAAAGATCGAATCTTTGAATGAAATTACCTCAATCAAGGTATCTATTATGTCACTAGACCATTTGAACGTATAAAGATTGAATCTCTGAAAGAAAATGAGAGTTCTGAGTTAAACTTATTCAAGTTCCCTTTTACGTCCCGAAGAGTGTTTTAATGAGTAAAGATTTAATCTTTGAATGAGAATACCTCAATAATAAACCTATTATGTCACTAGACCTTTCTAGAGTATAAAGATTGAATCATTGAAAGAAAATCAGAGTTTTGAGCTAAACAGTTTTGAGTTACCCATGAAGTCACGAAGAGTCTTTTAACGAGTAAAGATTGAATCTTCGAATGAAAATAACTCAATAAAGGTACCAATTATGTCACTAAACAATTTTAATGTATAAAGATTGAATCTTTGAAAGAAAATGAGAGTTTTGAGTTAAATTTATTCGAGATCACTTTTACGTCACACAGAGTGTTTTAATGAGTAAAGATTGAATCTGTGAATGAAAATAACTCAATAAAGGTACCTATAGTGTCACTAAACCTTTTTAATGTACAGAGATTGAATCTTTGAAAGAAAATGAGTGTTTTGAGTTAAACTTATTCGAGTTCCCTTCGACATCCCGAAGAGTGTTTTAATGAGTAAGTATGAAATCTTTGAATGGAAATACCGCAATCAAGGTACCTATTATGTAACAAGACCATTTTGATGTATAAAGATTGAATCTTTGAAAGAAAATGAGAGTTTTGAGCTAAACTTATTCGAGATCCCTTCGAAGTCACGAAGCGTGTTTTAAAGATTAAAGTTTGAATCTTTGAATGAAAATTACTGAATAACGGTTCCTATCATGTCACTAAACCGTTTTAATGTATAAAGATTGAATCTTTGGAAGAAAATGAAAGTTCTGAGTTGAACTTATTCGAGTTCCCTTCGACGTGCCGAAGAGTGTTTTAATGATTAAAGATTGAATCATTGAATGGAAAATACCTTAATCAAGGTACTTATTATGTGACTAGACCATTTTAATGTATAAAGATTAAATCTTTGAAAGAAAATGAGAGTTTTGAGTTAAACTTATTCGAGATCTCTTTGACGTCACGAAGAGTGTTTTAAAGTGTAAAGATTGAATCTTTGAATGAAAATAACAGAATAAAGGTACCTATCGTGTCACTTAACCTTTTTAATGTGTAAAGATTGAATCTTTAAAAGAATATGAAAGTTCTGAGTTAAACTTATTCGAGTTCCCTTCGACGTCTCGAAGAGTGTTTTAAAGAGTAAAGATTGAATCATTGAATGGAAATACCTCAACCAGGGTACTTATTATGTCACTAGACCATTTTAATGTATAAGGATTAAATCTTTGAAAGGAAATAAAAGTTTTGAGTTAAACTTATTCGAGATCCCTTTGACGTCACGGAGAGTGTTTTGAAGAGTAAAGATTGAATCTTTGAATGAAACTAACTCAATAAAGGTACCTATCATGTCATTAAACCTTTTTAATATATAAAGATTGAATCTTCGAAAGAAAATGAGAGTTCCGAGTTAAACTTATTCGAGTTCCCTTCGACGTCCCAAAGAGTGTTTTAATGAGTAAAGATTGAATCTTTGAATAGAAATACATCAATCTAGGTACCTATTATGTCACTAGACCATTTTAATATATAAAGATTAAATCTTTGAAAAAAAAATGAGAGTTTTGAGTTAAACTTATTCGAGATCCCTTTCACGTCACGAAGAGTGTTTTAATAAGTAAAGATTAAATCTTTGAATGAAATTACCTCAATCAAGGTACCTATCATGTCACTAGACCATTTTAACGTATAAAAGAGTGTTTTAATGAGTAAGGGTTGAGTCTTTGAATGAAAATACCTCAATAATGTACCTAATATGTCAGTAGACCTTTTTAGTGTATAAAGATTGAATCTTTGAAAGAAAATCAGAGTTTTGAGCTAAACTTATTCGAGTTACCCATGAAGTCACGAAGAGTCTTTTAATGAGTAAAGATTGAATCTTCACATGAAAATAACTCAATAAAGGTACCTATTATGTCACTAAACCATTTTAATGTATAAAGATTGAATCTTTGAAAGAAAATGAGAGTTTTGAGTTAAACTTATTCGAGTTCCCTTCGATGTCCCGAAGAGTGTTTTAATGAGTAAAAATTGAATCTTTGAATAGAAATGCCTCAATCAAGGTACCTATTATGTCACAAGACCATTTTAATGTATAAAGATTAAATCTTTGAAAGCAAAATGAGAGTTTTGAGTTAAACATATTCAGGATCCCATCGACGTCCCGAAGAGTGTTTTAATGAGTGAAGATTGAATCTTCGAATGGAAATACCTCAATCAAGGTACCTATTATGTCACAAGACCATTTTAATGTATAAAGATTAAATCTTTGAAAGAAAATGAGAGTTTTGAGTTAAACTTATTCGGGATCCCTTTGGCGTCACGAAGAGTGCTTTAATGAGTAAAGATCGAATCTTTGAATGAAATTACCTCAATCAAGGTATCTATTATGTCACTAGACCATTTGAACGTATAAAGATTGAATCTCTGAAAGAAAATGAGAGTTCTGAGTTAAACTTATTCAAGTTCCCTTTTACGTCCCGAAGAGTGTTTTAATGAGTAAAGATTTAATCTTTGAATGAGAATACCTCAATAATAAACCTATTATGTCACTAGACCTTTCTAGAGTATAAAGATTGAATCATTGAAAGAAAATCAGAGTTTTGAGCTAAACAGTTTTGAGTTACCCATGAAGTCACGAAGAGTCTTTTAACGAGTAAAGATTGAATCTTCGAATGAAAATAACTCAATAAAGGTACCAATTATGTCACTAAACAATTTTAATGTATAAAGATTGAATCTTTGAAAGAAAATGAGAGTTTTGAGTTAAATTTATTCGAGATCACTTTTACGTCACACAGAGTGTTTTAATGAGTAAAGATTGAATCTGTGAATGAAAATAACTCAATAAAGGTACCTATCGTGTCACTAAACCTTTTTAATGTACAGAGATTGAATCTTTGAAAGAAAATGAGTGTTTTGAGTTAAACTTATTCGAGTTCCCTTCGACATCCCGAAGAGTGTTTTAATGAGTAAGTATGAAATCTTTGAATGGAAATACCGCAATCAAGGTACCTATTATGTAACAAGACCATTTTGATGTATAAAGATTGAATCTTTGAAAGAAAATGAGAGTTTTGAGCTAAACTTATTCGAGATCCCTTCGAAGTCACGAAGCGTGTTTTAAAGATTAAAGTTTGAATCTTTGAATGAAAATTACTGAATAACGGTTCCTATCATGTCACTAAACCGTTTTAATGTATAAAGATTGAATCTTTGGAAGAAAATGAAAGTTCTGAGTTGAACTTATTCGAGTTCCCTTCGACGTGCCGAAGAGTGTTTTAATGATTAAAGATTGAATCATTGAATGGAAAATACCTCAATCAAGGTACTTATTATGTGACTAGACCATTTTAATGTATAAAGATTAAATCTTTGAAAGAAAATGAGAGTTTTGAGTTAAACTTATTCGAGATCTCTTTGACGTCACGAAGAGTGTTTTAAAGTGTAAAGATTGAATCTTTGAATGAAAATAACTGAATAAAGGTACCTATCGTGTCACTTAACCTTTTTAATGTGTAAAGATTGAATCTTTAAAAGAATATGAAAGTTCTGAGTTAAACTTATTCGAGTTCCCTTCGACGTCTCGAAGAGTGTTTTAAAGAGTAAAGATTGAATCATTGAATGGAAATACCTCAACCAGGGTACTTATTATGTCACTAGACCATTTTAATGTATAAGGATTAAATCTTTGAAAGGAAATAAATGTTTTGAGTTAAACTTATTCGAGATCCCTTTGACGTCACGGAGAGTGTTTTGAAGAGTAAAGATTGAATCTTTGAATGAAACTAACTCAATAAAGGTACCTATCATGTCATTAAACCTTTTTAATATATAAAGATTGAATCTTCGAAAGAAAATGAGAGTTCCGAGTTAAACTTATTCGAGTTCCCTTCGACGTCCCAAAGAGTGTTTTAATGAGTAAAGATTGAATCTTTGAATAGAAATACATCAATCTAGGTACCTATTATGTCACTAGACCATTTTAATATATAAAGATTAAATCTTTGAAAAAAAAATGAGAGTTTTGAGTTAAACTTATTCGAGATCCCTTTCACGTCACGAAGAGTGTTTTAATAAGTAAAGATTAAATCTTTGAATGAAATTACCTCAATCAAGGTACCTATCATGTCACTAGACCATTTTAACGTATAAAAGAGTGTTTTAATGAGTAAGGGTTGAGTCTTTGAATGAAAATACCTCAATAATGTACCTAATATGTCAGTAGACCTTTTTAGTGTATAAAGATTGAATCTTTGAAAGAAAATCAGAGTTTTGAGCTAAACTTATTCGAGTTACCCATGAAGTCACGAAGAGTCTTTTAATGAGTAAAGATTGAATCTTCACATGAAAATAACTCAATAAAGGTACCTATTATGTCACTAAACCATTTTAATGTATAAAGATTGAATCTTTGAAAGAAAATGAGAGTTTTGAGTTAAACTTATTCGAGTTCCCTTCGATGTCCCGAAGAGTGTTTTAATGAGTAAAAATTGAATCTTTGAATAGAAATGCCTCAATCAAGGTACCTATTATGTCACAAGACCATTTTAATGTATAAAGATTAAATCTTTGAAAGCAAAATGAGAGTTTTGAGTTAAACATATTCAGGATCCCATCGACGTCCCGAAGAGTGTTTTAATGAGTGAAGATTGAATCTTCGAATGGAAATACCTCAATCAAGGTACCTATTATGTCACAAGACCATTTTAATGTATAAAGATTAAATCTTTGAAAGAAAATGAGAGTTTTGAGTTAAACTTATTCGGGATCCCTTTGGCGTCACGAAGAGTGCTTTAATGAGTAAAGATCGAATCTTTGAATGAAATTACCTCAATCAAGGTATCTATTATGTCACTAGACCATTTGAACGTATAAAGATTGAATCTCTGAAAGAAAATGAGAGTTCTGAGTTAAACTTATTCAAGTTCCCTTTTACGTCCCGAAGAGTGTTTTAATGAGTAAAGATTTAATCTTTGAATGAGAATACCTCAATAATAAACCTATTATGTCACTAGACCTTTCTAGAGTATAAAGATTGAATCATTGAAAGAAAATCAGAGTTTTGAGCTAAACAGTTTTGAGTTACCCATGAAGTCACGAAGAGTCTTTTAACGAGTAAAGATTGAATCTTCGAATGAAAATAACTCAATAAAGGTACCAATTATGTCACTAAACAATTTTAATGTATAAAGATTGAATCTTTGAAAGAAAATGAGAGTTTTGAGTTAAATTTATTCGAGATCACTTTTACGTCACACAGAGTGTTTTAATGAGTAAAGATTGAATCTGTGAATGAAAATAACTCAATAAAGGTACCTATCGTGTCACTAAACCTTTTTAATGTACAGAGATTGAATCTTTGAAAGAAAATGAGTGTTTTGAGTTAAACTTATTCGAGTTCCCTTCGACATCCCGAAGAGTGTTTTAATGAGTAAGTATGAAATCTTTGAATGGAAATACCGCAATCAAGGTACCTATTATGTAACAAGACCATTTTGATGTATAAAGATTGAATCTTTGAAAGAAAATGAGAGTTTTGAGCTAAACTTATTCGAGATCCCTTCGAAGTCACGAAGCGTGTTTTAAAGATTAAAGTTTGAATCTTTGAATGAAAATTACTGAATAACGGTTCCTATCATGTCACTAAACCGTTTTAATGTATAAAGATTGAATCTTTGGAAGAAAATGAAAGTTCTGAGTTGAACTTATTCGAGTTCCCTTCGACGTGCCGAAGAGTGTTTTAATGATTAAAGATTGAATCATTGAATGGAAAATACCTCAATCAAGGTACTTATTATGTGACTAGACCATTTTAATGTATAAAGATTAAATCTTTGAAAGAAAATGAGAGTTTTGAGTTAAACTTATTCGAGATCTCTTTGACGTCACGAAGAGTGTTTTAAAGTGTAAAGATTGAATCTTTGAATGAAAATAACTGAATAAAGGTACCTATCGTGTCACTTAACCTTTTTAATGTGTAAAGATTGAATCTTTAAAAGAATATGAAAGTTCTGAGTTAAACTTATTCGAGTTCCCTTCGACGTCTCGAAGAGTGTTTTAAAGAGTAAAGATTGAATCATTGAATGGAAATACCTCAACCAGGGTACTTATTATGTCACTAGACCATTTTAATGTATAAGGATTAAATCTTTGAAAGGAAATAAAAGTTTTGAGTTAAACTTATTCGAGATCCCTTTGACGTCACGGAGAGTGTTTTGAAGAGTAAAGATTGAATCTTTGAATGAAACTAACTCAATAAAGGTACCTATCATGTCATTAAACCTTTTTAATATATAAAGATTGAATCTTCGAAAGAAAATGAGAGTTCCGAGTTAAACTTATTCGAGTTCCCTTCGACGTCCCAAAGAGTGTTTTAATGAGTAAAGATTGAATCTTTGAATAGAAATACATCAATCTAGGTACCTATTATGTCACTAGACCATTTTAATATATAAAGATTAAATCTTTGAAAAAAAAATGAGAGTTTTGAGTTAAACTTATTCGAGATCCCTTTCACGTCACGAAGAGTGTTTTAATAAGTAAAGATTAAATCTTTGAATGAAATTACCTCAATCAAGGTACCTATCATGTCACTAGACCATTTTAACGTATAAAAGAGTGTTTTAATGAGTAAGGGTTGAGTCTTTGAATGAAAATACCTCAATAATGTACCTAATATGTCAGTAGACCTTTTTAGTGTATAAAGATTGAATCTTTGAAAGAAAATCAGAGTTTTGAGCTAAACTTATTCGAGTTACCCATGAAGTCACGAAGAGTCTTTTAATGAGTAAAGATTGAATCTTCACATGAAAATAACTCAATAAAGGTACCTATTATGTCACTAAACCATTTTAATGTATAAAGATTGAATCTTTGAAAGAAAATGAGAGTTTTGAGTTAAACTTATTCGAGTTCCCTTCGATGTCCCGAAGAGTGTTTTAATGAGTAAAAATTGAATCTTTGAATAGAAATGCCTCAATCAAGGTACCTATTATGTCACAAGACCATTTTAATGTATAAAGATTAAATCTTTGAAAGCAAAATGAGAGTTTTGAGTTAAACATATTCAGGATCCCATCGACGTCCCGAAGAGTGTTTTAATGAGTGAAGATTGAATCTTCGAATGGAAATACCTCAATCAAGGTACCTATTATGTCACAAGACCATTTTAATGTATAAAGATTAAATCTTTGAAAGAAAATGAGAGTTTTGAGTTAAACTTATTCGGGATCCCTTTGGCGTCACGAAGAGTGCTTTAATGAGTAAAGATCGAATCTTTGAATGAAATTACCTCAATCAAGGTATCTATTATGTCACTAGACCATTTGAACGTATAAAGATTGAATCTCTGAAAGAAAATGAGAGTTCTGAGTTAAACTTATTCAAGTTCCCTTTTACGTCCCGAAGAGTGTTTTAATGAGTAAAGATTTAATCTTTGAATGAGAATACCTCAATAATAAACCTATTATGTCACTAGACCTTTCTAGAGTATAAAGATTGAATCATTGAAAGAAAATCAGAGTTTTGAGCTAAACAGTTTTGAGTTACCCATGAAGTCACGAAGAGTCTTTTAACGAGTAAAGATTGAATCTTCGAATGAAAATAACTCAATAAAGGTACCAATTATGTCACTAAACAATTTTAATGTATAAAGATTGAATCTTTGAAAGAAAATGAGAGTTTTGAGTTAAATTTATTCGAGATCACTTTTACGTCACACAGAGTGTTTTAATGAGTAAAGATTGAATCTGTGAATGAAAATAACTCAATAAAGGTACCTATCGTGTCACTAAACCTTTTTAATGTACAGAGATTGAATCTTTGAAAGAAAATGAGTGTTTTGAGTTAAACTTATTCGAGTTCCCTTCGACATCCCGAAGAGTGTTTTAATGAGTAAGTATGAAATCTTTGAATGGAAATACCGCAATCAAGGTACCTATTATGTAACAAGACCATTTTGATGTATAAAGATTGAATCTTTGAAAGAAAATGAGAGTTTTGAGCTAAACTTATTCGAGATCCCTTCGAAGTCACGAAGCGTGTTTTAAAGATTAAAGTTTGAATCTTTGAATGAAAATTACTGAATAACGGTTCCTATCATGTCACTAAACCGTTTTAATGTATAAAGATTGAATCTTTGGAAGAAAATGAAAGTTCTGAGTTGAACTTATTCGAGTTCCCTTCGACGTGCCGAAGAGTGTTTTAATGATTAAAGATTGAATCATTGAATGGAAAATACCTCAATCAAGGTACTTATTATGTGACTAGACCATTTTAATGTATAAAGATTAAATCTTTGAAAGAAAATGAGAGTTTTGAGTTAAACTTATTCGAGATCTCTTTGACGTCACGAAGAGTGTTTTAAAGTGTAAAGATTGAATCTTTGAATGAAAATAACTGAATAAAGGTACCTATCGTGTCACTTAACCTTTTTAATGTGTAAAGATTGAATCTTTAAAAGAATATGAAAGTTCTGAGTTAAACTTATTCGAGTTCCCTTCGACGTCTCGAAGAGTGTTTTAAAGAGTAAAGATTGAATCATTGAATGGAAATACCTCAACCAGGGTACTTATTATGTCACTAGACCATTTTAATGTATAAGGATTAAATCTTTGAAAGGAAATAAAAGTTTTGAGTTAAACTTATTCGAGATCCCTTTGACGTCACGGAGAGTGTTTTGAAGAGTAAAGATTGAATCTTTGAATGAAACTAACTCAATAAAGGTACCTATCATGTCATTAAACCTTTTTAATATATAAAGATTGAATCTTCGAAAGAAAATGAGAGTTCCGAGTTAAACTTATTCGAGTTCCCTTCGACGTCCCAAAGAGTGTTTTAATGAGTAAAGATTGAATCTTTGAATAGAAATACATCAATCTAGGTACCTATTATGTCACTAGACCATTTTAATATATAAAGATTAAATCTTTGAAAAAAAAATGAGAGTTTTGAGTTAAACTTATTCGAGATCCCTTTCACGTCACGAAGAGTGTTTTAATAAGTAAAGATTAAATCTTTGAATGAAATTACCTCAATCAAGGTACCTATCATGTCACTAGACCATTTTAACGTATAAAAGAGTGTTTTAATGAGTAAGGGTTGAGTCTTTGAATGAAAATACCTCAATAATGTACCTAATATGTCAGTAGACCTTTTTAGTGTATAAAGATTGAATCTTTGAAAGAAAATCAGAGTTTTGAGCTAAACTTATTCGAGTTACCCATGAAGTCACGAAGAGTCTTTTAATGAGTAAAGATTGAATCTTCACATGAAAATAACTCAATAAAGGTACCTATTATGTCACTAAACCATTTTAATGTATAAAGATTGAATCTTTGAAAGAAAATGAGAGTTTTGAGTTAAACTTATTCGAGTTCCCTTCGATGTCCCGAAGAGTGTTTTAATGAGTAAAAATTGAATCTTTGAATAGAAATGCCTCAATCAAGGTACCTATTATGTCACAAGACCATTTTAATGTATAAAGATTAAATCTTTGAAAGCAAAATGAGAGTTTTGAGTTAAACATATTCAGGATCCCATCGACGTCCCGAAGAGTGTTTTAATGAGTGAAGATTGAATCTTCGAATGGAAATACCTCAATCAAGGTACCTATTATGTCACAAGACCATTTTAATGTATAAAGATTAAATCTTTGAAAGAAAATGAGAGTTTTGAGTTAAACTTATTCGGGATCCCTTTGGCGTCACGAAGAGTGCTTTAATGAGTAAAGATCGAATCTTTGAATGAAATTACCTCAATCAAGGTATCTATTATGTCACTAGACCATTTGAACGTATAAAGATTGAATCTCTGAAAGAAAATGAGAGTTCTGAGTTAAACTTATTCAAGTTCCCTTTTACGTCCCGAAGAGTGTTTTAATGAGTAAAGATTTAATCTTTGAATGAGAATACCTCAATAATAAACCTATTATGTCACTAGACCTTTCTAGAGTATAAAGATTGAATCATTGAAAGAAAATCAGAGTTTTGAGCTAAACAGTTTTGAGTTACCCATGAAGTCACGAAGAGTCTTTTAACGAGTAAAGATTGAATCTTCGAATGAAAATAACTCAATAAAGGTACCAATTATGTCACTAAACAATTTTAATGTATAAAGATTGAATCTTTGAAAGAAAATGAGAGTTTTGAGTTAAATTTATTCGAGATCACTTTTACGTCACACAGAGTGTTTTAATGAGTAAAGATTGAATCTGTGAATGAAAATAACTCAATAAAGGTACCTATCGTGTCACTAAACCTTTTTAATGTACAGAGATTGAATCTTTGAAAGAAAATGAGTGTTTTGAGTTAAACTTATTCGAGTTCCCTTCGACATCCCGAAGAGTGTTTTAATGAGTAAGTATGAAATCTTTGAATGGAAATACCGCAATCAAGGTACCTATTATGTAACAAGACCATTTTGATGTATAAAGATTGAATCTTTGAAAGAAAATGAGAGTTTTGAGCTAAACTTATTCGAGATCCCTTCGAAGTCACGAAGCGTGTTTTAAAGATTAAAGTTTGAATCTTTGAATGAAAATTACTGAATAACGGTTCCTATCATGTCACTAAACCGTTTTAATGTATAAAGATTGAATCTTTGGAAGAAAATGAAAGTTCTGAGTTGAACTTATTCGAGTTCCCTTCGACGTGCCGAAGAGTGTTTTAATGATTAAAGATTGAATCATTGAATGGAAAATACCTCAATCAAGGTACTTATTATGTGACTAGACCATTTTAATGTATAAAGATTAAATCTTTGAAAGAAAATGAGAGTTTTGAGTTAAACTTATTCGAGATCTCTTTGACGTCACGAAGAGTGTTTTAAAGTGTAAAGATTGAATCTTTGAATGAAAATAACTGAATAAAGGTACCTATCGTGTCACTTAACCTTTTTAATGTGTAAAGATTGAATCTTTAAAAGAATATGAAAGTTCTGAGTTAAACTTATTCGAGTTCCCTTCGACGTCTCGAAGAGTGTTTTAAAGAGTAAAGATTGAATCATTGAATGGAAATACCTCAACCAGGGTACTTATTATGTCACTAGACCATTTTAATGTATAAGGATTAAATCTTTGAAAGGAAATAAAAGTTTTGAGTTAAACTTATTCGAGATCCCTTTGACGTCACGGAGAGTGTTTTGAAGAGTAAAGATTGAATCTTTGAATGAAACTAACTCAATAAAGGTACCTATCATGTCATTAAACCTTTTTAATATATAAAGATTGAATCTTCGAAAGAAAATGAGAGTTCCGAGTTAAACTTATTCGAGTTCCCTTCGACGTCCCAAAGAGTGTTTTAATGAGTAAAGATTGAATCTTTGAATAGAAATACATCAATCTAGGTACCTATTATGTCACTAGACCATTTTAATATATAAAGATTAAATCTTTGAAAAAAAAATGAGAGTTTTGAGTTAAACTTATTCGAGATCCCTTTCACGTCACGAAGAGTGTTTTAATAAGTAAAGATTAAATCTTTGAATGAAATTACCTCAATCAAGGTACCTATCATGTCACTAGACCATTTTAACGTATAAAAGAGTGTTTTAATGAGTAAGGGTTGAGTCTTTGAATGAAAATACCTCAATAATGTACCTAATATGTCAGTAGACCTTTTTAGTGTATAAAGATGGAATCTTTGAAAGAAAATCAGAGTTTTGAGCTAAACTTATTCGAGTTACCCATGAAGTCACGAAGAGTCTTTTAATGAGTAAAGATTGAATCTTCACATGAAAATAACTCAATAAAGGTACCTATTATGTCACTAAACCATTTTAATGTATAAAGATTGAATCTTTGAAAGAAAATGAGAGTTTTGAGTTAAACTTATTCGAGTTCCCTTCGATGTCCCGAAGAGTGTTTTAATGAGTAAAAATTGAATCTTTGAATAGAAATGCCTCAATCAAGGTACCTATTATGTCACAAGACCATTTTAATGTATAAAGATTAAATCTTTGAAAGCAAAATGAGAGTTTTGAGTTAAACATATTCAGGATCCCATCGACGTCCCGAAGAGTGTTTTAATGAGTGAAGATTGAATCTTCGAATGGAAATACCTCAATCAAGGTACCTATTATGTCACAAGACCATTTTAATGTATAAAGATTAAATCTTTGAAAGAAAATGAGAGTTTTGAGTTAAACTTATTCGGGATCCCTTTGGCGTCACGAAGAGTGCTTTAATGAGTGAAGATCGAATCTTTGAATGAAATTACCTCAATCAAGGTATCTATTATGTCACTAGACCATTTGAACGTATAAAGATTGAATCTCTGAAAGAAAATGAGAGTTCTGAGTTAAACTTATTCAAGTTCCCTTTTACGTCCCGAAGAGTGTTTTGATGAGTAAAGATTTAATCTTTGAATGAGAATACCTCAATAATAAACCTATTATGTCACTAGACCTTCCTAGAGTATAAAGATTGAATCATTGAAAGAAAATCAGAGTTTTGAGCTAAACAGTTTTGAGTTACCCATGAAGTCACGAAGAGTCTTTTAACGAGTAAAGATTGAATCTTCGAATGAAAATAACTCAATAAAGGTACCAATTATGTCACTAAACAATTTTAATGTATAAAGATTGAATCTTTGAAAGAAAATGAGAGTTTTGAGTTAAATTTATTCGAGATCACTTTTACGTCACACAGAGTGTTTTAATGAGTAAAGATTGAATCTGTGAATGAAAATAACTCAATAAAGGTACCTATCGTGTCACTAAACCTTTTTAATGTACAGAGATTGAATCTTTGAAAGAAAATGAGTGTTTTGAGTTAAACTTATTCGAGTTCCCTTCGACATCCCGAAGAGTGTTTTAATGAGTAAGTATGAAATCTTTGAATGGAAATACCGCAATCAAGGTACCTATTATGTAACAAGACCATTTTGATGTATAAAGATTGAATCTTTGAAAGAAAATGAGAGTTTTGAGCTAAACTTATTCGAGATCCCTTCGAAGTCACGAAGCGTGTTTTAAAGATTAAAGTTTGAATCTTTGAATGAAATTTACTGAATAACGGTTCCTATCATGTCACTAAACCGTTTTAATGTATAAAGATTGAATCTTTGGAAGAAAATGAAAGTTCTGAGTTGAACTTATTCGAGTTCCCTTCGACGTGCCGAAGAGTGTTTTAGTGATTAAAGATTGAATCATTGAATGGAAAATACCTCAATCAAGGTACTTATTATGTGACTAGACCATTTTAATGTATAAAGATTAAATCTTTGAAAGAAAATGAGAGTTTTGAGTTAAACTTATTCGAGATCTCTTTGACGTCACGAAGAGTGTTTTAAAGTGTAAAGATTGAATCTTTGAATGAAAATAACTGAATAAAGGTACCTATCGTGTCACTTAACCTTTTTAATGTGTAAAGATTGAATCTTTAAAAGAATATGAAAGTTCTGAGTTAAACTTATTCGAGTTCCCTTCGACGTCTCGAAGAGTGTTTTAAAGAGTAAAGATTGAATCATTGAATGGAAATACCTCAACCAGGGTACTTATTATGTCACTAGACCATTTTAATGTATAAGGATTAAATCTTTGAAAGGAAATAAAAGTTTTGAGTTAAACTTATTCGAGATCCCTTTGACGTCACGGAGAGTGTTTTGAAGAGTAAAGATTGAATCTTTGAATGAAACTAACTCAATAAAGGTACCTATCATGTCATTAAACCTTTTTAATATATAAAGATTGAATCTTCGAAAGAAAATGAGAGTTCCGAGTTAAACTTATTCGAGTTCCCTTCGACGTCCCAAAGAGTGTTTTAATGAGTAAAGATTGAATCTTTGAATAGAAATACATCAATCTAGGTACCTATTATGTCACTAGACCATTTTAATATATAAAGATTAAATCTTTGAAAAAAAAATGAGAGTTTTGAGTTAAACTTATTCGAGATCCCTTTCACGTCACGAAGAGTGTTTTAATAAGTAAAGATTAAATCTTTGAATGAAATTACCTCAATCAAGGTACCTATCATGTCACTAGACCATTTTAACGTATAAAAGAGTGTTTTAATGAGTAAGGGTTGAGTCTTTGAATGAAAATACCTCAATAATGTACCTAATATGTCAGTAGACCTTTTTAGTGTATAAAGATTGAATCTTTGAAAGAAAATCAGAGTTTTGAGCTAAACTTATTCGAGTTACCCATGAAGTCACGAAGAGTCTTTTAATGAGTAAAGATTGAATCTTCACATGAAAATAACTCAATAAAGGTACCTATTATGTCACTAAACCATTTTAATGTATAAAGATTGAATCTTTGAAAGAAAATGAGAGTTTTGAGTTAAACTTATTCGAGTTCCCTTCGATGTCCCGAAGAGTGTTTTAATGAGTAAAAATTGAATCTTTGAATAGAAATGCCTCAATCAAGGTACCTATTATGTCACAAGACCATTTTAATGTATAAAGATTAAATCTTTGAAAGCAAAATGAGAGTTTTGAGTTAAACATATTCAGGATCCCATCGACGTCCCGAAGAGTGTTTTAATGAGTGAAGATTGAATCTTCGAATGGAAATACCTCAATCAAGGTACCTATTATGTCACAAGACCATTTTAATGTATAAAGATTAAATCTTTGAAAGAAAATGAGAGTTTTGAGTTAAACTTATTCGGGATCCCTTTGGCGTCACGAAGAGTGCTTTAATGAGTGAAGATCGAATCTTTGAATGAAATTACCTCAATCAAGGTATCTATTATGTCACTAGACCATTTGAACGTATAAAGATTGAATCTCTGAAAGAAAATGAGAGTTCTGAGTTAAACTTATTCAAGTTCCCTTTTACGTCCCGAAGAGTGTTTTGATGAGTAAAGATTTAATCTTTGAATGAGAATACCTCAATAATAAACCTATTATGTCGCTAGACCTTCCTAGAGTATAAAGATTGAATCATTGAAAGAAAATCAGAGTTTTGAGCTAAACAGTTTTGAGTTACCCATGAAGTCACGAAGAGTCTTTTAACGAGTAAAGATTGAATCTTCGAATGAAAATAACTCAATAAAGGTACCAATTATGTCACTAAACAATTTTAATGTATAAAGATTGAATCTTTGAAAGAAAATGAGAGTTTTGAGTTAAATTTATTCGAGATCACTTTTACGTCACACAGAGTGTTTTAATGAGTAAAGATTGAATCTGTGAATGAAAATAACTCAATAAAGGTACCTATCGTGTCACTAAACCTTTTTAATGTACAGAGATTGAATCTTTGAAAGAAAATGAGTGTTTTGAGTTAAACTTATTCGAGTTCCCTTCGACATCCCGAAGAGTGTTTTAATGAGTAAGTATGAAATCTTTGAATGAAAATACCGCAATCAAGGTACCTATTATGTAACAAGACCATTTTGATGTATAAAGATTGAATCTTTGAAAGAAAATGAGAGTTTTGAGCTAAACTTATTCGAGATCCCTTCGAAGTCACGAAGCGTGTTTTAAAGATTAAAGTTTGAATCTTTGAATGAAAATTACTGAATAACGGTTCCTATCATGTCACTAAACCGTTTTAATGTATAAAGATTGAATCTTTGGAAGAAAATGAAAGTTCTGAGTTGAACTTATTCGAGTTCCCTTCGACGTCCCGAAGAGTGTTTTAGTGATTAAAGATTGAATCATTGAATGGAAAATACCTCAATCAAGGTACTTATTATGTGACTAGACCATTTTAATGTATAAAGATTAAATCTTTGAAAGAAAATGAGAGTTTTGAGTTAAACTTATTCGAGATCTCTTTGACGTCACGAAGAGTGTTTTAAAGTGTAAAGATTGAATCTTTGAATGAAAATAACTGAATAAAGGTACCTATCGTGTCACTTAACCTTTTTAATGTGTAAAGATTGAATCTTTAAAAGAATATGAAAGTTCTGAGTTAAACTTATTCGAGTTCCCTTCGACGTCTCGAAGAGTGTTTTAAAGAGTAAAGATTGAATCATTGAATGGAAATACCTCAACCAGGGTACTTATTATGTCACTAGACCATTTTAATGTATAAGGATTAAATCTTTGAAAGGAAATAAAAGTTTTGAGTTAAACTTATTCGAGATCCCTTTGACGTCACGGAGAGTGTTTTGAAGAGTAAAGATTGAATCTTTGAATGAAACTAACTCAATAAAGGTACCTATCATGTCATTAAACCTTTTTAATATATAAAGATTGAATCTTCGAAAGAAAATGAGAGTTCCGAGTTAAACTTATTCGAGTTCCCTTCGACGTCCCAAAGAGTGTTTTAATGAGTAAAGATTGAATCTTTGAATAGAAATACATCAATCTAGGTACCTATTATGTCACTAGACCATTTTAATATATAAAGATTAAATCTTTGAAAAAAAAATGAGAGTTTTGAGTTAAACTTATTCGAGATCCCTTTCACGTCACGAAGAGTGTTTTAATAAGTAAAGATTAAATCTTTGAATGAAATTACCTCAATCAAGGTACCTATCATGTCACTAGACCATTTTAACGTATAAAAGAGTGTTTTAATGAGTAAGGGTTGAGTCTTTGAATGAAAATACCTCAATAATGTACCTAATATGTCAGTAGACCTTTTTAGTGTATAAAGATTGAATCTTTGAAAGAAAATCAGAGTTTTGAGCTAAACTTATTCGAGTTACCCATGAAGTCACGAAGAGTCTTTTAATGAGTAAAGATTGAATCTTCACATGAAAATAACTCAATAAAGGTACCTATTATGTCACTAAACCATTTTAATGTATAAAGATTGAATCTTTGAAAGAAAATGAGAGTTTTGAGTTAAACTTATTCGAGTTCCCTTCGATGTCCCGAAGAGTGTTTTAATGAGTAAAAATTGAATCTTTGAATAGAAATGCCTCAATCAAGGTACCTATTATGTCACAAGACCATTTTAATGTATAAAGATTAAATCTTTGAAAGCAAAATGAGAGTTTTGAGTTAAACATATTCAGGATCCCATCGACGTCCCGAAGAGTGTTTTAATGAGTGAAGATTGAATCTTCGAATGGAAATACCTCAATCAAGGTACCTATTATGTCACAAGACCATTTTAATGTATAAAGATTAAATCTTTAAAAGAAAATGAGAGTTTTGAGTTAAACTTATTCGGGATCCCTTTGGCGTCACGAAGAGTGCTTTAATGAGTGAAGATCGAATCTTTGAATGAAATTACCTCAATCAAGGTATCTATTATGTCACTAGACCATTTGAACGTATAAAGATTGAATCTCTGAAAGAAAATGAGAGTTCTGAGTTAAACTTATTCAAGTTCCCTTTTACGTCCCGAAGAGTGTTTTGATGAGTAAAGATTTAATCTTTGAATGAGAATACCTCAATAATAAACCTATTATGTCACTAGACCTTCCTAGAGTATAAAGATTGAATCATTGAAAGAAAATCAGAGTTTTGAGCTAAACAGTTTTGAGTTACCCATGAAGTCACGAAGAGTCTTTTAACGAGTAAAGATTGAATCTTCGAATGAAAATAACTCAATAAAGGTACCAATTATGTCACTAAACAATTTTAATGTATAAAGATTGAATCTTTGAAAGAAAATGAGAGTTTTGAGTTAAATTTATTCGAGATCACTTTTACGTCACACAGAGTGTTTTAATGAGTAAAGATTGAATCTGTGAATGAAAATAACTCAATAAAGGTACCTATCGTGTCACTAAACCTTTTTAATGTACAGAGATTGAATCTTTGAAAGAAAATGAGTGTTTTGAGTTAAACTTATTCGAGTTCCCTTCGACATCCCGAAGAGTGTTTTAATGAGTAAGTATGAAATCTTTGAATGGAAATACCGCAATCAAGGTACCTATTATGTAACAAGACCATTTTTATGTATAAAGATTGAATCTTTGAAAGAAAATGAGAGTTTTGAGCTAAACTTATTCGAGATCCCTTCGAAGTCACGAAGCGTGTTTTAAAGATTAAAGTTTGAATCTTTGAATGAAATTTACTGAATAACGGTTCCTATCATGTCACTAAACCGTTTTAATGTATAAAGATTGAATCTTTGGAAGAAAATGAAAGTTCTGAGTTGAACTTATTCGAGTTCCCTTCGACGTGCCGAAGAGTGTTTTAGTGATTAAAGATTGAATCATTGAATGGAAAATACCTCAATCAAGGTACTTATTATGTGACTAGACCATTTTAATGTATAAAGATTAAATCTTTGAAAGAAAATGAGAGTTTTGAGTTAAACTTATTCGAGATCTCTTTGACGTCACGAAGAGTGTTTTAAAGTGTAAAGATTGAATCTTTGAATGAAAATAACTGAATAAAGGTACCTATCGTGTCACTTAACCTTTTTAATGTGTAAAGATTGAATCTTTAAAAGAATATGAAAGTTCTGAGTTAAACTTATTCGAGTTCCCTTCGACGTCTCGAAGAGTGTTTTAAAGAGTAAAGATTGAATCATTGAATGGAAATACCTCAACCAGGGTACTTATTATGTCACTAGACCATTTTAATGTATAAGGATTAAATCTTTGAAAGGAAATAAAAGTTTTGAGTTAAACTTATTCGAGATCCCTTTGACGTCACGGAGAGTGTTTTGAAGAGTAAAGATTGAATCTTTGAATGAAACTAACTCAATAAAGGTACCTATCATGTCATTAAACCTTTTTAATATATAAAGATTGAATCTTCGAAAGAAAATGAGAGTTCCGAGTTAAACTTATTCGAGTTCCCTTCGACGTCCCAAAGAGTGTTTTAATGAGTAAAGATTGAATCTTTGAATAGAAATACATCAATCTAGGTACCTATTATGTCACTAGACCATTTTAATATATAAAGATTAAATCTTTGAAAAAAAAATGAGAGTTTTGAGTTAAACTTATTCGAGATCCCTTTCACGTCACGAAGAGTGTTTTAATAAGTAAAGATTAAATCTTTGAATGAAATTACCTCAATCAAGGTACCTATCATGTCACTAGACCATTTTAACGTATAAAAGAGTGTTTTAATGAGTAAGGGTTGAGTCTTTGAATGAAAATACCTCAATAATGTACCTAATATGTCAGTAGACCTTTTTAGTGTATAAAGATTGAATCTTTGAAAGAAAATCAGAGTTTTGAGCTAAACTTATTCGAGTTACCCATGAAGTCACGAAGAGTCTTTTAATGAGTAAAGATTGAATCTTCACATGAAAATAACTCAATAAAGGTACCTATTATGTCACTAAACCATTTTAATGTATAAAGATTGAATCTTTGAAAGAAAATGAGAGTTTTGAGTTAAACTTATTCGAGTTCCCTTCGATGTCCCGAAGAGTGTTTTAATGAGTAAAAATTGAAACTTTGAATAGAAATGCCTCAATCAAGGTACCTATTATGTCACAAGACCATTTTAATGTATAAAGATTAAATCTTTGAAAGCAAAATGAGAGTTTTGAGTTAAACATATTCAGGATCCCATCGACGTCCCGAAGAGTGTTTTAATGAGTGAAGATTGAATCTTCGAATGGAAATACCTCAATCAAGGTACCTATTATGTCACAAGACCATTTTAATGTATAAAGATTAAATCTTTGAAAGAAAATGAGAGTTTTGAGTTAAACTTATTCGGGATCCCTTTGGCGTCACGAAGAGTGCTTTAATGAGTGAAGATCGAATCTTTGAATGAAATTACCTCAATCAAGGTATCTATTATGTCACTAGACCATTTGAACGTATAAAGATTGAATCTCTGAAAGAAAATGAGAGTTCTGAGTTAAACTTATTCAAGTTCCCTTTTACGTCCCGAAGAGTGTTTTGATGAGTAAAGATTTAATCTTTGAATGAGAATACCTCAATAATAAACCTATTATGTCACTAGACCTTCCTAGAGTATAAAGATTGAATCATTGAAAGAAAATCAGAGTTTTGAGCTAAACAGTTTTGAGTTACCCATGAAGTCACGAAGAGTCTTTTAACGAGTAAAGATTGAATCTTCGAATGAAAATAACTCAATAAAGGTACCAATTATGTCACTAAACAATTTTAATGTATAAAGATTGAATCTTTGAAAGAAAATGAGAGTTTTGAGTTAAATTTATTCGAGATCACTTTTACGTCACACAGAGTGTTTTAATGAGTAAAGATTGAATCTGTGAATGAAAATAACTCAATAAAGGTACCTATCGTGTCACTAAACCTTTTTAATGTACAGAGATTGAATCTTTGAAAGAAAATGAGTGTTTTGAGTTAAACTTATTCGAGTTCCCTTCGACATCCCGAAGAGTGTTTTAATGAGTAAGTATGAAATCTTTGAATGGAAATACCGCAATCAAGGTACCTATTATGTAACAAGACCATTTTGATGTATAAAGATTGAATCTTTGAAAGAAAATGAGAGTTTTGAGCTAAACTTATTCGAGATCCCTTCGAAGTCACGAAGCGTGTTTTAAAGATTAAAGTTTGAATCTTTGAATGAAAATTACTGAATAACGGTTCCTATCATGTCACTAAACCGTTTTAATGTATAAAGATTGAATCTTTGGAAGAAAATGAGAGTTTTGAGTTAAACTTATTCGAGATCTCTTTAACGTCACGAAGAGTGTTTTAAAGTGTAAAGATTGAATCTTTGGATGAAAATAACTGAATAAAGGTACCTATCGTGTCACTTAACCTTTTTAATGTGTAAAGATTGAATCTTTAAAAGAATATGAAAGTTCTGAGTTAAACTTATTCGAGTTCCCTTCGACGTCTCGAAGAGTGTTTTAAAGAGTAAAGATTGAATCATTGAATGGAAATACCTCAATCAGGGTACTTATTATGTCACTAGACCATTTTAATGTATAAGGATTAAATCTTTGAAAGGAAATAAAAGTTTTGAGTTAAACTTATTCGAGATCCCTTTGACGTCACGGAGAGTGTTTTGAAGAGTAAAGATTGAATCTTTGAATGAAACTAACTCAATAAAGGTACCTATCATGTCATTAAACCTTTTTAATATATAAAGATTGAATCTTCGAAAGAAAATGAGAGTTCCGAGTTAAACTTATTCGAGTTCCCTTCGACGTCCCAAAGAGTGTTTTAATGAGTAAAGATTGAATCTTTGAATAGAAATACATCAATCTAGGTACCTATTATGTCACTAGACCATTTTAATATATAAAGATTAAATCTTTGAAAAAAAATGAGAGTTTTGAGTTAAACTTATTCGAGATCCCTTTCACGTCACGAAGAGTGTTTTAATAAGTAAAGATTAAATCTTTGAATGAAATTACCTCAATCAAGGTACCTATCATGTCACTAGACCATTTTAACGTATGAAAGAGTGTTTTAATGAGTAAGGGTTGAGTCTTTGAATGAAAATACCTCAATAATGTACCTAATATGTCAGTAGACCTTTTTAGTGTATAAAGATTGAATCTTTGAAAGAAAATCAGAGTTTTGAGCTAAACTTATTCGAGTTACCCATGAAGTCACGAAGAGTCTTTTAATGAGTAAAGATTGAATCTTCACATGAAAATAACTCAATAAAGGTACCTATCATGTCACTAAACCATTTTAATGTATAAAGATTGAATCTTTGAAAGAAAATGAGAGTTTTGAGTTAAACTTATTCGAGTTCCCTTCGATGTCCCGAAGAGTGTTTTAATGAGTAAAAATTGGATCTTTGAATAGAAATGCCTCAATCAAGGTACCTATTATGTCACAAGACCATTTTAATGTATAAAGATTAAATCTGTGAAAGCAAAATGAGAGTTTTGAGTTAAACATATTCAGGATCCCATCGACGTCCCGAAGAGTGTTTTAATGAGTGAAGATTGAATCTTCGAATGGAAATACCTCAATCAAGGTACCTATTATGTCACAAGACCATTTTAATGTATAAAGATTAAATCTTTGAAAGAAAATGAGAGTTTTGAGTTAAACTTATTCGGGATCCCTTTGGCGTCACGAAGAGGGCTTTAATGAGTCAAGATCGAATCTTTGAATGAAATTACCTCAATCAAGGTATCTATTATGTCACTAGACCATTTGAACGTATAAAGATTGAATCTCTGAAAGAAAATGAGAGTTCTGAGTTAAACTTTTTCAAGTTCCCTTTTACGTCCCGAAGAGTGTTTTAATGAGTAAAGATTTAATCTTTGAATGAGAATACCTCAATAATAAACCTATTATGTCACTAGACCTTTCTAGAGTATAAAGATTGAATCATTGAAAGAAAATCAGAGTTTTGAGCTAAACAGTTTTGAGTTACCCATGAAGTCACGAAGAGTCTTTTAACGAGTAAAGATTGAATCTTCGAATGAAAATAACTCAATAAAGGTACCAATTATGTCACTAAACAATTTTAATGTATAAAGATTGAATCTTTGAAAGAAAATGAGAGTTTTGAGTTAAATTTATTCGAGATCACTTTTACGTCACACAGAGTGTTTTAATGAGTAAAGATTGAATCTGTGAATGAAAATAACTCAATAAAGGTACCTATCGTGTCACTAAACCTTTTTAATGTACAGAGATTGAATCTTTGAAAGAAAATGAGTGTTTTGAGTTAAACTTATTCGAGTTCCCTTCGACATCCCGAAGAGTGTTTTAATGAGTAAGTATGAAATCTTTGAATGGAAATACCGCAATCAAGGTACCTATTATGTAACAAGACCATTTTGATGTATAAAGATTGAATCTTTGAAAGAAAATGAGAGTTTTGAGCTAAACTTATTCGAGATCCCTTCGAAGTCACGAAGCGTGTTTTAAAGATTAAAGTTTGAATCTTTGAATGAAAATTACTGAATAACGGTTCCTATCATGTCACTAAACCGTTTTAATGTATAAAGATTGAATCTTTGGAAGAAAATGAAAGTTCTGAGTTGAACTTATTCGAGTTCCCTTCGACGTCCCGAAGAGTGTTTTAATGATTAAAGATTGAATCATTGAATGGAAAATACCTCAATCAAGGTACTTATTATGTGACTAGACCATTTTAATGTATAAAGATTAAATCTTTGAAAGAAAATGAGAGTTTTGAGTTAAACTTATTCGAGATCTCTTTGACGTCACGAAGAGTGTTTTAAAGTGTAAAGATTGAATCTTTGAATGAAAATAACTGAATAAAGGTACCTATCGTGTCACTTAACCTTTTTAATGTGTAAAGATTGAATCTTTAAAAGAATATGAAAGTTCTGAGTTAAACTTATTCGAGTTCCCTTCGACGTCTCGAAGAGTGTTTTAAAGAGTAAAGATTGAATCATTGAATGGAAATACCTCAACCAGGGTACTTATTATGTCACTAGACCATTTTAATGTATAAGGATTAAATCTTTGAAAGGAAATAAAAGTTTTGAGTTAAACTTATTCGAGATCCCTTTGACGTCACGGAGAGTGTTTTGAAGAGTAAAGATTGAATCTTTGAATGAAACTAACTCAATAAAGGTACCTATCATGTCATTAAACCTTTTTAATATATAAAGATTGAATCTTCGAAAGAAAATGAGAGTTCCGAGTTAAACTTATTCGAGTTCCCTTCGACGTCCCAAAGAGTGTTTTAATGAGTAAAGATTGAATCTTTGAATAGAAATACATCAATCTAGGTACCTATTATGTCACTAGACCATTTTAATATATAAAGATTAAATCTTTGAAAAAAAAATGAGAGTTTTGAGTTAAACTTATTCGAGATCCCTTTCACGTCACGAAGAGTGTTTTAATAGGTAAAGATTAAATCTTTGAATGAAATTACCTCAATCAAGGTACCTATCATGTCACTAGACCATTTTAACGTATAAAAGAGTGTTTTAATGAGTAAGGGTTGAGTCTTTGAATGAAAATACCTCAATAATGTACCTAATATGTCAGTAGACCTTTTTAGTGTATAAAGATTGAATCTTTGAAAGAAAATCAGAGTTTTGAGCTAAACTTATTCGAGTTACCCATGAAGTCACGAAGAGTCTTTTAATGAGTAAAGATTGAATCTTCACATGAAAATAACTCAATAAAGGTACCTATTATGTCACTAAACCATTTTAATGTATAAAGATTGAATCTTTGAAAGAAAATGAGAGTTTTGAGTTAAACTTATTCGAGTTCCCTTCGATGTCCCGAAGAGTGTTTTAATGAGTAAAAATTGAATCTTTGAATAGAAATGCCTCAATCAAGGTACCTATTATGTCACAAGACCATTTTAATGTATAAAGATTAAATCTTTGAAAGCAAAATGAGAGTTTTGAGTTAAACATATTCAGGATCCCATCGACGTCCCGAAGAGTGTTTTAATGAGTGAAGTTTGAATCTTCGAATGGAAATACCTCAATCAAGGTACCTATTATGTCACAAGACCATTTTAATGTATAAAGATTAAATCTTTGAAAGAAAATGAGAGTTTTGAGTTAAACTTATTCGGGATCCCTTTGGCGTCACGAAGAGTGCTTTAATGAGTAAAGATCGAATCTTTGAATGAAATTACCTCAATCAAGGTATCTATTATGTCACTAGACCATTTGAACGTATAAAGATTGAATCTCTGAAAGAAAATGAGAGTTCTGAGTTAAACTTATTCAAGTTCCCTTTTACGTCCCGAAGAGTGTTTTAATGAGTAAAGATTTAATCTTTGAATGAGAATACCTCAATAATAAACCTATTATGTCACTAGACCTTTCTAGAGTATAAAGATTGAATCATTGAAAGAAAATCAGAGTTTTGAGCTAAACAGTTTTGAGTTACCCATGAAGTCATGAAGAGTCTTTTAACGAGTAAAGATTGAATCTTCGAATGAAAATAACTCAATAAAGGTACCAATTATGTCACTAAACAATTTTAATGTATAAAGATTGAATCTTTGAAAGAAAATGAGAGTTTTGAGTTAAATTTATTCGAGATCACTTTTACGTCACACAGAGTGTTTTAATGAGTAAAGATTGAATCTGTGAATGAAAATAACTCAATAAAGGTTCCTATCGTGTCACTAAACATTTTTAATGTACAGAGATTGAATCTTTGAAAGAAAATGAGTGTTTTGAGTTAAACTTATTCGAGTTCCCTTCGACATCCCGAAGAGTGTTTTAATGAGTAAGTATGAAATCTTTGAATGGAAATACCGCAATCAAGGTACCTATTATGTAACAAGACCATTTTGATGTATAAAGATTGAATCTTTGAAAGAAAATGAGAGTTTTGAGCTAAACTTATTCGAGATCCCTTAGAAGTCACGAAGCGTGTTTTAAAGATTAAAGTTTGAATCTTTGAATGAAAATTACTGAATAACGGTTCCTATCATGTCAATAAACCGTTTTAATGTATAAAGATTGAATCTTTGGAAGAAAATGAAAGTTCTGAGTTGAACTTATTCGAGTTCCCTTCGACGTCCCGAAGAGTGTTTTAATGATTAAAGATTGAATCATTGAATGGAAAATACCTCAATCAAGGTACTTATTATGTGACTAGACCATTTTAATGTATAAAGATTAAATCTTTGAAAGAAAATGAGAGTTTTGAGTTAAACTTATTCGGGATCCCTTTGGCGTCACGAAGAGTGCTTTAATGAGTAAAGATCGAATCTTTGAATGAAATTACCTCAATCAAGGTATCTATTATGTCACTAGACCATTTGAACGTATAAAGATTGAATCTTTGGAAGAAAATGAAAGTTCTGAGTTGAACTTATTTGAGTTCCCTTCGACGTCCCGAAGAGTGTTTTAATGATTAAAGATTGAATCATTGAATGGAAAATACCTCAATCAAGGTACTTATTATGTGACTAGACCATTTTAATGTATAAAGATTAAATCTTTGAAAGAAAATGAGAGTTTTGAGTTAAACTTATTCGAGATCTCTTTGACGTCACGAAGAGTGTTTTAAAGTGTAAAGATTGAATCTTTGAATGAAAATAACTGAATAAAGGTACCTATCGTGTCACTTAACCTTTTTAATGTGTAAAGATTGAATCTTTAAAAGAATATGAAAGTTCTGAGTTAAACTTATTCGAGTTCCTTTCGACGTCTCGAAGAGTGTTTTAAAGAGTAAAGATTGAATCATTGAATGGAAATACCTCAATCAGGGTACTTATTATGTCACTAGACCATTTTAATGTATAAGGATTAAATCTTTGAAAGGAAATAAAAGTTTTGAGTTAAACTTATTCGAGATCCCTTTGACGTCACGGAGAGTGTTTTGAAGAGTAAAGATTGAATCTTTGAATGAAACTAACTCAATAAAGGTACCTATCATGTCATTAAACCTTTTTAATATATAAAGATTGAATCTTCGAAAGAAAATGAGAGTTCCGAGTTAAACTTATTCGAGTTCCCTTCGACGTCCCAAAGAGTGTTTTAATGAGTAAAGATTGAATCTTTGAATAGAAATACATCAATCTAGGTACCTATTATGTCACTAGACCATTTTAATATATAAAGATTAAATCTTTGAAAAAAAATGAGAGTTTTGTGTTAAACTTATTCGAGATCCCTTTCACGTCACGAAGAGTGTTTTAATAAGTAAAGATTAAATCTTTGAATGAAATTACCTCAATCAAGGTACCTATCATGTCACTAGACCATTTTAACGTATAAAAGAGTGTTTTAATGAGTAAGGGTTGAGTCTTTGAATGAAAATACCTCAATAATGTACCTAATATGTCAGTAGACCTTTTTAGTGTATGAAGATTGAATCTTTGAAAGAAAATCAGAGTTTTGAGCTAAACTTATTCGAGTTACCCATGAAGTCACGAAGAGTCTTTTAATGAGTAAAGATTGAATCTTCACATGAAAATAACTCAATAAAGGTACCTATTATGTCACTAAACCATTTTAATGTATAAAGATTGAATCTTTGAAAGAAAATGAGAGTTTTGAGTTAAACTTATTCGAGTTCCCTTCGATGTCCCGAAGAGTGTTTTAATGAGTAAAAATTGAATCTTTGAATAGAAATGCCTCAATCAAGGTACCTATTATGTCACAAGACCATTTTAATGTATAAAGATTAAATCTTTGAAAGCAAAATGAGAGTTTTGAGTTAAACATATTCAGGATCCCATCGACGTCCCGAAGAGTGTTTTAATGAGTGAAGATTGAATCTTCGAATGGAAATACGTCAATCAAGGTACCTATTATGTCACTAGACCATTTTAATGTATAAGGATTAAATCTTTGAAAGGAAATAAAAGTTTTGAGTTAAACTTATTCGAGATCCCTTTGACGTCACGGAGAGTGTTTTGAAGAGTAAAGATTGAATCTTTGAATGAAACTAACTCAATAAAGGTACCTATCATGTCATTAAACTTTTTTAATATATAAAGATTGAATTTTCGAAAGAAAATGAGAGTTCCGAGTTAAACTTATTCGAGTTCCCTTCGACGTCCCAAAGAGTGTTTTAATGAGTAAAGATTGAATCTTTGAATAGAAATACATCAATATAGGTACCTATTATGTCATTAGACCATTTTAATATATAAAGATTAAATCTTTGAAAAAAAAATGAGAGTTTTGAGTTAAACTTATTCGAGATCCCTTTCACGTCACGAAGAGTGTTTTAATAAGTAAAGATTAAATCTTTGAATGAAATTACCTCAATCAAGGTACCTATCATGTCACTAGACCATTTTAACGTATAAAAGAGTGTTTTAATGAGTAAGGGTTGAGTCTTTGAATGAAAATACCTCAATAATGTACCTAATATGTCAGTAGACCTTTTTAGTGTATGAAGATTGAATCTTTGAAAGAAAATCAGAGTTTTGAGCTAAACTTATTCGAGTTACCCATGAAGTCACGAAGAGTCTTTTAATGAGTAAAGATTGAATCTTCACATGAAAATAACTCAATAAAGGTACCTATTATGTCACTAAACCATTTTAATGTATAAAGATTGAATCTTTGAAAGAAAATGAGAGTTTTGAGTTAAACTTATTCGAGTTCCCTTCGATGTCCCGAAGAGTGTTTTAATGAGTAAAAATTGAATCTTTGAATAGAAATGCCTCAATCAAGGTACCTATTATGTCACAAGACCATTTTAATGTATAAAGATTAAATCTTTGAAAGCAAAATGAGAGTTTTGAGTTAAACATATTCAGGATCCCATCGACGTCCCGAAGAGTGTTTTAATGAGTGAAGATTGAATCTTCGAATGGAAATACGTCAATCAAGGTACCTATTATGTCACTAGACCATTTTAATGTATAAGGATTAAATCTTTGAAAGGAAATAAAAGTTTTGAGTTAAACTTATTCGAGATCCCTTTGACGTCACGGAGAGTGTTTTGAAGAGTAAAGATTGAATCTTTGAATGAAACTAACTCAATAAAGGTACCTATCATGTCATTAAACTTTTTTAATATATAAAGATTGAATTTTCGAAAGAAAATGAGAGTTCCGAGTTAAACTTATTCGAGTTCCCTTCGACGTCCCAAAGAGTGTTTTAATGAGTAAAGATTGAATCTTTGAATAGAAATACATCAATATAGGTACCTATTATGTCATTAGACCATTTTAATATATAAAGATTAAATCTTTGAAAAAAAAATGAGAGTTTTGAGTTAAACTTATTCGAGATCCCTTTCACGTCACGAAGAGTGTTTTAATAAGTAAAGATTAAATCTTTGAATGAAATTACCTCAATCAAGGTACCTATCATGTCACTAGACCATTTTAACGTATAAAAGAGTGTTTTAATGAGTAAGGGTTGAGTCTTTGAATGAAAATACCTCAATAATGTACCTAATATGTCAGTAGACCTTTTTAGTGTATGAAGATTGAATCTTTGAAAGAAAATCAGAGTTTTGAGCTAAACTTATTCGAGTTACCCATGAAGTCACGAAGAGTCTTTTAATGAGTAAAGATTGAATCTTCACATGAAAATAACTCAATAAAGGTACCTATTATGTCACTAAACCATTTTAATGTATAAAGATTGAATCTTTGAAAGAAAATGAGAGTTTTGAGTTAAACTTATTCGAGTTCCCTTCGATGTCCCGAAGAGTGTTTTAATGAGTAAAAATTGAATCTTTGAATAGAAATGCCTCAATCAAGGTACCTATTATGTCACAAGACCATTTTAATGTATAAAGATTAAATCTTTGAAAGCAAAATGAGAGTTTTGAGTTAAACATATTCAGGATCCCATCGACGTCCCGAAGAGTGTTTTAATGAGTGAAGATTGAATCTTCGAATGGAAATACCTCAATCAAGGTACCTATTATGTCACAAGACCATTTTAATGTATAAAGATTAAATCTTTGAAAGAAAATGAGAGTTTTGAGTTAAACTTATTCGGGATCCCTTTGGCGTCACGAAGAGTGCTTTAATGAGTAAAGATCGAATCTTTGAATGAAATTACCTCAATCAAGGTATCTATTATGTCACTAGACCATTTGAACGTATAAAGATTGAATCTCTGAAAGAAAATGAGAGTTCTGAGTTAAACTTATTCAAGTTCCCTTTTACGTCCCGAAGAGTGTTTTAATGAGTAAAGATTTAATCTTTGAATGAGAATACCTCAATAATAAACCTATTATGTCACTAGACCTTTCTAGAGTATAAAGATTGAATCATTGAAAGAAAATCAGAGTTTTGAGCTAAACAGTTTTGAGTTACCCATGAAGTCACGAAGAGTCTTTTAACGAGTAAAGATTGAATCTTCGAATGAAAATAACTCAATAAAGGTACCAATTATGTCACTAAACAATTTTAATGTATAAAGATTGAATCTTTGAAAGAAAATGAGAGTTTTGAGTTAAATTTATTCGAGATCACTTTTACGTCACACAGAGTGTTTTAATGAGTAAAGATTGAATCTGTGAATGAAAATAACTCAATAAAGGTACCTATCGTGTCACTAAACCTTTTTAATGTACAGAGATTGAATCTTTGAAAGAAAATGAGTGTTTTGAGTTAAACTTATTCGAGTTCCCTTCGACATCCCGAAGAGTGTTTTAATGAGTAAGTATGAAATCTTTGAATGGAAATACCGCAATCAAGGTACCTATTATGTAACAAGACCATTTTGATGTATAAAGATTGAATCTTTGAAAGAAAATGAGAGTTTTGAGCTAAACTTATTCGAGATCCCTTCGAAGTCACGAAGCGTGTTTTAAAGATTAAAGTTTGAATCTTTGAATGAAAATTACTGAATAACGGTTCCTATCATGTCACTAAACCGTTTTAATGTATAAAGATTGAATCTTTGGAAGAAAATGAAAGTTCTGAGTTGAACTTATTCGAGTTCCCTTCGACGTCCCGAAGAGTGTTTTAATGATTAAAGATTGAATCATTGAATGAAAAATACCTCAATCAAGGTACTTATTATGTGACTAGACCATTTTAATGTATAAAGATTAAATCTTTGAAAGAAAATGAGAGTTTTGAGTTAAACTTATTCGAGATCTCTTTGACGTCACGAAGAGTGTTTTAAAGTGTAAAGATTGAATCTTTGAATGAAAATAACTGAATAAAGGTACCTATCGTGCACTTAACCTTTTTAATGTGTAAAGATTGAATCTTTAAAAGAATATGAAAGTTCAGAGTTAAACTTATTCGAGTTCCCTTCGACGTCTCGGAGAGTGTTTTAAAGAGTAAAGATTGAATCATTGAACGGAAATACCTCAATCAGGGTACTTATTATGTCACTAGACCATTTTAATGTATAAGGATTAAATCTTTGAAAGGAAATAAAAGTTTTGAGTTAAACTTATTCGAGATCCCTTTGACGTCACGGAGAGTGTTTTGAAGAGTAAAGATTGAATCTTTGAATGAAACTAACTCAATAAAGGTACCTATCATGTCATTAAACCTTTTTAATATATAAAGATTGAATCTTCGAAAGAAAATGAGAGTTCCGAGTTAAACTTATTCGAGTTCCCTTCGACGTCCCAAAGAGTGTTTTAATGAGTAAAGATTGAATCTTTGAATAGAAATACATCAATCTAGGTACCTATTATGTCACTAGACCATTTTAATATATAAAGATTAAATCTTTGAAAAAAAATGAGAGTTTTGAGTTAAACTTATTCGAGATCCCTTTCACGTCACGAAGAGTGTTTTAATAAGTAAAGATTAAATCTTTGAATGAAATTACCTCAATCAAGGTACCTATCATGTCACTAGACCATTTTAACGTATAAAAGAGTGTTTTAATGAGTAAGGGTTGAGTCTTTGAATGAAAATACCTCAATAATGTACCTAATATGTCAGTAGACCTTTTTAGTGTATAAAGATTGAATCTTTGAAAGAAAATCAGAGTTTTGAGCTAAACTTATTCGAGTTACCCATGAAGTCACGAAGAGTCTTTTAATGAGTAAAGATTGAATCTTCACATGAAAATAACTCAATAAAGGTACCTATTATGTCACTAAACCATTTTAATGTATAAAGATTGAATCTTTGAAAGAAAATGAGAGTTTTGAGTTAAACTTATTCGAGTTCCCTTCGATGTCCCGAAGAGTGTTTTAATGAGTAAAAATTGAATCTTTGAATAGAAATGCCTCAATCAAGGTACCTATTATGTCACAAGACCATTTTAATGTATAAAGATTAAATCTTTGAAAGCAAAATGAGAGTTTTGAGTTAAACATATTCAGGATCCCATCGACGTCCCGAAGAGTGTTTTAATGAGTGAAGATTGAATCTTCGAATGGAAATACCTCAATCAAGGTACCTATTATGTCACAAGACCATTTTAATGTATAAAGATTAAATCTTTGAAAGAAAATGAGAGTTTTGAGTTAAACTTATTCGGGATCCCTTTGGCGTCACGAAGAGTGCTTTAATGAGTAAAGATCGAATCTTTGAATGAAATTACCTCAATCAAGGTATCTATTATGTCACTAGACCATTTGAACGTATAAAGATTGAATCTCTGAAAGAAAATGAGAGTTCTGAGTTAAACTTATTCAAGTTCCCTTTTACGTCCTGAAGAGTGTTTTAATGAGTAAATATTTAATCTTTGAATGAGAATACCTCAATAATAAACCTATTATGTCACTAGACCTTTCTAGAGTATAAAGATTGAATCATTGAAAGAAAATCAGAGTTTTGAGCTAAACAGTTTTGAGTTACCCATGAAGTCACGAAGAGTCTTTTAACGAGTAAAGATTGAATCTTCGAATGAAAATAACTCAATAAAGATACCAATTATATCACTAAACAATTTTAATGTATAAAGATTGAATCTTTGAACGAAAATGAGAGTTTTGAGTTAAATTTATTCGAGATCACTTTTACGTCACACAGAGTGTTTTAATGAGTAAAGATTGAATCTGTGAATGAAAATAACTCAATAAAGGTACCTATCGTGTCACTAAACCTTTTTAATGTACAGAGATTGAATCTTTGAAAGAAAATGAGTGTTTTGAGTTAAACTTGTTCGAGTTCCCTTCGACATCCCGAAGAGTGTTTTAATGAGTAAGTATGAAATCTTTGAATGGAAATACCGCAATCAAGGTACCTATTATGTAACAAGACCATTTTGATATATAAAGATTGAATCTTTGAAAGAAAATGAGAGTTTTGAGCTAAACTTATTCGAGATCCCTTCGAAGTCACGAAGCGTGTTTTAAAGATTAAAGTTTGAATCTTTGAATGAAAATTACTGAATAACGGTTCCTATCATGTCACTAAACCGTTTTAATGTATAAAGATTGAATCTTTGGAAGAAAATGAAAGTTTTGAGTTGAACTTATTCGAGTTCCCTTCGACATCCCGAAGAGTGTTTTAATGATTAAAGATTGAATCATTGAATGGAACATACCTCAATCAAGGTACTTATTATGTGACTAGACCATTTTAATGTATAAAGATTAAATCTTTGAAAGAAAATGAGAGTTTTGAGTTAAACTTATTCGAGATCTCTTTGACGTCACGAAGAGTGTTTTAAAGTGTAAAGATTGAATCTTTGAATGAAAATAACTGAATAAAGGTACCTATCGTGTCACTTAACCTTTTTAATGTGTAAAGATTGAATCTTTAAAAGAATATGAAAGTTCTGAGTTAAACTTATTCGAGTTCCCTTCGACGTCTCGAAGAGTGTTTTAAAGAGTAAAGATTGAATCATTGAATGGAAATACCTCAATCAGGGTACTTATTATGTCACTAGACCATTTTAATGTATAAGGATTAAATCTTTGAAAGGAAATAAAAGTTTTGAGTTAAACTTATTCGAGATCCCTTTGACGTCACGGAGAGTGTTTTGAAGAGTAAAGATTGAATCTTTGAATGAAACTAACTCAATAAAGGTACCTATCATGTCATTAAACCTTTTTAATATATAAAGATTGAATCTTCGAAAGAAAATGAGAGTTCCGAGTTAAACTTATTCGAGTTCCCTTCGACGTCCCAAAGAGTGTTTTAATGAGTAAAGATTGAATCTTTGAATAGAAATACATCAATCTAGGTACCTATTATGTCACTAGACCATTTTAATATATAAAGATTAAATCTTTGAAAAAAAATGAGAGTTTTGAGTTAAACTTATTCGAGATCCCTTTTCACGTCACGAAGTGTGTTTTAATAAGTAAAGATTAAATCTTTGAATGAAATTACCTCAATCAAGGTACCTATCATGTCACTAGACCATTTTAACGTATAAAAGAGTGTTTTAATGAGTAAGGGTTGAGTCTTTGAATGAAAATACCTCAATAATGTACCTAATATGTCAGTAGACCTTTTTAGTGTATAAAGATTGAATCTTTGAAAGAAAATCAGAGTTTTGAGCTAAACTTATTCGAGTTACCCATGAAGTCACGAAGAGTCTTTGAATGAGTAAAGATTGAATCTTCACATGAAAATAACTCAATAAAGGTACCTATTATGTCACTAAACCATTTTAATGTATAAAGATTGAATCTTTGAAAGAAAATGAGAGTTTTGAGTTAAACTTATTCGAGTTCCCTTCGATGTCCCGAAGAGTGTTTTAATGAGTAAAAATTGAATCTTTGAATAGAAATGCCTCAATCAAGGTACCTATTATGTCACAAGACCATTTTAATGTATAAAGATTAAATCTTTGAAAGCAAAATGAGAGTTTTGAGTTAAACATATTCAGGATCCCATCGACGTCCCGAAGAGTGTTTTAATGAGTGGAGATTGAATCTTCGTATGGAAATACCTCAATCAAGGTACCTATTATGTCACAAGACCATTTTAATGTATAAAGATTAAATCTTTGAAAGAAAATGAGAGTTTTGAGTTAAACTTATTCGGGATCCCTTTGGCATCACGAAGAGTGCTTTAATGAGTAAAGATCGAATCTTTGAATGAAATTACCTCAATCAAGGTATCTATTATGTCACTAGACCATTTGAACGTATAAAGATTGAATCTCTTAAAGAAAATGAGAGTTCTGAGTTAAACTTATTCAAGTTCCCTTTTACGTCCCGAAGAGTGTTTTGATGAGTAAAGATTTAATCTTTGAATGAGAATACCTCAATAATAAACCTATTATGTCACTAGACCTTTCTAGAGTATAAAGATTGAATCATTGAAAGAAAATCAGAGTTTTGAGCTAAACAGTTTTGAGTTACCCATGAAGTCACGAAGAGTCTTTTAACGAGTAAAGATTGAATCTTCGAATGAAAATAACTCAATAAAGGTACCAATTATGTCACTAAACAATTTTAATGTATAAAGATTGAATTTTTGAAAGAAAATGAGAGTTTTGAGTTAAATTTATTCGAGATCACTTTTACGTCACACAGAGTGTTTTAATGAGTAAAGATTGAATCTGTGAATGAAAATAACTTAATAAAGGTACCTATCGTGTCACTAAACCTTTTTAATGTACAGAGATTGAATCTTTGAAAGAAAATGAGTGTTTTGAGTTAAACTTATTCGAGTTCCCTTCGACATCCCGAAGAGTGTTTTAATGAGTAAGTATGAAATCTTTGAACGGAAATACCGCAATCAAGGTACCTATTATGTAACAAGACCATTTTGATGTATAAAGATTGAATCTTTGAAAGAAAATGAGAGTTTTGAGCTAAACTTATTCGAGATCCCTTCGAAGTCACGAAGCGTGTTTTAAAGATTAAAGTTTGAATCTTTGAATGAAAATTACTGAATAACGGTTCCTATCATGTCACTAAACCGTTTTAATATATAAAGATTGAATCTTTGGAAGAAAATGAAAGTTCTGAGTTGAACTTATTCGAGTTCCCTTCGACGTCCCGAAGAGTGTTTTAATGATTAAAGATTGAATCATTGAATGGAAAATACCTCAATCAAGGTACTTATTACGTGACTAGACCATTTTAATGTATAAAGATTAAATCTTTGAAAGAAAATGAGAGTTTTGAGTTAAACTTATTCGAGATCTCTTTGACGTCACGAAGAGTGTTTTAAAGTGTAAAGATTGAATCTTTGAATGAAAATAACTGAATAAAGGTACCTATCGTGTCACTTAACCTTTTTAATGTGTAAAGATTGAATCTTTAAAAGAATATGAAAGTTCTGAGTTAAACTTATTCGAGTTCCCTTCGACGTCTCGAAGAGTGTTTTAAAGAGTAAAGATTGAATCATTGAATGGAAATACCTCAATCAGGGTACTTATTATGTCACTAGACCATTTTAATGTATAAGGATTAAATCTTTGAAAGGAAATAAAAGTTTTGAGTTAAACTTATTCGAGATCCCTTTGACGTCACGGAGAGTGTTTTGAAGAGTAAAGATTGAATCTTTGAATGAAACTAACTCAATAAAGGTACCTATCATGTCATTAAACCTTTTTAATATATAAAGATTGAATCTTCGAAAGAAAATGAGAGTTCCGAGTTAAACTTATTCGAGTTCCCTTCGACATCCCAAAGAGTGTTTTAATGAGTAAAGATTGAATCTTTGAATAGAAATACATCAATCTAGGTACCTATTATGTTACTAGACCATTTTAATATATAAAGATTAAATCTTTGAAAAAAAATGAGAGTTTTGAGTTAAACTTATTCGAGATCCCTTTCACGTCACGAAGAGTGTTTTAATAAGTAAAGATTAAATCTTTGAATGAAATTACCTCAATCAAGGTACCTATCATGTCACTAGACCATTTTAACGTATAAAAGAGTGTTTTAATGAGTAAGGGTTGAGTCTTTGAATGAAAATACCTCAATAATGTACCTAATATGTCAGTAGACCTTTTTAGTGTATAAAGATTGAATCTTTGAAAGAAAATCAGAGTTTTGAGCTAAACTTATTCGAGTTACCCATGAAGTCACGAAGAGTCTTTTAATGAGTAAAGATTGAATCTTCACATGAAAATAACTCAATAAAGGTACCTATTATGTCACTAAACCATTTTAATGTATAAAGATTGAATCTTTGAAAGAAAATGAGAGTTTTGAGTTAAACTTATTCGAGTTCCCTTCGATGTCCCGAAGAGTGTTTTAATGAGTAAAAATTGAAACTTTGAATAGAAATGCCTCAATCAAGGTACCTATTATGTCACAAGACCATTTTAATGTATAAAGATTAAATCTTTGAAAGCAAAATGAGAGTTTTGAGTTAAACATATTCAGGATCCCATCGACGTCCCGAAGAGTGTTTTAATGAGTGGAGATTGAATCTTCGAATGGAAATACCTCAATCAAGGTACCTATTATGTCACAAGACCATTTTAATGTATAACGATTAAATCTTTGAAAGAAAATGAGAGTTTTGAGTTAAACTTATTCGGGATCCCTTTGGCGTCACGAAGAGTGCTTTAATGAGTAAAGATCGAATCTTTGAATGAAATTACCTCAATCAAGGTATCTATTATGTCACTAGACCATTTGAACGTATAAAGATTGAATCTCTGAAAGAAAATGAGAGTTCTGAGTTAAACTTATTCAAGTTCCCTTTTACATCCCGAAGAGTGTTTTAATGAGTAAAGATTTAATCTTTGAATGAGAATACCTCAATAATAAACCTATTATGTCACTAGACCTTTCTAGAGTATAAAGATTGAATCATTGAAAGAAAATCAGAGTTTTGAGCTAAACAGTTTTGAGTTACCCATGAAGTCACGAAGAGTCTTTTAACGAGTAAAGATTGAATCTTCGAATGAAAATAACTCAATAAAGGTACCAATTATGTCACTAAACAATTTTAATGTATAAAGATTGAATCTTTGAAAGAAAATGAGATTTTTGAGTTAAATTTATTCGAGATCACTTTTACGTCACACAGAGTGTTTTAATGAGTAAAGATTGAATCTGTGAATGAAAATAACTCAATAAAGGTACCTATCGTGTCACTAAACCTTTTTAATGTACAGAGATTGAATCTTTGAAAGAAAATGAGTGTTTTGAGTTAAACTTATTCGAGTTCCCTTCGACATCCCGAAGAGTGTTTTAATGAGTAAGTATGAAATCTTTGAATGGAAATACCGCAATCAAGGTACCTATTATGTAACAAGACCATTTTGATGTATAAAGATTGAATCTTTGAAAGAAAATGAGAGTTTTGAGCTAAACTTATTCGAGATCCCTTCGAAGTCACGAAGCGTGTTTTAAAGATTAAAGTTTGAATCTTTGAATGAAAATTACTGAATAACGGTTCCTATCATGTCACTAAACCGTTTTAATGTATAAAGATTGAATCTTTGGAAGAAAATGAAAGTTCTGAGTTGAACTTATTCGAGTTCCCTTCGACGTCCCGAAGAGTGTTTTAATGATTAAAGATTGAATCATTGAATGTAAAATACCTCAATCAAGGTACTTATTATGTGACTAGACCATTTTAATGTATAAAGATTAAATCTTTGAAAGAAAATGAGAGTTTTGAGTTAAACTTATTCGAGATCTCTTTGACGTCACGAAGAGTGTTTTAAAGTGTAAAGATTGAATCTTTGAATGAAAATAACTGAATAAAGGTACCTATCGTGTCACTTAACCTTTTTAATGTGTAAAGATTGAATCTTTAAAAGAATATGAAAGTTCTGAGTAAAGATTGAATCTTTGAATAGAAATACATCAATCTAGGTACCTATTATGTCACTAGACCATTTTAATATATAAAGATTAAATCTTTGAAAAAAAATGAGAGTTTTGAGTTAAACTTATTCGAGATCCCTTTTCACGTCACGAAGTGTGTTTTAATAAGTAAAGATTAAATCTTTGAATGAAATTACCTCAATCAAGGTACCTATCATGTCACTAGACCATTTTAACGTATAAAAGAGTGTTTTAATGAGTAAGGGTTGAGTCTTTGAATGAAAATACCTCAATAATGTACCTAATATGTCAGTAGACCTTTTTAGTGTATAAAGATTGAATCTTTGAAAGAAAATCAGAGTTTTGAGCTAAACTTATTCGAGTTACCCATGAAGTCACGAAGAGTCTTTTAATGAGTAAAGATTGAATCTTCACATGAAAATAACTCAATAAAGGTACCTATTATGTCACTAAACCATTTTAATGTATAAAGATTGAATCTTTGAAAGAAAATGAGAGTTTTGAGTTAAACTTATTCGAGTTCCCTTCGATGTCCCGAAGAGTGTTTTAATGAGTAAAAATTGAATCTTTGAATAGAAATGCCTCAATCAAGGTACCTATTATGTCACAAGACCATTTTAATGTATAAAGATTAAATCTTTGAAAGCAAAATGAGAGTTTTGAGTTAAACATATTCAGGATCCCATCGACGTCCCGAAGAGTGTTTTAATGAGTGGAGATTGAATCTTCGAATGGAAATACCTCAATCAAGGTACCTATTATGTCACAAGACCATTTTAATGTATAAAGATTAAATCTTTGAAAGAAAATGAGAGTTTTGAGTTAAACTTATTCGGGATCCCTTTGGCGTCACGAAGAGTGCTTTAATGAGTAAAGATCGAATCTTTGGATGAAATTACCTCAATCAAGGTATCTATTATGTCACTAGACCATTTGAACGTATAAAGATTGAATCTCTGAAAGAAAATGAGAGTTCTGAGTTAAACTTATTCAAGTTCCCTTTTACGTCCCGAAGAGTGTTTTAATGAGTAAAGATTTAATCTTTGAATGAGAATACCTCAATAATAAACCTATTATGTCACTAGACCTTTCTAGAGTATAAAGATTGAATCATTGAAAGAAAATCAGAGTTTTGAGCTAAACAGTTTTGAGTTACCCATGAAGTCACGAAGAGTCTTTTAACGAGTAAAGATTGAATCTTCGAATGAAAATAACTCAATAAAGGTACCAATTATGTCACTAAACAATTTTAATGTATAAAGATTGAATCTTTGAAAGAAAATGAGAGTTTTGAGTTAAATTTATTCGAGATCACTTTTACGTCACACAGAGTGTTTTAATGAGTAAAGATTGAATCTGTGAATGAAAATAACTCAATAAAGGTTCCTATCGTGTCACTAAACATTTTTAATGTACAGAGATTGAATCTTTGAAAGAAAATGAGTGTTTTGAGTTAAACTTATTCGAGTTCCCTTCGACATCCCGAAGAGTGTTTTAATGAGTAAGTATGAAATCTTTGAATGGAAATACCGCAATCAAGGTACCTATTATGTAACAAGACCATTTTGATATATAAAGATTGAATCTTTGAAAGAAAATGAGAGTTTTGAGCTAAACTTATTCGAGATCCCTTCGAAGTCACGAAGCGTGTTTTAAAGATTAAAGTTTGAATCTTTGAATGAAAATTACTGAATAACGGTTCCTATCATGTCACTAAACCGTTTTAATGTATAAAGATTGAATCTTTGGAAGAAAATGAAAGTTTTGAGTTGAACTTATTCGAGTTCCCTTCGACATCCCGAAGAGTGTTTTAATGATTAAAGATTGAATCATTGAATGGAACATACCTCAATCAAGGTACTTATTATGTGACTAGACCATTTTAATGTATAAAGATTAAATCTTTGAAAGAAAATGAGAGTTTTGAGTTAAACTTATTCGAGATCTCTTTGACGTCACGAAGAGTGTTTTAAAGTGTAAAGATTGAATCTTTGAATGAAAATAACTGAATAAAGGTACCTATCGTGTCACTTAACCTTTTTAATGTGTAAAGATTGAATCTTTAAAAGAATATGAAAGTTCTGAGTTAAACTTATTCGAGTTCCCTTCGACGTCTCGAAGAGTGTTTTAAAGAGTAAAGATTGAATCATTGAATGGAAATACCTCAATCAGGGTACTTATTATGTCACTAGACCATTTTAATGTATAAGGATTAAATCTTTGAAAGGAAATAAAAGTTTTGAGTTAAACTTATTCGAGATCCCTTTGACGTCACGGAGAGTGTTTTGAAGAGTAAAGATTGAATCTTTGAATGAAACTAACTCAATAAAGGTACCTATCATGTCATTAAACCTTTTTAATATATAAAGATTGAATCTTCGAAAGAAAATGAGAGTTCCGAGTTAAACTTATTCGAGTTCCCTTCGACGTCCCAAAGAGTGTTTTAATGAGTAAAGATTGAATCTTTGAATAGAAATACATCAATCTAGGTACCTATTATGTCACTAGACCATTTTAATATATAAAGATTAAATCTTTGAAAAAAAATGAGAGTTTTGAGTTAAACTTATTCGAGATCCCTTTTCACGTCACGAAGTGTGTTTTAATAAGTAAAGATTAAATCTTTGAATGAAATTACCTCAATCAAGGTACCTATCATGTCACTAGACCATTTTAACGTATAAAAGAGTGTTTTAATGAGTAAGGGTTGAGTCTTTGAATGAAAATACCTCAATAATGTACCTAATATGTCAGTAGACCTTTTTAGTGTATAAAGATTGAATCTTTGAAAGAAAATCAGAGTTTTGAGCTAAACTTATTCGAGTTACCCATGAAGTCACGAAGAGTCTTTGAATGAGTAAAGATTGAATCTTCACATGAAAATAACTCAATAAAGGTACCTATTATGTCACTAAACCATTTTAATGTATAAAGATTGAATCTTTGAAAGAAAATGAGAGTTTTGAGTTAAACTTATTCGAGTTCCCTTCGATGTCCCGAAGAGTGTTTTAATGAGTAAAAATTGAATCTTTGAATAGAAATGCCTCAATCAAGGTACCTATTATGTCACAAGACCATTTTAATGTATAAAGATTAAATCTTTGAAAGCAAAATGAGAGTTTTGAGTTAAACATATTCAGGATCCCATCGACGTCCCGAAGAGTGTTTTAATGAGTGGAGATTGAATCTTCGTATGGAAATACCTCAATCAAGGTACCTATTATGTCACAAGACCATTTTAATGTATAAAGATTAAATCTTTGAAAGAAAATGAGAGTTTTGAGTTAAACTTATTCGGGATCCCTTTGGCATCACGAAGAGTGCTTTAATGAGTAAAGATCGAATCTTTGAATGAAATTACCTCAATCAAGGTATCTATTATGTCACTAGACCATTTGAACGTATAAAGATTGAATCTCTTAAAGAAAATGAGAGTTCTGAGTTAAACTTATTCAAGTTCCCTTTTACGTCCCGAAGAGTGTTTTGATGAGTAAAGATTTAATCTTTGAATGAGAATACCTCAATAATAAACCTATTATGTCACTAGACCTTTCTAGAGTATAAAGATTGAATCATTGAAAGAAAATCAGAGTTTTGAGCTAAACAGTTTTGAGTTACCCATGAAGTCACGAAGAGTCTTTTAACGAGTAAAGATTGAATCTTCGAATGAAAATAACTCAATAAAGGTACCAATTATGTCACTAAACAATTTTAATGTATAAAGATTGAATTTTTGAAAGAAAATGAGAGTTTTGAGTTAAATTTATTCGAGATCACTTTTACGTCACACAGAGTGTTTTAATGAGTAAAGATTGAATCTGTGAATGAAAATAACTTAATAAAGGTACCTATCGTGTCACTAAACCTTTTTAATGTACAGAGATTGAATCTTTGAAAGAAAATGAGTGTTTTGAGTTAAACTTATTCGAGTTCCCTTCGACATCCCGAAGAGTGTTTTAATGAGTAAGTATGAAATCTTTGAACGGAAATACCGCAATCAAGGTACCTATTATGTAACAAGACCATTTTGATGTATAAAGATTGAATCTTTGAAAGAAAATGAGAGTTTTGAGCTAAACTTATTCGAGATCCCTTCGAAGTCACGAAGCGTGTTTTAAAGATTAAAGTTTGAATCTTTGAATGAAAATTACTGAATAACGGTTCCTATCATGTCACTAAACCGTTTTAATATATAAAGATTGAATCTTTGGAAGAAAATGAAAGTTCTGAGTTGAACTTATTCGAGTTCCCTTCGACGTCCCGAAGAGTGTTTTAATGATTAAAGATTGAATCATTGAATGGAAAATACCTCAATCAAGGTACTTATTACGTGACTAGACCATTTTAATGTATAAAGATTAAATCTTTGAAAGAAAATGAGAGTTTTGAGTTAAACTTATTCGAGATCTCTTTGACGTCACGAAGAGTGTTTTAAAGTGTAAAGATTGAATCTTTGAATGAAAATAACTGAATAAAGGTACCTATCGTGTCACTTAACCTTTTTAATGTGTAAAGATTGAATCTTTAAAAGAATATGAAAGTTCTGAGTTAAACTTATTCGAGTTCCCTTCGACGTCTCGAAGAGTGTTTTAAAGAGTAAAGATTGAATCATTGAATGGAAATACCTCAATCAGGGTACTTATTATGTCACTAGACCATTTTAATGTATAAGGATTAAATCTTTGAAAGGAAATAAAAGTTTTGAGTTAAACTTATTCGAGATCCCTTTGACGTCACGGAGAGTGTTTTGAAGAGTAAAGATTGAATCTTTGAATGAAACTAACTCAATAAAGGTACCTATCATGTCATTAAACCTTTTTAATATATAAAGATTGAATCTTCGAAAGAAAATGAGAGTTCCGAGTTAAACTTATTCGAGTTCCCTTCGACATCCCAAAGAGTGTTTTAATGAGTAAAGATTGAATCTTTGAATAGAAATACATCAATCTAGGTACCTATTATGTTACTAGACCATTTTAATATATAAAGATTAAATCTTTGAAAAAAAATGAGAGTTTTGAGTTAAACTTATTCGAGATCCCTTTCACGTCACGAAGAGTGTTTTAATAAGTAAAGATTAAATCTTTGAATGAAATTACCTCAATCAAGGTACCTATCATGTCACTAGACCATTTTAACGTATAAAAGAGTGTTTTAATGAGTAAGGGTTGAGTCTTTGAATGAAAATACCTCAATAATGTACCTAATATGTCAGTAGACCTTTTTAGTGTATAAAGATTGAATCTTTGAAAGAAAATCAGAGTTTTGAGCTAAACTTATTCGAGTTACCCATGAAGTCACGAAGAGTCTTTTAATGAGTAAAGATTGAATCTTCACATGAAAATAACTCAATAAAGGTACCTATTATGTCACTAAACCATTTTAATGTATAAAGATTGAATCTTTGAAAGAAAATGAGAGTTTTGAGTTAAACTTATTCGAGTTCCCTTCGATGTCCCGAAGAGTGTTTTAATGAGTAAAAATTGAAACTTTGAATAGAAATGCCTCAATCAAGGTACCTATTATGTCACAAGACCATTTTAATGTATAAAGATTAAATCTTTGAAAGCAAAATGAGAGTTTTGAGTTAAACATATTCAGGATCCCATCGACGTCCCGAAGAGTGTTTTAATGAGTGGAGATTGAATCTTCGAATGGAAATACCTCAATCAAGGTACCTATTATGTCACAAGACCATTTTAATGTATAACGATTAAATCTTTGAAAGAAAATGAGAGTTTTGAGTTAAACTTATTCGGGATCCCTTTGGCGTCACGAAGAGTGCTTTAATGAGTAAAGATCGAATCTTTGAATGAAATTACCTCAATCAAGGTATCTATTATGTCACTAGACCATTTGAACGTATAAAGATTGAATCTCTGAAAGAAAATGAGAGTTCTGAGTTAAACTTATTCAAGTTCCCTTTTACATCCCGAAGAGTGTTTTAATGAGTAAAGATTTAATCTTTGAATGAGAATACCTCAATAATAAACCTATTATGTCACTAGACCTTTCTAGAGTATAAAGATTGAATCATTGAAAGAAAATCAGAGTTTTGAGCTAAACAGTTTTGAGTTACCCATGAAGTCACGAAGAGTCTTTTAACGAGTAAAGATTGAATCTTCGAATGAAAATAACTCAATAAAGGTACCAATTATGTCACTAAACAATTTTAATGTATAAAGATTGAATCTTTGAAAGAAAATGAGATTTTTGAGTTAAATTTATTCGAGATCACTTTTACGTCACACAGAGTGTTTTAATGAGTAAAGATTGAATCTGTGAATGAAAATAACTCAATAAAGGTACCTATCGTGTCACTAAACCTTTTTAATGTACAGAGATTGAATCTTTGAAAGAAAATGAGTGTTTTGAGTTAAACTTATTCGAGTTCCCTTCGACATCCCGAAGAGTGTTTTAATGAGTAAGTATGAAATCTTTGAATGGAAATACCGCAATCAAGGTACCTATTATGTAACAAGACCATTTTGATGTATAAAGATTGAATCTTTGAAAGAAAATGAGAGTTTTGAGCTAAACTTATTCGAGATCCCTTCGAAGTCACGAAGCGTGTTTTAAAGATTAAAGTTTGAATCTTTGAATGAAAATTACTGAATAACGGTTCCTATCATGTCACTAAACCGTTTTAATGTATAAAGATTGAATCTTTGGAAGAAAATGAAAGTTCTGAGTTGAACTTATTCGAGTTCCCTTCGACGTCCCGAAGAGTGTTTTAATGATTAAAGATTGAATCATTGAATGTAAAATACCTCAATCAAGGTACTTATTATGTGACTAGACCATTTTAATGTATAAAGATTAAATCTTTGAAAGAAAATGAGAGTTTTGAGTTAAACTTATTCGAGATCTCTTTGACGTCACGAAGAGTGTTTTAAAGTGTAAAGATTGAATCTTTGAATGAAAATAACTGAATAAAGGTACCTATCGTGTCACTTAACCTTTTTAATGTGTAAAGATTGAATCTTTAAAAGAATATGAAAGTTCTGAGTAAAGATTGAATCTTTGAATAGAAATACATCAATCTAGGTACCTATTATGTCACTAGACCATTTTAATATATAAAGATTAAATCTTTGAAAAAAAATGAGAGTTTTGAGTTAAACTTATTCGAGATCCCTTTTCACGTCACGAAGTGTGTTTTAATAAGTAAAGATTAAATCTTTGAATGAAATTACCTCAATCAAGGTACCTATCATGTCACTAGACCATTTTAACGTATAAAAGAGTGTTTTAATGAGTAAGGGTTGAGTCTTTGAATGAAAATACCTCAATAATGTACCTAATATGTCAGTAGACCTTTTTAGTGTATAAAGATTGAATCTTTGAAAGAAAATCAGAGTTTTGAGCTAAACTTATTCGAGTTACCCATGAAGTCACGAAGAGTCTTTTAATGAGTAAAGATTGAATCTTCACATGAAAATAACTCAATAAAGGTACCTATTATGTCACTAAACCATTTTAATGTATAAAGATTGAATCTTTGAAAGAAAATGAGAGTTTTGAGTTAAACTTATTCGAGTTCCCTTCGATGTCCCGAAGAGTGTTTTAATGAGTAAAAATTGAATCTTTGAATAGAAATGCCTCAATCAAGGTACCTATTATGTCACAAGACCATTTTAATGTATAAAGATTAAATCTTTGAAAGCAAAATGAGAGTTTTGAGTTAAACATATTCAGGATCCCATCGACGTCCCGAAGAGTGTTTTAATGAGTGGAGATTGAATCTTCGAATGGAAATACCTCAATCAAGGTACCTATTATGTCACAAGACCATTTTAATGTATAAAGATTAAATCTTTGAAAGAAAATGAGAGTTTTGAGTTAAACTTATTCGGGATCCCTTTGGCGTCACGAAGAGTGCTTTAATGAGTAAAGATCGAATCTTTGGATGAAATTACCTCAATCAAGGTATCTATTATGTCACTAGACCATTTGAACGTATAAAGATTGAATCTCTGAAAGAAAATGAGAGTTCTGAGTTAAACTTATTCAAGTTCCCTTTTACGTCCCGAAGAGTGTTTTAATGAGTAAAGATTTAATCTTTGAATGAGAATACCTCAATAATAAACCTATTATGTCACTAGACCTTTCTAGAGTATAAAGATTGAATCATTGAAAGAAAATCAGAGTTTTGAGCTAAACAGTTTTGAGTTACCCATGAAGTCACGAAGAGTCTTTTAACGAGTAAAGATTGAATCTTCGAATGAAAATAACTCAATAAAGGTACCAATTATGTCACTAAACAATTTTAATGTATAAAGATTGAATCTTTGAAAGAAAATGAGAGTTTTGAGTTAAATTTATTCGAGATCACTTTTACGTCACACAGAGTGTTTTAATGAGTAAAGATTGAATCTGTGAATGAAAATAACTCAATAAAGGTACCTATCGTGTCACTAAACCTTTTTAATGTACAGAGATTGAATCTTTGAAAGAAAATGAGTGTTTTGAGTTAAACTTATTCGAGTTCCCTTCGACATCCCGAAGAGTGTTTTAATGAGTAAGTATGAAATCTTTGAACGGAAATACCGCAATCAAGGTACCTATTATGTAACAAGACCATTTTGATGTATAAAGATTGAATCTTTGAAAGAAAATGAGAGTTTTGAGCTAAACTTATTCGAGATCCCTTCGAAGTCACGAAGCGTGTTTTAAAGATTAAAGTTTGAATCTTTGAATGAAAATTACTGAATAACGGTTCCTATCATGTCACTAAACCGTTTTAATATATAAAGATTGAATCTTTGGAAGAAAATGAAAGTTCTGAGTTGAACTTATTCGAGTTCCCTTCGACGTCCCGAAGAGTGTTTTAATGATTAAAGATTGAATCATTGAATGGAAAATACCTCAATCAAGGTACTTATTACGTGACTAGACCATTTTAATGTATAAAGATTAAATCTTTGAAAGAAAATGAGAGTTTTGAGTTAAACTTATTCGAGATCTCTTTGACGTCACGAAGAGTGTTTTAAAGTGTAAAGATTGAATCTTTGAATGAAAATAACTGAATAAAGGTACCTATCGTGTCACTTAACCTTTTTAATGTGTAAAGATTGAATCTTTAAAAGAATATGAAAGTTCTGAGTTAAACTTATTCGAGTTCCCTTCGACGTCTCGAAGAGTGTTTTAAAGAGTAAAGATTGAATCATTGAATGGAAATACCTCAATCAGGGTACTTATTATGTCACTAGACCATTTTAATGTATAAGGATTAAATCTTTGAAAGGAAATAAAAGTTTTGAGTTAAACTTATTCGAGATCCCTTTGACGTCACGGAGAGTGTTTTGAAGAGTAAAGATTGAATCTTTGAATGAAACTAACTCAATAAAGGTACCTATCATGTCATTAAACCTTTTTAATATATAAAGATTGAATCTTCGAAAGAAAATGAGAGTTCCGAGTTAAACTTATTCGAGTTCCCTTCGACATCCCAAAGAGTGTTTTAATGAGTAAAGATTGAATCTTTGAATAGAAATACATCAATCTAGGTACCTATTATGTTACTAGACCATTTTAATATATAAAGATTAAATCTTTGAAAAAAAATGAGAGTTTTGAGTTAAACTTATTCGAGATCCCTTTCACGTCACGAAGAGTGTTTTAATAAGTAAAGATTAAATCTTTGAATGAAATTACCTCAATCAAGGTACCTATCATGTCACTAGACCATTTTAACGTATAAAAGAGTGTTTTAATGAGTAAGGGTTGAGTCTTTGAATGAAAATACCTCAATAATGTACCTAATATGTCAGTAGACCTTTTTAGTGTATAAAGATTGAATCTTTGAAAGAAAATCAGAGTTTTGAGCTAAACTTATTCGAGTTACCCATGAAGTCACGAAGAGTCTTTTAATGAGTAAAGATTGAATCTTCACATGAAAATAACTCAATAAAGGTACCTATTATGTCACTAAACCATTTTAATGTATAAAGATTGAATCTTTGAAAGAAAATGAGAGTTTTGAGTTAAACTTATTCGAGTTCCCTTCGATGTCCCGAAGAGTGTTTTAATGAGTAAAAATTGAATCTTTGAATAGAAATGCCTCAATCAAGGTACCTATTATGTCACAAGACCATTTTAATGTATAAAGATTAAATCTTTGAAAGCAAAATGAGAGTTTTGAGTTAAACATATTCAGGATCCCATCGACGTCCCGAAGAGTGTTTTAATGAGTGGAGATTGAATCTTCGAATGGAAATACCTCAATCAAGGTACCTATTATGTCACAAGACCATTTTAATGTATAAAGATTAAATCTTTGAAAGAAAATGAGAGTTTTGAGTTAAACTTATTTGGGATCCTTTTGGCGTCACGAAGAGTGCTTTAATGAGTAAAGATCGAATCTTTGAATGAAATTACCTCAATCAAGGTATCTATTATGTCACTAGACCATTTGAACGTATAAAGATTGAATCTCTGAAAGAAAATGAGAGTTCTGAGTTAAACTTATTCAAGTTCCCTTTTACGTCCCGAAGAGTGTTTTAATGAGTAAAGATTTAATCTTTGAATGAGAATACCTCAATAATAAACCTATTATGTCACTAGACCTTTCTAGAGTATAAAGATTGAATCATTGAAAGAAAATCAGAGTTTTGAGCAAAACAGTTTTGAGTTACCCTTGAAGTCACGAAGAGTCTTTTAACGAGTAAAGATTGAATCTTCGAATGAAAATAACTCAATAAAGGTACCAATTATGTCACTAAACAATTTTAATGTATAAAGATTGAATCTTTGAAAGAAAATGAGAGTTTTGAGTTAAATTTATTCGAGATCACTTTTACGTCACACAGAGTGTTTTAATGAGTAAAGATTGAATCTGTGAATGAAAATAACTCAATAAAGGTACCTATCGTGTCACTAAACCTTTTTAATGTACAGAGATTGAATCTTTGAAAGAAAATGAGTGTTTTGAGTTAAACTTATTCGAGTTCCCTTCGACATCCCGAAGAGTGTTTTAATGAGTAAGTATGAAATCTTTGAATGGAAATACCGCAATCAAGGTACCTATTATGTAACAAGACCATTTTGATGTATAAAGATTGAATTTTTGAAAGAAAATGAGAGTTTTGAGCTAAACTTATTCGAGATCCCTTCGAAGTCACGAAGCGTGTTTCAAAGATTAAAGTTTGAATCTTTGAATGAAAATTACTGAATAACGGTTCCTATCATGTCACTAAACCGTTTTAATGTATAAAGATTGAATCTTTGGAAGAAAATGAAAGTTCTGAGTTGAACTTATTCGAGTTCCCTTCGACGTCCCGAAGAGTGTTTTAATGATTAAAGATTGAATCATTGAATGAAAAATACCTCAATCAAGGTACTTATTATGTGACTAGACCATTTTAATGTATAAAGATTAAATCTTTGAAAGAAAATGAGAGTTTTGAGTTAAACTTATTCGAGATCTCTTTGACGTCACGAAGAGTGTTTTAAAGTGTAAAGATTGAATCTTTGAATGAAAATAACTGAATAAAGGTACCTATCGTGTCACTTAACCTTTTTAATGTGTAAAGATTGAATCTTTAAAAGAATATGAAAGTTCTGAGTTAAACTTATTCGAGTTCCCTTCGACGTCTCGAAGAGTGTTTTAAAGAGTAAAGATTGAATCATTGAATGGAAATACCTCAATCAGGGTACTTATTATGTCACTAGACCATTTTAATGTATAAGGATTAAATCTTTGAAAGGAAATAAAAGTTTTGAGTTAAACTTATTCGAGATCCCTTTGACGTCACGGAGAGTGTTTTGAAGAGTAAAGATTGAATCTTTGAATGAAACTAACTCAATAAAGGTACCTATCATGTCATTAAACCTTTTTAATATATAAAGATTGAATCTTCGAAAGAAAATGAGAGTTCCGAGTTAAACTTATTCGAGTTCCCTTCGACGTCCCAAAGAGTGTTTTAATGAGTAAAGATTGAATCTTTGAATAGAAATACATCAATCTAGGTACCTATTATGTCACTAGACCATTTTAATATATAAAGATTAAATCTTTGAAAAAAAATGAGAGTTTTGAGTTAAACTTATTCGAGATCCCTTTTCACGTCACGAAGTGTGTTTTAATAAGTAAAGGTTAAATCTTTGAATGAAATTACCTCAATCAAGGTACCTATCATGTCACTAGACCATTTTAACGTATAAAAGAGTGTTTTAATGAGTAAGGGTTGAGTCTTTGAATGAAAATACCTCAATAATGTACCTAATATGTCAGTAGACCTTTTTAGTGCATAAAGATTGAATCTTTGAAAGAAAATCAGAGTTTTGAGCTAAACTTATTCGAGTTACCCATGAAGTCACGAAGAGTCTTTGAATGAGTAAAGATTGAATCTTCACATGAAAATAACTCAATAAAGGTACCTATTATGTCACTAAACCATTTTAATGTATAAAGATTGAATCTTTGAAAGAAAATGAGAGTTTTGAGTTAAACTTATTCGAGTTCCCTTCGATGTCCCGAAGAGTGTTTTAATGAGTAAAAATTGAATCTTTGAATAGAAATGCCTCAATCAAGGTACCTATTATGTCACAAGACCATTTTAATGTATAAAGATTAAATCTTTGAAAGCAAAATGAGAGTTTTGAGTTAAACATATTCAGGATCCCATCGACGTCCCGAAGAGTGTTTTAATGAGTGGAGATTGAATCTTCGTATGGAAATACCTCAATCAAGGTACCTATTATGTCACAAGACCATTTTAATGTATAAAGATTAAATCTTTGAAAGAAAATGAGAGTTTTGAGTTAAACTTATTCGGGATCCCTTTGGCATCACGAAGAGTGCTTTAATGAGTAAAGATCGAATCTTTGAATGAAATTACCTCAATCAAGGTATCTATTATGTCACTAGACCATTTGAACGTATAAAGATTGAATCTCTGAAAGAAAATGAGAGTTCTGAGTTAAACTTATTCAAGTTCCCTTTTACGTCCCGAAGAGTGTTTTAATGAGTAAAGATTTAATCTTTGAATGAGAATACCTCAATAATAAACCTATTATGTCACTAGACCTTTCTAGAGTATAAAGATTGAATCATTGAAAGAAAATCAGAGTTTTGAGCTAAACAGTTTTGAGTTACCCATGAAGTCACGAAGAGTCTTTTAACGAGTAAAGATTGAATCTTCGAATGAAAATAACTCAATAAAGGTACCAATTATGTCACTAAACAATTTTAATGTATAAAGATTGAATCTTTGAAAGAAAATGAGAGTTTTGAGTTAAATTTATTCGAGATCACTTTTACGTCACACAGAGTGTTTTAATGAGTAAAGATTGAATCTGTGAATGAAAATAACTTAATAAAGGTACCTATCGTGTCACTAAACCTTTTTAATGTACAGAGATTGAATCTTTGAAAGAAAATGAGTGTTTTGAGTTAAACTTATTCGAGTTCCCTTCGACATCCCGAAGAGTGTTTTAATGAGTAAGTATGAAATCTTTGAACGGAAATACCGCAATCAAGGTACCTATTATGTAACAAGACCATTTTGATGTATAAAGATTGAATCTTTGAAAGAAAATGAGAGTTTTGAGCTAAACTTATTCGAGATCCCTTCGAAGTCACGAAGCGTGTTTTAAAGATTAAAGTTTGAATCTTTGAATGAAAATTACTGAATAACGGTTCCTATCATGTCACTAAACCGTTTTAATATATAAAGATTGAATCTTTGGAAGAAAATGAAAGTTCTGAGTTGAACTTATTCGAGTTCCCTTCGACGTCCCGAAGAGTGTTTTAATGATTAAAGATTGAATCATTGAATGGAAAATACCTCAATCAAGGTACTTATTACGTGACTAGACCATTTTAATGTATAAAGATTAAATCTTTGAAAGAAAATGAGAGTTTTGAGTTAAACTTATTCGAGATCTCTTTGACGTCACGAAGAGTGTTTTAAAGTGTAAAGATTGAATCTTTGAATGAAAATAACTGAATAAAGGTACCTATCGTGTCACTTAACCTTTTTAATGTGTAAAGATTGAATCTTTAAAAGAATATGAAAGTTCTGAGTTAAACTTATTCGAGTTCCCTTCGACGTCTCGAAGAGTGTTTTAAAGAGTAAAGATTGAATCATTGAATGGAAATACCTCAATCAGGGTACTTATTATGTCACTAGACCATTTTAATGTATAAGGATTAAATCTTTGAAAGGAAATAAAAGTTTTGAGTTAAACTTATTCGAGATCCCTTTGACGTCACGGAGAGTGTTTTGAAGAGTAAAGATTGAATCTTTGAATGAAACTAACTCAATAAAGGTACCTATCATGTCATTAAACCTTTTTAATATATAAAGATTGAATCTTCGAAAGAAAATGAGAGTTCCGAGTTAAACTTATTCGAGTTCCCTTCGACATCCCAAAGAGTGTTTTAATGAGTAAAGATTGAATCTTTGAATAGAAATACATCAATCTAGGTACCTATTATGTTACTAGACCATTTTAATATATAAAGATTAAATCTTTGAAAAAAAATGAGAGTTTTGAGTTAAACTTATTCGAGATCCCTTTCACGTCACGAAGAGTGTTTTAATAAGTAAAGATTAAATCTTTGAATGAAATTACCTCAATCAAGGTACCTATCATGTCACTAGACCATTTTAACGTATAAAAGAGTGTTTTAATGAGTAAGGGTTGAGTCTTTGAATGAAAATACCTCAATAATGTACCTAATATGTCAGTAGACCTTTTTAGTGTATAAAGATTGAATCTTTGAAAGAAAATCAGAGTTTTGAGCTAAACTTATTCGAGTTACCCATGAAGTCACGAAGAGTCTTTTAATGAGTAAAGATTGAATCTTCACATGAAAATAACTCAATAAAGGTACCTATTATGTCACTAAACCATTTTAATGTATAAAGATTGAATCTTTGAAAGAAAATGAGAGTTTTGAGTTAAACTTATTCGAGTTCCCTTCGATGTCCCGAAGAGTGTTTTAATGAGTAAAAATTGAAACTTTGAATAGAAATGCCTCAATCAAGGTACCTATTATGTCACAAGACCATTTTAATGTATAAAGATTAAATCTTTGAAAGCAAAATGAGAGTTTTGAGTTAAACATATTCAGGATCCCATCGACGTCCCGAAGAGTGTTTTAATGAGTGGAGATTGAATCTTCGAATGGAAATACCTCAATCAAGGTACCTATTATGTCACAAGACCATTTTAATGTATAACGATTAAATCTTTGAAAGAAAATGAGAGTTTTGAGTTAAACTTATTCGGGATCCCTTTGGCGTCACGAAGAGTGCTTTAATGAGTAAAGATCGAATCTTTGAATGAAATTACCTCAATCAAGGTATCTATTATGTCACTAGACCATTTGAACGTATAAAGATTGAATCTCTGAAAGAAAATGAGAGTTCTGAGTTAAACTTATTCAAGTTCCCTTTTACATCCCGAAGAGTGTTTTAATGAGTAAAGATTTAATCTTTGAATGAGAATACCTCAATAATAAACCTATTATGTCACTAGACCTTTCTAGAGTATAAAGATTGAATCATTGAAAGAAAATCAGAGTTTTGAGCTAAACAGTTTTGAGTTACCCATGAAGTCACGAAGAGTCTTTTAACGAGTAAAGATTGAATCTTCGAATGAAAATAACTCAATAAAGGTACCAATTATGTCACTAAACAATTTTAATGTATAAAGATTGAATCTTTGAAAGAAAATGAGATTTTTGAGTTAAATTTATTCGAGATCACTTTTACGTCACACAGAGTGTTTTAATGAGTAAAGATTGAATCTGTGAATGAAAATAACTCAATAAAGGTACCTATCGTGTCACTAAACCTTTTTAATGTACAGAGATTGAATCTTTGAAAGAAAATGAGTGTTTTGAGTTAAACTTATTCGAGTTCCCTTCGACATCCCGAAGAGTGTTTTAATGAGTAAGTATGAAATCTTTGAATGGAAATACCGCAATCAAGGTACCTATTATGTAACAAGACCATTTTGATGTATAAAGATTGAATCTTTGAAAGAAAATGAGAGTTTTGAGCTAAACTTATTCGAGATCCCTTCGAAGTCACGAAGCGTGTTTTAAAGATTAAAGTTTGAATCTTTGAATGAAAATTACTGAATAACGGTTCCTATCATGTCACTAAACCGTTTTAATGTATAAAGATTGAATCTTTGGAAGAAAATGAAAGTTCTGAGTTGAACTTATTCGAGTTCCCTTCGACGTCCCGAAGAGTGTTTTAATGATTAAAGATTGAATCATTGAATGTAAAATACCTCAATCAAGGTACTTATTATGTGACTAGACCATTTTAATGTATAAAGATTAAATCTTTGAAATAAAATGAGAGTTTTGAGTTAAACTTATTCGAGATCTCTTTGACGTCACGAAGAGTGTTTTAAAGTGTAAAGATTGAATCTTTGAATGAAAATAACTGAATAAAGGTACCTATCGTGTCACTTAACCTTTTTAATGTGTAAAGATTGAATCTTTAAAAGAATATGAAAGTTCTGAGTAAAGATTGAATCTTTGAATAGAAATACATCAATCTAGGTACCTATTATGTCACTAGACCATTTTAATATATAAAGATTAAATCTTTGAAAAAAAATGAGAGTTTTGAGTTAAACTTATTCGAGATCCCTTTTCACGTCACGAAGTGTGTTTTAATAAGTAAAGATTAAATCTTTGAATGAAATTACCTCAATCAAGGTACCTATCATGTCACTAGACCATTTTAACGTATAAAAGAGTGTTTTAATGAGTAAGGGTTGAGTCTTTGAATGAAAATACCTCAATAATGTACCTAATATGTCAGTAGACCTTTTAAGTGTATAAAGATTGAATCTTTGAAAGAAAATCAGAGTTTTGAGCTAAACTTATTCGAGTTACCCATGAAGTCACGAAGAGTCTTTTAATGAGTAAAGATTGAATCTTCACATGAAAATAACTCAATAAAGGTACCTATTATGTCACTAAACCATTTTAATGTATAAAGATTGAATCTTTGAAAGAAAATGAGAGTTTTGAGTTAAACTTATTCGAGTTCCCTTCGATGTCCCGAAGAGTGTTTTAATGAGTAAAAATTGAATCTTTGAATAGAAATGCCTCAATCAAGGTACCTATTATGTCACAAGACCATTTTAATGTATAAAGATTAAATCTTTGAAAGCAAAATGAGAGTTTTGAGTTAAACATATTCAGGATCCCATCGACGTCCCGAAGAGTGTTTTAATGAGTGGAGATTGAATCTTCGAATGGAAATACCTCAATCAAGGTACCTATTATGTCACAAGACCATTTTAATGTATAAAGATTAAATCTTTGAAAGAAAATGAGAGTTTTGAGTTAAACTTATTCGGGATCCCTTTGGCGTCACGAAGAGTGCTTTAATGAGTAAAGATCGAATCTTTGAATGAAATTACCTCAATCAAGGTATCTATTATGTCACTAGACCATTTGAACGTATAAAGATTGAATCTCTGAAAGAAAATGAGAGTTCTGAGTTAAACTTATTCAAGTTCCCTTTTACGTCCCGAAGAGTGTTTTAATGAGTAAAGATTTAATCTTTGAATGAGAATACCTCAATAATAAACCTATTATGTCACTAGACCTTTCTAGAGTATAAAGATTGAATCATTGAAAGAAAATCAGAGTTTTGAGCTAAACAGTTTTGAGTTACCCATGAAGTCACGAAGAGTCTTTTAACGAGTAAAGATTGAATCTTCGAATGAAAATAACTCAATAAAGGTACCAATTATGTCACTAAACAATTTTAATGTATAAAGATTGAATCTTTGAAAGAAAATGAGAGTTTTGAGTTAAATTTATTCGAGATCACTTTTACGTCACACAGAGTGTTTTAATGAGTAAAGATTGAATCTGTGAATGAAAATAACTCAATAAAGGTACCTATCGTGTCACTAAACCTTTTTAATGTACAGAGATTGAATCTTTGAAAGAAAATGAGTGTTTTGAGTTAAACTTATTCGAGTTCCCTTCGACATCCCGAAGAGTGTTTTAATGAGTAAGTATGAAATCTTTGAACGGAAATACCGCAATCAAGGTACCTATTATGTAACAAGACCATTTTGATGTATAAAGATTGAATCTTTGAAAGAAAATGAGAGTTTTGAGCTAAACTTATTCGAGATCCCTTCGAAGTCACGAAGCGTGTTTTAAAGATTAAAGTTTGAATCTTTGAATGAAAATTACTGAATAACGGTTCCTATCATGTCACTAAACCGTTTTAATATATAAAGATTGAATCTTTGGAAGAAAATGAAAGTTCTGAGTTGAACTTATTCGAGTTCCCTTCGACGTCCCGAAGAGTGTTTTAATGATTAAAGATTGAATCATTGAATGGAAAATACCTCAATCAAGGTACTTATTACGTGACTAGACCATTTTAATGTATAAAGATTAAATCTTTGAAAGAAAATGAGAGTTTTGAGTTAAACTTATTCGAGATCTCTTTGACGTCACGAAGAGTGTTTTAAAGTGTAAAGATTGAATCTTTGAATGAAAATAACTGAATAAAGGTACCGATCGTGTCACTTAACCTTTTTAATGTGTAAAGATTGAATCTTTAAAAGAATATGAAAGTTCTGAGTTAAACTTATTCGAGTTCCCTTCGACGTCTCGAAGAGTGTTTTAAAGAGTAAAGATTGAATCATTGAATGGAAATACCTCAATCAGGGTACTTATTATGTCACTAGACCATTTTAATGTATAAGGATTAAATCTTTGAAAGGAAATAAAAGTTTTGAGTTAAACTTATTCGAGATCCCTTTGACGTCACGGAGAGTGTTTTGAAGAGTAAAGATTGAATCTTTGAATGAAACTAACTCAATAAAGGTACCTATCATGTCATTAAACCTTTTTAATATATAAAGATTGAATCTTCGAAAGAAAATGAGAGTTCCGAGTTAAACTTATTCGAGTTCCCTTCGACATCCCAAAGAGTGTTTTAATGAGTAAAGATTGAATCTTTGAATAGAAATACATCAATCTAGGTACCTATTATGTTACTAGACCATTTTAATATATAAAGATTAAATCTTTGAAAAAAAATGAGAGTTTTGAGTTAAACTTATTCGAGATCCCTTTCACGTCACGAAGAGTGTTTTAATAAGTAAAGATTAAATCTTTGAATGAAATTACCTCAATCAAGGTACCTATCATGTCACTAGACCATTTTAACGTATAAAAGAGTGTTTTAATGAGTAAGGGTTGAGTCTTTGAATGAAAATACCTCAATAATGTACCTAATATGTCAGTAGACCTTTTTAGTGTATAAAGATTGAATCTTTGAAAGAAAATCAGAGTTTTGAGCTAAACTTATTCGAGTTACCCATGAAGTCACGAAGAGTCTTTTAATGAGTAAAGATTGAATCTTCACATGAAAATAACTCAATAAAGGTACCTATTATGTCACTAAACCATTTTAATGTATAAAGATTGAATCTTTGAAAGAAAATGAGAGTTTTGAGTTAAACTTATTCGAGTTCCCTTCGATGTCCCGAAGAGTGTTTTAATGAGTAAAAATTGAATCTTTGAATAGAAATGCCTCAATCAAGGTACCTATTATGTCACAAGACCATTTTAATGTATAAAGATTAAATCTTTGAAAGCAAAATGAGAGTTTTGAGTTAAACATATTCAGGATCCCATCGACGTCCCGAAGAGTGTTTTAATGAGTGGAGATTGAATCTTCGAATGGAAATACCTCAATCAAGGTACCTATTATGTCACAAGACCATTTTAATGTATAAAGATTAAATCTTTGAAAGAAAATGAGAGTTTTGAGTTAAACTTATTTGGGATCCTTTTGGCGTCACGAAGAGTGCTTTAATGAGTAAAGATCGAATCTTTGAATGAAATTACCTCAATCAAGGTATCTATTATGTCACTAGACCATTTGAACGTATAAAGATTGAATCTCTGAAAGAAAATGAGAGTTCTGAGTTAAACTTATTCAAGTTCCCTTTTACGTCCCGAAGAGTGTTTTAATGAGTAAAGATTTAATCTTTGAATGAGAATACCTCAATAATAAACCTATTATGTCACTAGACCTTTCTAGAGTATAAAGATTGAATCATTGAAAGAAAATCAGAGTTTTGAGCAAAACAGTTTTGAGTTACCCTTGAAGTCACGAAGAGTCTTTTAACGAGTAAAGATTGAATCTTCGAATGAAAATAACTCAATAAAGGTACCAATTATGTCACTAAACAATTTTAATGTATAAAGATTGAATCTTTGAAAGAAAATGAGAGTTTTGAGTTAAATTTATTCGAGATCACTTTTACGTCACACAGAGTGTTTTAATGAGTAAAGATTGAATCTGTGAATGAAAATAACTCAATAAAGGTACCTATCGTGTCACTAAACCTTTTTAATGTACAGAGATTGAATCTTTGAAAGAAAATGAGTGTTTTGAGTTAAACTTATTCGAGTTCCCTTCGACATCCCGAAGAGTGTTTTAATGAGTAAGTATGAAATCTTTGAATGGAAATACCGCAATCAAGGTACCTATTATGTAACAAGACCATTTTGATGTATAAAGATTGAATCTTTGAAAGAAAATGAGAGTTTTGAGCTAAACTTATTCGAGATCCCTTCGAAGTCACGAAGCGTGTTTTAAAGATTAAAGTTTGAATCTTTGAATGAAAATTACTGAATAACGGTTCCTATCATGTCACTAAACCGTTTTAATGTATAAAGATTGAATCTTTGGAAGAAAATGAAAGTTCTGAGTTGAACTTATTCGAGTTCCCTTCGACGTCCCGAAGAGTGTTTTAATGATTAAAGATTGAATCATTGAATGGAAAATACCTCAATCAAGGTACTTATTATGTGACTAGACCATTTTAATGTATAAAGATTAAATCTTTGAAAGAAAATGAGAGTTTTGAGTTAAACTTATTCGAGATCTCTTTGACGTCACGAAGAGTGTTTTAAAGTGTAAAGATTGAATCTTTGAATGAAAATAACTGAATAAAGGTACCTATCGTGTCACTTAACCTTTTTAATGTGTAAAGATTGAATCTTTAAAAGAATATGAAAGTTCTGAGTTAAACTTATTCGAGTTCCCTTCGACGTCTCGAAGAGTGTTTTAAAGAGTAAAGATTGAATCATTGAATGGAAATACCTCAATCAGGGTACTTATTATGTCACTAGACCATTTTAATGTATAAGGATTAAATCTTTGAAAGGAAATAAAAGTTTTGAGTTAAACTTATTCGAGATCCCTTTGACGTCACGGAGAGTGTTTTGAAGAGTAAAGATTGAATCTTTGAATGAAACTAACTCAATAAAGGTACCTATCATGTCATTAAACCTTTTTAATATATAAAGATTGAATCTTCGAAAGAAAATGAGAGTTCCGAGTTAAACTTATTCGAGTTCCCTTCGACGTCCCAAAGAGTGTTTTAATGAGTAAAGATTGAATCTTTGAATAGAAATACATCAATTTAGGTACCTATTATGTCACTAGACCATTTTAATATATAAAGATTAAATCTTTGAAAAAAAATGAGAGTTTTGAGTTAAACTTATTCGAGATCCCTTTCACGTCACGAAGAGTGTTTTAATAAGTAAAGATTAAATCTTTGAATGAAATTACCTCAATCAAGGTACCTATCATGTCACTAGACCATTTTAACGTATAAAAGAGTGTTTTAATGAGTAAGGGTTGAGTCTTTGAATGAAAATACCTCAATAATGTACCTAATATGTCAGTAGACCTTTTTAGTGTATAAAGATTGAATCTTTGAAAGAAAATCAGAGTTTTGAGCTAAACTTATTTGAGTTACCCATGAAGTCACGAAGAGTCTTTTAATGACTAAAGATTGAATCTTCACATGAAAATAACTCAATAAAGGTACCTATTATGTCACTAAACCATTTTAATGTATAAAGATTGAATCTTTGAAAGAAAATGAGAGTTTTGAGTTAAACTTATTCGAATTCCCTTCGATGTCCCGAAGAGTGTTTTAATGAGTAAAAATTGAAACTTTGAATAGAAATGCCTCAATCAAGGTACCTATTATGTCACAAGACCATTTTAATGTATAAAGATTAAATCTTTGAAAGCAAAATGAGAGTTTTGAGTTAAACATATTCAGGATCCCATCGACGTCCCGAAGAGTGTTTTAATGAGTGGAGATTGAATCTTCGAATGGAAATACCTCAATCAAGGTACCTATTATGTCACAAGACCATTTTAATGTATAACGATTAAATCTTTGAAAGAAAATGAGAGTTTTGAGTTAAACTTATTCGGGATCCCTTTGGCGTCACGAAGAGTGCTTTAATGAGTAAAGATCGAATCTTTGAATGAAATTACCTCAATCAAGGTATCTATTATGTCACTAGACCATTTGAACGTATAAAGATTGAATCTCTGAAAGAAAATGAGAGTTCTGAGTTAAACTTATTCAAGTTCCCTTTTACATCCCGAAGAGTGTTTTAATGAGTAAAGATTTAATCTTTGAATGAGAATACCTCAATAATAAACCTATTATGTCACTAGACCTTTCTAGAGTATAAAGATTGAATCATTGAAAGAAAATCAGAGTTTTGAGCTAAACAGTTTTGAGTTACCCATGAAGTCACGAAGAGTCTTTTAACGAGTAAAGATTGAATCTTCGAATGAAAATAACTCAATAAAGGTACCAATTATGTCACTAAACAATTTTAATGTATAAAGATTGAATCTTTGAAAGAAAATGAGATTTTTGAGTTAAATTTATTCGAGATCACTTTTACGTCACATAGAGTGTTTTAATGAGTAAAGATTGAATCTGTGAATGAAAATAACTCAATAAAGGTACCTATCGTGTCACTAAACCTTTTTAATGTACAGAGATTGAATCTTTGAAAGAAAATGAGTGTTTTGAGTTAAACTTATTCGAGTTCCCTTCGACATCCCGAAGAGTGTTTTAATGAGTAAGTATGAAATCTTTGAATGGAAATACCGCAATCAAGGTACCTATTATGTAACAAGACCATTTTGATGTATAAAGATTGAATCTTTGAAAGAAAATGAGAGTTTTGAACTAAACTTATTCGAGATCCCTTCGAAGTCACGAAGCGTGTTTTAAAGATTAAAGTTTGAATCTTTGAATGAAAATTACTGAATAACGGTTCCTATCATGTCACTAAACCGTTTTAATGTATAAAGATTGAATCTTTGGAAGAAAATGAAAGTTCTGAGTTGAACTTATTCGAGTTCCCTTCGACGTCCCGAAGAGTGTTTTAATGATTAAAAATTGAATCATTGAATGTAAAATACCTCAATCAAGGTACTTATTATGTGACTAGACCATTTTAATGTATAAAGATTAAATCTTTGAAAGAAAATGAGAGTTTTGAGTTAAACTTATTCGAGATCTCTTTGACGTCACGAAGAGTGTTTTAAAGTGTAAAGATTGAATCTTTGAATGAAAATAACTGAATAAAGGTACCTATCATGTCACTTAACCTTTTTAATGTGTAAAGATTGAATCTTTAAAAGAATATGAAAGTTCTGAGTTAAACTTATTCGAGTTCCCTTCGACGTCTCGAAGAGTGTTTTAAAGAGTAAAGATTGAATCATTGAATGGAAATACCTCAATCAGGGTACTTATTATGCCACTAGACCATTTTAATGTATAAGGATTAAATCTTTGAAAGGAAATAAAAGTTTTGAGTTAAACTTATTCGAGATCCCTTTGACGTCACGGAGAGTGTTTTGAAGAGTAAAGATTGAATCTTTGAATGAAACTAACTCAATAAAGGTACCTATCATGTCATTAAACCTTTTTAATATATAAAGATTGAATCTTCGAAAGAAAATGAGAGTTCCGAGTTAAACTTATTCGAGTTCCCTTCGACGTCCCAAAGAGTGTTTTAATGAGTAAAGATTGAATCTTTGAATAGAAATACATCAATCTAGGTACCTATTATGTCACTAGACCATTTTAATATATAAAGATTAAATCTTTGAAAAAAAATGAGAGTTTTGAGTTAAACTTATTCGAGATCCCTTTTCACGTCACGAAGTGTGTTTTAATAAGTAAAGATTAAATCTTTGAATGAAATTACCTCAATCAAGGTACCTATCATGTCACTAGACCATTTTAACGTATAAAAGAGTGTTTTAATGAGTAAGGGTTGAGTCTTTGAATGAAAATACCTCAATAATGTACCTAATATGTCAGTAGACCTTTTTAGTGTATAAAGATTGAATCTTTGAAAGAAAATCAGAGTTTTGAGCTAAACTTATTCGAGTTACCCATGAAGTCACGAAGAGTCTTTTAATGAGTAAAGATTGAATCTTCACATGAAAATAACTCAATAAAGGTACCTATTATGTCACTAAACCATTTTAATGTATAAAGATTGAATCTTTGAAAGAAAATGAGAGTTTTGAGTTAAACTTATTCGAGTTCCCTTCGATGTCCCGAAGAGTGTTTTAATGAGTAAAAATTGAATCTTTGAATAGAAATGCCTCAATCAAGGTACCTATTATGTCACAAGACCATTTTAATGTATAAAGATTAAATCTTTGAAAGCAAAATGAGAGTTTTGAGTTAAACATATTCAGGATCCCATCGACGTCCCGAAGAGTGTTTTAATGAGTGGAGATTGAATCTTCGAATGGAAATACCTCAATCAAGGTACCTATTATGTCACAAGACCATTTTAATGTATAAAGATTAAATCTTTGAAAGAAAATGAGAGTTTTGAGTTAAACTTATTCGGGATCCCTTTGGCGTCACGAAGAGTGCTTTAATGAGTAAAGATCGAATCTTTGAATGAAATTACCTCAATCAAGGTATCTATTATGTCACTAGACCATTTGAACGTATAAAGATTGAATCTCTGAAAGAAAATGAGAGTTCTGAGTTAAACTTATTCAAGTTCCCTTTTACGTCCCGAAGAGTGTTTTAATGAGTAAAGATTTAATCTTTGAATGAGAATACCTCAATAATAAACCTATTATGTCACTAGACCTTTCTAGAGTATAAAGATTGAATCATTGAAAGAAAATCAGAGTTTTGAGCTAAACAGTTTTGAGTTACCCATGAAGTCACGAAGAGTCTTTTAACGAGTAAAGATTGAATCTTCGAATGAAAATAACTCAATAAAGGTACCAATTATGTCACTAAACAATTTTAATGTATAAAGACTGAATCTTTGAAAGAAAATGAGAGTTTTGAGTTATATTTATTCGAGATCACTTTTACGTCACACAGAGTGTTTTAATGAGTAAAGATTGAATCTGTGAATGAAAATAACTCAATAAAGGTACCTATCGTGTCACTAAACCTTTTTAATGTACAGAGATTGAATCTTTGAAAGAAAATGAGTGTTTTGAGTTAAACTTATTCGAGTTCCCTTCGACATCCTGAAGAGTGTTTTAATGAGTAAGTATGAAATCTTTGAACGGAAATACCGCAATCAAGGTACCTATTATGTAACAAGACCATTTTGATGTATAAAGATTGAATCTTTGAAAGAAAATGAGAGTTTTGAGCTAAACTTATTCGAGATCCCTTCGAAGTCACGAAGCGTGTTTTAAAGATTAAAGTTTGAATCTTTGAATGAAAATTACTGAATAACGGTTACTATCATGTCACTAAACCGTTTTAATGTATAAAGATTGAATCTTTGGAAGAAAATGAAAGTTCTGAGTTGAACTTATTCGAGTTCCCTTCGACGTCCCGAAGAGTGTTTTAATGATTAAAGATTGAATCATTGAATGGAAAATACCTCAATCAAGGTACTTATTACGTGACTAGACCATTTTAATGTATAAAGATTAAATCTTTGAAAGAAAATGAGAGTTTTGAGTTAAACTTATTCGAGATCTCTTTGACGTCACGAAGAGTGTTTTAAAGTGTAAAGATTGAATCTTTGAATGAAAATAACTGAATAAAGGTACCTATCGTGTCACTTAACCTTTTTAATGTGTAAAGATTGAATCTTTAAAAGAATATGAAAGTTCTGAGTTAAACTTATTCGAGTTCCCTTCGACGTCTCGAAGAGTGTTTTAAAGAGTAAAGATTGAATCATTGAATGGAAATACCTCAATCAGGGTACTTATTATGTCACTAGACCATTTTAATGTATAAGGATTAAATCTTTGAAAGGAAATAAAAGTTTTGAGTTAAACTTATTCGAGATCCCTTTGACGTCACGGAGAGTGTTTTGAAGAGTAAAGATTGAATCTTTGAATGAAACTAACTCAATAAAGGTACCTATCATGTCATTAAACCTTTTTAATATATAAAGATTGAATCTTCGAAAGAAAATGAGAGTTCCGAGTTAAACTTATTCGAGTTCCCTTCGACATCCCAAAGAGTGTTTTAATGAGTAAAGATTGAATCTTTGAATAGAAATACATCAATCTAGGTACCTATTATGTCACTAGACCATTTTAATATATAAAGATTAAATCTTTGAAAAAAAATGAGAGTTTTGAGTTAAACTTATTCGAGATCCCTTTCACGTCACGAAGAGTGTTTTAATAAGTAAAGATTAAATCTTTGAATGAAATTACCTCAATCAAGGTACCTATCATGTCACTAGACCATTTTAACGTATAAAAGAGTGTTTTAATGAGTAAGGGTTGAGTCTTTGAATGAAAATACCTCAATAATGTACCTAATATGTCAGTAGACCTTTTTAGTGTATAAAGATTGAATCTTTGAAAGAAAATCAGAGTTTTGAGCTAAACTTATTCGAGTTACCCATGAAGTCACGAAGAGTCTTTTAATGAGTAAAGATTGAATCTTCACATGAAAATAACTCAATAAAGGTACCTATTATGTCGCTAAACCATTTTAATGTATAAAGATTGAATCTTTGAAAGAAAATGAGAGTTTTGAGTTAAACTTATTCGAGTTCCCTTCGATGTCCCGAAGAGTGTTTTAATGAGTAAAAATTGAAACTTTGAATAGAAATGCCTCAATCAAGGTACCTATTATGTCACAAGACCATTTTAATGTATAAAGATTAAATCTTTGAAAGCAAAATGAGAGTTTTGAGTTAAACATATTCAGGATCCCATCGACGTCCCGAAGAGTGTTTTAATGAGTGGAGATTGAATCTTCGAATGGAAATACCTCAATCAAGGTACCTATTATGTCACAAGACCATTTTAATGTATAACGATTAAATCTTTGAAAGAAAATGAGAGTTTTGAGTTAAACTTATTCGGGATCCCTTTGGCGTCACGAAGAGTGCTTTAATGAGTAAAGATCGAATCTTTGAATGAAATTACCTCAATCAAGGTATCTATTATGTCACTAGACCATTTGAACGTATAAAGATTGAATCTCTAAAAGAAAATGAGAGTTCTGAGTTAAACTTATTCAAGTTCCCTTTTACATCCCGAAGAGTGTTTTAATGAGTAAAGATTTAATCTTTGAATGAGAATACCTCAATAATAAACCTATTATGTCACTAGACCTTTCTAGAGTATAAAGATTGAATCATTGAAAGAAAATCAGAGTTTTGAGCTAAACAGTTTTGAGTTACCCATGAAGTCACGAAGAGTCTTTTAACGAGTAAAGATTGAATCTTCGAATGAAAATAACTCAATAAAGGTACCAATTATGTCACTAAACAATTTTAATGTATAAAGATTGAATCTTTGAAAGAAAATGAGATTTTTGAGTTAAATTTATTCGAGATCACTTTTACGTCACACAGAGTGTTTTAATGAGTAAAGATTGAATCTGTGAATGAAAATAACTCAATAAAGGTACCTATCGTGTCACTAAACCTTTTTAATGTACAGAGATTGAATCTTTGAAAGAAAATGAGTGTTTTGAGTTAAACTTATTCGAGTTCCCTTCGACATCCCGAAGAGTGTTTTAATGAGTAAGTATGAAATCTTTGAATGGAAATACCGCAATCAAGGTACCTATTATGTAACAAGACCATTTTGATGTATAAAGATTGAATCTTTGAAAGAAAATGAGAGTTTTGAGCTAAACTTATTCGAGATCCCTTCGAAGTCACGAAGCGTGTTTTAAAGATTAAAGTTTGAATCTTTGAATGAAAATTACTGAATAACGGTTCCTATCATGTCACTAAACCGTTTTAATGTATAAAGATTGAATCTTTGGAAGAAAATGAAAGTTCTGAGTTGAACTTATTCGAGTTCCCTTCGACGTCCCGAAGAGTGTTTTAATGATTAAAGATTGAGTCATTGAATGTAAAATACCTCAATCAAGGTACTTATTATGTGACTAGACCATTTTAATGTATAAAGATTAAATCTTTGAAAGAAAATGAGAGTTTTGAGTTAAACTTATTCGAGATCTCTTTGACGTCACGAAGAGTGTTTTAAAGTGTAAAGATTGAATCTTTGAATGAAAATAACTGAATAAAGGTACCTATCGTGTCACTTAACCTTTTTAATGTGTAAAGATTGAATCTTTAAAAGAATATGAAAGTTCTGAGTTAAACTTATTCGAGTTCCCTTCGACGTCTCGAAGAGTGTTTTAAAGAGTAAAGATTGAATCATTGAATGGAAATACCTCAATCAGGGTACTTATTATGCCACTAGACCATTTTAATGTATAAGGATTAAATCTTTGAAAGGAAATAAAAGTTTTGAGTTAAACTTATTCGAGATCCCTTTGACGTCACGGAGAGTGTTTTGAAGAGTAAAGATTGAATCTTTGAATGAAACTAACTCAATAAAGGTACCTATCATGTCATTAAACCTTTTTAATATATAAAGATTGAATCTTCGAAAGAAAATGAGAGTTCCGAGTTAAACTTATTCGAGTTCCCTTCGACGTCCCAAAGAGTGTTTTAATGAGTAAAGATTGAATCTTTGAATAGAAATACATCAATCTAGGTACCTATTATGTCACTAGACCATTTTAATATATAAAGATTAAATCTTTGAAAAAAAATGAGAGTTTTTAGTTAAACTTATTCGAGATCCCTTTTCACGTCACGAAGTGTGTTTTAATAAGTAAAGATTAAATCTTTGAATGAAATTACCTCAATCAAGGTACCTATCATGTCACTAGACCATTTTAACGTATAAAAGAGTGTTTTAATGAGTAAGGGTTGAGTCTTTGAATGAAAATACCTCAATAATGTACCTAATATGTCAGTAGACCTTTTTAGTGTATAAAGATTGAATCTTTGAAAGAAAATCAGAGTTTTGAGCTAAACTTATTCGAGTTACCCATGAAGTCACGAAGAGTCTTTTAATGAGTAAAGATTGAATCTTCACATGAAAATAACTCAATAAAGGTACCTATTATGTCACTAAACCATTTTAATGTATAAAGATTGAATCTTTGAAAGAAAATGAGAGTTTTGAGTTAAACTTATTCGAGTTCCCTTCGATGTCCCGAAGAGTGTTTTAATGAGTAAAAATTGAATCTTTGAATAGAAATGCCTCAATCAAGGTACCTATTATGTCACAAGACCATTTTAATGTATAAAGATTAAATCTTTGAAAGCAAAATGAGAGTGTTGAGTTAAACATATTCAGGATCCCATCGACGTCCCGAAGAGTGTTTTAATGAGTGGAGATTGAATCTTCGAATGGAAATACCTCAATCAAGGTACCTATTATGTCACAAGACCATTTTAATGTATAAAGATTAAATCTTTGAAAGAAAATGAGAGTTTTGAGTTAAACTTATTCGGGATCCCTTTGGCGTCACGAAGAGTGCTTTAATGAGTAAAGATCGAATCTTTGAATGAAATTACCTCAATCAAGGTATCTATTATGTCACTAGACCATTTGAACGTATAAAGATTGAATCTCTGAAAGAAAATGAGAGTTCTGAGTTAAACTTATTCAAGTTCCCTTTTACGTCCCGAAGAGTGTTTTAATGAGTAAAGATTTAATCTTTGAATGAGAATACCTCAATAATAAACCTATTATGTCACTAGACCTTTCTAGAGTATAAAGATTGAATCATTGAAAGAAAATCAGAGTTTTGAGCTAAACAGTTTTGAGTTACCCATGAAGTCACGAAGAGTCTTTTAACGAGTAAAGATTGAATCTTCGAATGAAAATAACTCAATAAAGGTACCAATTATGTCACTAAACAATTTTAATGTATAAAGATTGAATCTTTGAAAGAAAATGAGAGTTTTGAGTTAAATTTATTCGAGATCACTTTTACGTCACACAGAGTGTTTTAATGAGTAAAGATTGAATCTGTGAATGAAAATAACTCAATAAAGGTACCTATCGTGTCACTAAACCTTTTTAATGTACAGAGATTGAATCTTTGAAAGAAAATGAGTGTTTTGAGTTAAACTTATTCGAGTTCCCTTCGACATCCCGAAGAGTGTTTTAATGAGTAAGTATGAAATCTTTGAACGGAAATACCGCAATCAAGGTACCTATTATGTAACAAGACCATTTTGATGTATAAAGATTGAATCTTTGAAAGAAAATGAGAGTTTTGAGCTAAACTTATTCGAGATCCCTTCGAAGTCACGAAGCGTGTTTTAAAGATTAAAGTTTGAATCTTTGAATGAAAATTACTGAATAACGGTTCCTATCATGTCACTAAACCGTTTTAATGTATAAAGATTGAATCTTTGGAAGAAAATGAAAGTTCTGAGTTGAACTTATTCGAGTTCCCTTCGACGTCCCGAAGAGTGTTTTAATGATTAAAGATTGAATCATTGAATGGAAAATACCTCAATCAAGGTACTTATTACGTGACTAGACCATTTTAATGTGTAAAGATTAAATCTTTGAAAGAAAATGAGAGTTTTGAGTTAAACTTATTCGAGATCTCTTTGACGTCACGAAGAGTGTTTTAAAGTGTAAAGATTGAATCTTTGAATGAAAATAACTGAATAAAGGTACCTATCGTGTCACTTAACCTTTTTGATGTGTAAAGATTGAATCTTTAAAAGAATATGAAAGTTCTGAGTTAAACTTATTCGAGTTCCCTTCGACGTCTCGAAGAGTGTTTTAAAGAGTAAAGATTGAATCATTGAATGGAAATACCTCAATCAGGGTACTTATTATGTCACTAGACCATTTTAATGTATAAGGATTAAATCTTTGAAAGGAAATAAAAGTTTTGAGTTAAACTTATTCGAGATCCCTTTGACGTCACGGAGAGTGTTTTGAAGAGTAAAGATTGAATCTTTGAATGAAACTAACTCAATAAAGGTACCTATCATGTCATTAAACCTTTTTAATATATAAAGATTGAATCTTCGAAAGAAAATGAGAGTTCCGAGTTAAACTTATTCGAGTTCCCTTCGACGTCCCAAAGAGTGTTTTAATGAGTAAAGATTGAATCTTTGAATAGAAATACATCAATCTAGGTACCTATTATGTCAGTAGACCATTTTAATATATAAAGATTAAATCTTTGAAAAAAAATGAGAGTTTTGAGTTAAACTTATTCGAGATCCCTTTCACGTCACGAAGTGTGTTTTAATAAGTAAAGATTAAATCTTTGAATGAAATTACCTCAATCAAGGTACCTATCATGTCACTAGACCATTTTAACGTATAAAAGAGTGTTTTAATGAGTAAGGGTTGAGTCTTTGAATGAAAATACCTCAATAATGTACCTAATATGTCAGTAGACCTTTTTAGTGTATAAAGATTGAATCTTTGAAAGAAAATCAGAGTTTTGAGCTAAACTTATTCGAGTTACCCATGAAGTCACGAAGAGTCTTTTAATGAGTAAAGATTGAATCTTCACATGAAAATAACTCAATAAAGGTACCTATTATGTCACTAAACCATTTTAATGTATAAAGATTGAATCTTTGAAAGAAAATGAGAGTTTTGAGTTAAACTTATTCGAGTTCCCTTCGATGTCCCGAAGAGTGTTTTAATGAGTAAAAATTGAATCTTTGAATAGAAATGCCTCAATCAAGGTACCTATTATGTCACAAGACCATTTTAATGTATAAAGATTAAATCTTTGAAAGCAAAATGAGAGTTTTGAGTTAAACATATTCAGGATCCCATCGACGTCCCGAAGAGTGTTTTAATGAGTGGAGATTGAATCTTCGAATGGAAATACCTCAATCAAGGTACCTATTATGTCACAAGACCATTTTAATGTATAAAGATTAAATCTTTGAAAGAAAATGAGAGTTTTGAGTTAAACTTATTTGGGATCCTTTTGGCGTCACGAAGAGTGCTTTAATGAGTAAAGATCGAATCTTTGAATGAAATTACCTCAATCAAGGTATCTATTATGTCACTAGACCATTTGAACGTATAAAGATTGAATCTCTGAAAGAAAATGAGAGTTCTGAGTTAAACTTATTCAAGTTCCCTTTTACGTCCCGAAGAGTGTTTTAATGAGTAAAGATTTAATCTTTGAATGAGAATACCTCAATAATAAACCTATTATGTCACTAGACCTTTCTAGAGTATAAAGATTGAATCATTGAAAGAAAATCAGAGTTTTGAGCTAAACAGTTTTGAGTTACCCATGAAGTCACGAAAAGTCTTTTAACGAGTAAAGATTGAATCTTCGAATGAAAATAACTCAATAAAGGTACCAATTATGTCACTAAACAATTTTAATGTATAAAGATTGAATCTTTGAAAGAAAATGAGAGTTTTGAGTTAAATTTATTCGAGATCACTTTTACGTCACACAGAGTGTTTTAATGAGTAAAGATTGAATCTGTGAATGAAAATAACTCAATAAAGGTACCTATCATGTCACTAAACCTTTTTAATGTACAGAGATTGAATCTTTGAAAGAAAATGAGTGTTTTGAGTTAAACTTATTCGAGTTCCCTTCGACATCCCGAAGAGTGTTTTAATGAGTAAGTATGAAATCTTTGAATGGAAATACCGCAATCAAGGTACCTATTATGTAACAAGACCATTTTGATATATAAAGATTGAATCTTTGAAAGAAAATGAGAGTTTTGAGCTAAACTTATTCGAGATCCCTTCGAAGTCACGAAGCGTGTTTTAAAGATTAAAGTTTGAATCTTTGAATGAAAATTACTGAATAACGGTTCCTATCATGTCACTAAACCGTTTTAATGTATAAAGATTGAATCTTTGGAAGAAAATGAAAGTTCTGAGTTGAACTTATTCGAGTTCCCTTCGACGTCTCGAAGAGTGTTTTAATGATTAAAGATTGAATCATTGAATGGAAAATACCTCAATCAAGGTACTTATTATGTGACTAGACCATTTTAATGTATAAAGATTAAATCTTTGAAAGAAAATGAGAGTTTTGAGTTAAACTTATTCGAGATCTCTTTGACGTCACGAAGAGTGTTTTAAAGTGTAAAGATTGAATCTTTGAATGAAAATAACTGAATAAAGGTACCTATCGTGTCACTTAACCTTTTTAATGTGTAAAGATTGAATCTTTAAAAGAATATGAAAGTTCTGAGTTAAACTTATTCGAGTTCCCTTCGACGTCTCGAAGAGTGTTTTAAAAAGTAAAGATTGAATCATTGAATGGAAATACCTCAATCAGGGTACTTATTATGTCACTAGACCATTTTAATGTATAAGGATTAAATCTTTGAAAGGAAATAAAAGTTTTGAGTTAAACTTATTCGAGATCCCTTTGACGTCACGGAGAGTGTTTTGAAGAGTAAAGATTGAATCTTTGAATGAAACTAACTCAATAAAGGTACCTATCATGTCATTAAACCTTTTTAATATATAAAGATTGAATCTTCGAAAGAAAATGAGAGTTCCGAGTTAAACTTATTCGAGTTCCCTTCGACGTCCCAAAGAGTGTTTTAATGAGTAAAGATTGAATCTTTGAATAGAAATACATCAATCTAGGTACCTATTATGTCACTAGACCATTTTAATATATAAAGATTAAATCTTTGAAAAAAAATGAGAGTTTTGAGTTAAACTTATTCGAGATCCCTTTCACGTCACGAAGAGTGTTTTAATAAGTAAAGATTAAATCTTTGAATGAAATTAACTCAATCAAGGTACCTATCATGTCACTAGACCATTTTAACGTATAAAAGAGTGTTTTAATGAGTAAGGGTTGAGTCTTTGAATGAAAATACCTCAATAATGTACCTAATATGTCAGTAGACCTTTTTAGTGTATAAAGATTGAATCTTTGAAAGAAAATCAGAGTTTTGAGCTAAACTTATTCGAGTTACCCATGAAGTCACGAAGAGTCTGTTAATGAGTAAAGATTGAATCTTCACATGAAAATAACTCAATAAAGGTACCTATTATGTCACTAAACCATTTTAATGTATAAAGATTGAATCTTTGAAAGAAAATGAGAGTTTTGAGTTAAACTTATTCGAGTTCCCTTCGATGTCCCGAAGAGTGTTTTAATGAGTAAAAATTGAATCTTTGAAAAGAAATGCCTCAATCAAGGTACCTATTATGTCACAAGACCATTTTAATGTATAAAGATTAAATCTTTGAAAGCAAAATGAGAGTTTTGAGTTAAACATATTCAGGATCCCATCGACGTCCCGAAGAGTGTTTTAATGAGTGGAGATTGAATCTTCGAATGGAAATACCTCAATCAAGGTACCTATTATGTCACAAGACCATTTTAATGTATAAAGATTAAATCTTTGAAAGAAAATGAGAGTTTTGAGTTAAACTTATTCGGGATCCTTTTGGCGTCACGAAGAGTGCTTTAATGAGTAAAGATCGAATCTTTGAATAAAATTACCTCAATCAAGGTATCTATTATGTCACTAGACCATTTGAACGTATAAAGATTGAATCTCTGAAAGAAAATGAGAGTTCTGAGTTAAACTTATTCAAGTTCCCTTTTACGTCCCGAAGAGTGTTTTAATGAGTAAAGATTTAATCTTTGAATGAGAATACCTCAATAATAAACCTATTATGTCACTAGACCTTTCTAGAGTATAAAGATTGAATCATTGAAAGAAAATCAGAGTTTTGAGCTAAACAGTTTTGAGTTACCCATGAAGTCACGAAGAGTCTTTTAACGAGTAAAGATTGAATCTTCGAATGAAAATAACTCAATAAAGGTACCAATTATGTCACTAAACAATTTTAATGTATAAAGATTGAATCTTTGAAAGAAAATGAGAGTTTTGAGTTAAATTTATTCGAGATCACTTTTACGTCACACAGAGTGTTTTAATGAGTAAAGATTGAATCTGTGAATGAAAATAACTCAATAAAGGTACCTATCGTGTCACTAAACCTTTTTAATGTACAGAGATTGAATCTTTGAAAGAAAATGAGTGTTTTGAGTTAAACTTATTCGAGTTCCCTTCGACATCCCGAAGAGTGTTTTAATGAGTAAGTATGAAATCTTTGAATGGAAATACCGCAATCAAGGTACCTATTATGTAACAAGACCATTTTGATGTATAAAGATTGAATCTTTGAAAGAAAATGAGAGTTTTGAGCTAAACTTATTCGAGATCCCTTCGAAGTCACGAAGCGTGTTTTAAAGATTAAAGTTTGAATCTTTGAATGAAAATTACTGAATAACGGTTCCTATCATGTCACTGAACCGTTTTAATGTATAAAGATTGAATCTTTGGAAGAAAATGAAAGTTCTGAGTTGAACTTATTCGAGTTCCCTTCGACGTCCCGAAGAGTGTTTTAATGATTAAAGATTGAATCATTGAATGGAAAATACCTCAATCAAGGTACTTATTATGTGACTAGACCATTTTAATGTATAAAGATTAAATCTTTGAAAGAAAATGAGAGTTTTGAGTTAAACTTATTCGAGATCTCTTTGACGTCACGAAGAGTGTTTTAAAGTGTAAAGATTGAATCTTTGAATGAAAATAACTGAATAAAGGTACCTATCGTGTCACTTAACCTTTTTAATGTGTAAAGATTGAATCTTTAAAAGAATATGAAAGTTCTGAGTTAAACTTATTCGAGTTCCCTTCGACGTCTCGAAGAGTGTTTTAAAGAGTAAAGATTGAATCATTGAATGGAAATACCTCAATCAGGGTACTTATTATGTCACTAGACCATTTTAATGTATAAGGATTAAATCTTTGAAAGGAAATAAAAGTTTTGAGTTAAACTTATTCGAGATCCCTTTGACGTCACGGAGAGTGTTTTGAAGAGTAAAGATTGAATCTTTGAATGAAACTAACTCAATAAAGGTACCTATCATGTCATTAAACCTTTTTAATATATAAAGATTGAATCTTCGAAAGAAAATGAGAGTTCCGCGTTAAACTTATTCGAGTTCCCTTCGACGTCCCAAAGAGTGTTTTAATGAGTAAAGATTGAATCTTTGAATAGAAATACATCAATATAGGTACCTATTATGTCACTAGACCATTTTAATATATAAAGATTAAATCTTTGAAAAAAAATGAGAGTTTTGAGTTAAACTTATTCGAGATCCCTTTCACGTCACGAAGAGTGTTTTAATAAGTAAAGATTAAATCTTTGAATGAAATTAACTCAATCAAGGTACCTATCATGTCACTAGACCATTTTAACGTATAAAAGAGTGTTTTAATGAGTAAGGGTTGAGTCTTTGAATGAAAATACCTCAATAATGTACCTAATATGTCAGTAGACCTTTTTAGTGTATAAAGATTGAATCTTTGAAAGAAAATCAGAGTTTTGAGCTAAACTTATTCGAGTTACCCATGAAGTCACGAAGAGTCTGTTAATGAGTAAAGATTGAATCTTCACATGAAAATAACTCAATAAAGGTACCTATTATGTCACTAAACCATTTTAATGTATAAAGATTGAATCTTTGAAAGAAAATGAGAGTTTTGAGTTAAACTTATTCGAGTTCCCTTCGATGTCCCGAAGAGTGTTTTAATGAGTAAAAATTGAATCTTTGAATAGAAATGCCTCAATCAAGGTACCTATTATGTCACAAGACCATTTTAATGTATAAAGATTAAATCTTTGAAAGCAAAATGAGAGTTTTGAGTTAAACATATTCAGGATCCCATCGACGTCCCGTAGAGTGTTTTAATGAGTGGAGATTGAATCTTCGAATGGAAATACCTCAATCAAGGTACCTATTATGTCACAAGACCATTTTAATGTATAAAGATTAAATCTTTGAAAGAAAATGAGAGTTTTGAGTTAAACTTATTCGGGATCCCTTTGGCGTCACGAAGAGTGCGTTAATGAGTAAAGATCGAATCTTTGAATGAAATTACCTCAATCAAGGTATCTATTATGTCACTAGACCATTTGAACGTATAAAGATTGAATCTCTGAAAGAAAATGAGAGTTCTGAGTTAAACTTATTCAAGTTCCCTTTTACGTCCCGAAGAGTGTTTTAATGAGTAAAGATTTAATCTTTGAATGAGAATACCTCAATAATAAACCTATTATGTCACTAGACCTTTCTAGAGTATAAAGATTGAATCATTGAAAGAAAATCAGAGTTTTGAGCTAAACAGTTTTGAGTTACCCATGAAGTCACGAAGAGTCTTTTAACGAGTAAAGATTGAATCTTCGAATGAAAATAACTCAATAAAGGTACCAATTATGTCACTAAACAATTTTAATGTATAAAGATTGAATCTTTGAAAGAAAATGAGAGTTTGGAGTTAAATTTATTCGAGATCACTTTTACGTCACACAGAGTGTTTTAATGAGTAAAGATTGAATCTGTGAATGAAAATAACTCAATAAAGGTACCTATCGTGTCACTAAACCTTTTTAATGTACAGAGATTGAATCTTTGAAAGAAAATGAGTGTTTTGAGTTAAACTTATTCGAGTTCCCTTCGACATCCCGAAGAGTGTTTTAATGAGTAAGTATGAAATCTTTGAATGGAAATACCGCAATCAAGGTACCTATTATGTAACAAGACCATTTTGATGTATAAAGATTGAATCTTTGAAAGAAAATGAGAGTTTTGAGCTAAACTTATTCGAGATCCCTTCGAAGTCACGAAGCGTGTTTTAAAGATTAAAGTTTGAATCTTTGAATGAAAATTACTGAATAACGGTTCCTATCATGTCACTAAACCGTTTTAATGTATAAAGATTGAATCTTTGGAAGAAAATGAAAGTTCTGAGTTGAACTTATTCGAGTTCCCTTCGACGTCCCGAAGAGTGTTTTAATGATTAAAGATTGAATCATTGAATGGAAAATACCTCAATCAAGGTACTTATTATGTGACTAGACCATTTTAATGTATAAAGATTAAATCTTTGAAAGAAAATGAGAGTTTTGAGTTAAACTTATTCGAGATCTCTTTGACGTCACGAAGAGTGTTTTAAAGTGTAAAGATTGAATCTTTGAATGAAAATAACTGAATAAAGGTACCTATCGTGTCACTTAACCTTTTTAATGTGTAAAGATTGAATCTTTAAAAGAATATGAAAGTTTTGAGTTAAACTTATTCGAGTTCCCTTCGACGTCTCGAAGAGTGTTTTAAAGAGTAAAGATTGAATCATTGAATGGAAATACCTCAATCAGGGTACTTATTATGTCACTAGACCATTTTAATGTATAAGGATTAAATCTTTGAAAGGAAATAAAAGTTTTGAGTTAAACTTATTCGAGATCCCTTTGACGTCACGGAGAGTGTTTTGAAGAGTAAAGATTGAATCTTTGAATGAAACTAACTCAATAAAGGTACCTATCATGTCATTAAACCTTTTTAATATATAAAGATTGAATCTTCGAAAGAAAATGAGAGTTCCGAGTTAAACTTATTCGAGTTCCCTTCGACGTCCCAAAGAGTGTTTTAATGAGTAAAGATTGAATCTTTGAATAGAAATACATCAATATAGGTACCTATTATGTCACTAGACCATTTTAATATATAAAGATTAAATCTTTGAAAAAAAATGAGAGTTTTGAGTTAAACTTATTCGAGATCCCTTTCACGTCACGAAGAGTGTTTTAATAAGTAAAGATTAAATCTTTGAATGAAATTAACTCAATCAAGGTACCTATCATGTCACTAGACCATTTTAACGTATAAAAGAGTGTTTTAATGAGTAAGGGTTGAGTCTTTGAATGAAAATACCTCAATAATGTACCTAATATGTCAGTAGACCTTTTTAGTGTATAAAGATTGAATCTTTGAAAGAAAATCAGAGTTTTGAGCTAAACTTATTCGAGTTACCCATGAAGTCACGAAGAGTCTGTTAATGAGTAAATATTGAATCTTCACATGAAAATAACTCAATAAAGGTACCTATTATGTCACTAAACCATTTTAATGTATAAAGATTGAATCTTTGAAAGAAAATGAGAGTTTTGAGTTAAACTTATTCGAGTTCCCTTCGATGTCCCGAAGAGTGTTTTAATGAGTAAAAATTGAATCTTTGAATAGAAATGCCTCAATCAAGGTACCTATTATGTCACAAGACCATTTTAATGTATAAAGATTAAATCTTTGAAAGCAAAATGAGAGTTTTGAGTTAAACATATTCAGGATCCCATCGACGTCCCGAAGAGTGTTTTAATGAGTGGAGATTGAATCTTCGAATGGAAATATCTCAATCAAGGTACCTATTATGTCACAAGACCATTTTAATGTATAAAGATTAAATCTTTGAAAGAAAATGAGAGTTTTGAGTTAAACTTATTCGGGATCCCTTTGGCGTCACGAAGAGTGCGTTAATGAGTAAAGATCGAATCTTTGAATGAAATTACCTCAATCAAGGTATCTATTATGTCACTAGACCATTTGAACGTATAAAGATTGAATCTCTGAAAGAAAATGAGAGTTCTGAGTTAAACTTATTCAAGTTCCCTTTTACGTCCCGAAGAGTGTTTTAATGAGTAAAGATTTAATCTTTGAATGAGAATACCTCAATAATAAACCTATTATGTCACTAGACCTTTCTAGAGTATAAAGATTGAATCATTGAAAGAAAATCAGAGTTTTGAGCTAAACAGTTTTGAGTTACCCATGAAGTCACGAAGAGTCTTTTAACGAGTAAAGATTGAATCTTCGAATGAAAATAACTCAATAAAGGTACCAATTATGTCACTAAACAATTTTAATGTATAAAGATTGAATCTTTGAAAGAAAATGAGAGTTTTGAGTTAAATTTATTCGAGATCACTTTTACGTCACAAAGAGTGTTTTAATGAGTAAAGATTGAATCTGTGAATGAAAATAACTCAATAAAGGTACCTATCGTGTCACTAAACCTTTTTAATGTACCGAGATTGAATCTTTGAAAGAAAATGAGTGTTTTGAGTTAAACTTATTCGAGTTCCCTTCGACATCCCGAAGAGTGTTTTAATGAGTAAGTATGAAATCTTTGAATGGAAATACCGCAATCAAGGTACCTATTATGTAACAAGACCATTTTGATGTATAAAGATTGAATCTTTGAAAGAAAATGAGAGTTTTGAGCTAAACTTATTCGAGATCCCTTCGAAGTCACGAAGCGTGTTTTAAAGATTAAAGTTTGAATCTTTGAATGAAAATTACTGAATAACGGTTCCTATCATGTCACTAAACCGTTTTAATGTATAAAGATTGAATCTTTGGAAGAAAATGAAAGTTCTGAGTTGAACTTATTCGAGTTCCCTTCGACGTCCCGAAGAGTGTTTTAATGATTAAAGATTGAATCATTGAATGGAAAATACCTCAATCAAGGTACTTATTATGTGACTAGACCATTTTAATGTATAAAGATTAAATCTTTGAAAGAAAATGAGAGTTTTGAGTTAAACTTATTCGAGATCTCTTTGACGTCACGAAGAGTGTTTTAAAGTGTAAAGATTGAATCTTTGAATGAAAATAACTGAATAAAGGTACCTATCGTGTCACTTAACCTTTTTAATGTGTAAAGATTGAATCTTTAAAAGAATATGAAAGTTCTGAGTTAAACTTATTCGAGTTCCCTTCGACGTCTCGAAGAGTGTTTTAAAGAGTAAAGATTGAATCATTGAATGGAAATACCTCAATCAGGGTACTTATTATGTCACTAGACCATTTTAATGTATAAGGATTAAATCTTTGAAAGGAAATAAAAGTTTTGAGTTAAACTTATTCGAGATCCCTTTGACGTCACGGAGAGTGTTTTGAAGAGTAAAGATTGAATCTTTGAATGCAACTAACTCAATAAAGGTACCTATCATGTCATTAAACCTTTTTAATATATAAAGATTGAATCTTCGAAAGAAAATGAGAGTTCCGAGTTAAACTTATTCGAGTTCCCTTCGACGTCCCAAAGAGTGTTTTAATGAGTAAAGATTGAATCTTTGAATAGAAATACATCAATATAGGTACCTATTATGTCACTAGACCATTTTAATATATAAAGATTAAATCTTTGAAAAAAAATGAGAGTTTTGAGTTAAACTTATTCGAGATCCCTTTCACGTCACGAAGAGTGTTTTAATAAGTAAAGATTAAATCTTTGAATGAAATTAACTCAATCAAGGTACCTATCATGTCACTAGACCATTTTAACGTATAAAAGAGTGTTTTAATGAGTAAGGGTTGAGTCTTTGAATGAAAATACCTCAATAATGTACCTAATATGTCAGTAGACCTTTTTAGTGTATAAAGATTGAATCTTTGAAAGAAAATCAGAGTTTTGAGCTAAACTTATTCGAGTTACCCATGAAGTCACGAAGAGTCTGTTAATGAGTAAATATTGAATCTTCACATGAAAATAACTCAATAAAGGTACCTATTATGTCACTAAACCATTTTAATGTATAAAGATTGAATCTTTGAAAGAAAATGAGAGTTTTGAGTTAAACTTATTCGAGTTCCCTTCGATGTCCCGAAGAGTGTTTTAATGAGTAAAAATTGAATCTTTGAATAGAAATGCCTCAATCAAGGTACCTATTATGTCACAAGACCATTTTAATGTATAAAGATTAAATCTTTGAAAGCAAAATGAGAGTTTTGAGTTAAACATATTCAGGATCCCATCGACGTCCCGAAGAGTGTTTTAATGAGTGGAGATTGAATCTTCGAATGGAAATATCTCAATCAAGGTACCTATTATGTCACAAGACCATTTTAATGTATAAAGATTAAATCTTTGAAAGAAAATGAGAGTTTTGAGTTAAACTTATTCGGGATCCCTTTGGCGTCACGAAGAGTGCGTTAATGAGTAAAGATCGAATCTTTGAATGAAATTACCTCAATCAAGGTATCTATTATGTCACTAGACCATTTGAACGTATAAAGATTGAATCTCTGAAAGAAAATGAGAGTTCTGAGTTAAACTTATTCAAGTTCCCTTTTACGTCCCGAAGAGTGTTTTAATGAGTAAAGATTTAATCTTTGAATGAGAATACCTCAATAATAAACCTATTATGTCACTAGACCTTTCTAGAGTATAAAGATTGAATCATTGAAAGAAAATCAGAGTTTTGAGCTAAACAGTTTTGAGTTACCCATGAAGTCACGAAGAGTCTTTTAACGAGTAAAGATTGAATCTTCGAATGAAAATAACTCAATAAAGGTAGCAATTATGTCACTAAACAATTTTAATGTATAAAGATTGAATCTTTGAAAGAAAATGAGAGTTTTGAGTTAAATTTATTCGAGATCACTTTTACGTCACATAGAGTGTTTTAATGAGTAAAGATTGAATCTGTGAATGAAAATAACTCAATAAAGGTACCTATCGTGTCACTAAACCTTTTTAATGTACAGAGATTGAATCTTTGAAAGAAAATGAGTGTTTTGAGTTAAACTTATTCGAGTTCCCTTCGACATCCCGAAGAGTGTTTTAATGAGTAAGTATGAAATCTTTGAATGGAAATACCGCAATCAAGGTACCTATTATGTAACAAGACCATTTTGATGTATAAAGATTGAATCTTTGAAAGAAAATGAGAGTTTTGAGCTAAACTTATTCGAGATCCCTTCGAAGTCACGAAGCGTGTTTTAAAGATTAAAGTTTGAATCTTTGAATGAAAATTACTGAATAACGGTTCCTATCATGTCACTAAACCGTTTTAATGTATAAAGATTGAATCTTTGGAAGAAAATGAAAGTTCTGAGTTGAACTTATTCGAGTTCCCTTCGACGTCCCGAAGAGTGTTTTAATGATTAAAGATTGAATCATTGAATGGAAAATACCTCAATCAAGGTACTTATTATGTGACTAGACCATTTTAATGTATAAAGATTAAATCTTTGAAAGAAAATGAGAGTTTTGAGTTAAACTTATTCGAGATCTCTTTGACGTCACGAAGAGTGTTTTAAAGTGTAAAGATTGAATCTTTGAATGAAAATAACTGAATAAAGGTACCTATCGTGTCACTTAACCTTTTTAATGTGTAAAGATTGAATCTTTAAAAGAATATGAAAGTTCTGAGTTAAACTTATTCGAGTTCCCTTCGACGTCTCGAAGAGTGTTTTAAAGAGTAAAGATTGAATCATTGAATGGAAATACCTCAATCAGGGTACTTATTATGTCACTAGACCATTTTAATGTATAAGGATTAAATCTTTGAAAGGAAATAAAAGTTTTGAGTTAAACTTATTCGAGATCCCTTTGACGTCACGGAGAGTGTTTTGAAGAGTAAAGATTGAATCTTTGAATGAAACTAACTCAATAAAGGTACCTATCATGTCATTAAACCTTTTTAATATATAAAGATTGAATCTTCGAAAGAAAATGAGAGTTCCGAGTTAAACTTATTCGAGTTCCCTTCGACGTCCCAAAGAGTGTTTTAATGAGTAAAGATTGAATCTTTGAATAGAAATACATCAATATAGGTACCTATTATGTCACTAGACCATTTTAATATATAAAGATTAAATCTTTGAAAAAAAATGAGAGTTTTGAGTTAAACTTATTCGAGATCCCTTTCACGTCACGAAGAGTGTTTTAATAAGTAAAGATTAAATCTTTGAATGAAATTAACTCAATCAAGGTACCTATCATGTCACTAGACCATTTTAACGTATAAAAGAGTGTTTTAATGAGTAAGGGTTGAGTCTTTGAATGAAAATACCTCAATAATGTACCTAATATGTTAGTAGACCTTTTTAGTGTATAAAGATTGAATCTTTGAAAGAAAATCAGAGTTTTGAGCTAAACTTATTCGAGTTACCCATGAAGTCACGAAGAGTCTGTTAATGAGTAAATATTGAATCTTCACATGAAAATAACTCAATAAAGGTACCTATTATGTCACTAAACCATTTTAATGTATAAAGATTGAATCTTTGAAAGAAAATGAGAGTTTTGAGTTAAACTTATTCGAGTTCCCTTCGATGTCCCGAAGAGTGTTTTAATGAGTAAAAATTGAATCTTTGAATAGAAATGCCTCAATCAAGGTACCTATTATGTCACAAGACCATTTTAATGTATAAAGATTAAATCTTTGAAAGCAAAATGAGAGTTTTGAGTTAAACATATTCAGGATCCCATCGACGTCCCGAAGAGTGTTTTAATGAGTGGAGATTGAATCTTCGAATGGAAATATCTCAATCAAGGTACCTATTATGTCACAAGACCATTTTAATGTATAAAGATTAAATCTTTGAAAGAAAATGAGAGTTTTGAGTTAAACTTATTCGGGATCCCTTTGGCGTCACGAAGAGTGCGTTAATGAGTAAAGATCGAATCTTTGAATGAAATTACCTCAATCAAGGTATCTATTATGTCACTAGACCATTTGAACGTATAAAGATTGAATCTCTGAAAGAAAATGAGAGTTCTGAGTTAAACTTATTCAAGTTCCCTTTTACGTCCCGAAGAGTGTTTTAATGAGTAAAGATTTAATCTTTGAATGAGAATACCTCAATAATAAACCTATTATGTCACTAGACCTTTCTAGAGTATAAAGATTGAATCATTGAAAGAAAATCAGAGTTTTGAGCTAAACAGTTTTGAGTTACCCATGAAGTCACGAAGAGTCTTTTAACGAGTAAAGATTGAATCTTCGAATGAAAATAACTCAATAAAGGTACCAATTATGTCACTAAACAATTTTAATGTATAAAGATTGAATCTTTGAAAGAAAATGAGAGTTTTGAGTTAAATTTATTCGAGATCACTTTTACGTCACAAAGAGTGTTTTAATGAGTAAAGATTGAATCTGTGAATGAAAATAACTCAATAAAGGTACCTATCGTGTCACTAAACCTTTTTAATGTACCGAGATTGAATCTTTGAAAGAAAATGAGTGTTTTGAGTTAAACTTATTCGAGTTCCCTTCGACATCCCGAAGAGTGTTTTAATGAGTAAGTATGAAATCTTTGAATGGAAATACCGCAATCAAGGTACCTATTATGTAACAAGACCATTTTGATGTATAAAGATTGAATCTTTGAAAGAAAATGAGAGTTTTGAGCTAAACTTATTCGAGATCCCTTCGAAGTCACGAAGCGTGTTTTAAAGATTAAAGTTTGAATCTTTGAATGAAAATTACTGAATAACGGTTCCTATCATGTCACTAAACCGTTTTAATGTATAAAGATTGAATCTTTGGAAGAAAATGAAAGTTCTGAGTTGAACTTATTCGAGTTCCCTTCGACGTCCCGAAGAGTGTTTTAATGATTAAAGATTGAATCATTGAATGGAAAATACCTCAATCAAGGTACTTATTATGTGACTAGACCATTTTAATGTATAAAGATTAAATCTTTGAAAGAAAATGAGAGTTTTGAGTTAAACTTATTCGAGATCTCTTTGACGTCACGAAGAGTGTTTTAAAGTGTAAAGATTGAATCTTTGAATGAAAATAACTGAATAAAGGTACCTATCGTGTCACTTAACCTTTTTAATGTGTAAAGATTGAATCTTTAAAAGAATATGAAAGTTCTGAGTTAAACTTATTCGAGTTCCCTTCGACGTCTCGAAGAGTGTTTTAAAGAGTAAAGATTGAATCATTGAATGGAAATACCTCAATCAGGGTACTTATTATGTCACTAGACCATTTTAATGTATAAGGATTAAATCTTTGAAAGGAAATAAAAGTTTTGAGTTAAACTTATTCGAGATCCCTTTGACGTCACGGAGAGTGTTTTGAAGAGTAAAGATTGAATCTTTGAATGCAACTAACTCAATAAAGGTACCTATCATGTCATTAAACCTTTTTAATATATAAAGATTGAATCTTCGAAAGAAAATGAGAGTTCCGAGTTAAACTTATTCGAGTTCCCTTCGACGTCCCAAAGAGTGTTTTAATGAGTAAAGATTGAATCTTTGAATAGAAATACATCAATATAGGTACCTATTATGTCACTAGACCATTTTAATATATAAAGATTAAATCTTTGAAAAAAAATGAGAGTTTTGAGTTAAACTTATTCGAGATCCCTTTCACGTCACGAAGAGTGTTTTAATAAGTAAAGATTAAATCTTTGAATGAAATTAACTCAATCAAGGTACCTATCATGTCACTAGACCATTTTAACGTATAAAAGAGTGTTTTAATGAGTAAGGGTTGAGTCTTTGAATGAAAATACCTCAATAATGTACCTAATATGTCAGTAGACCTTTTTAGTGTATAAAGATTGAATCTTTGAAAGAAAATCAGAGTTTTGAGCTAAACTTATTCGAGTTACCCATGAAGTCACGAAGAGTCTGTTAATGAGTAAATATTGAATCTTCACATGAAAATAACTCAATAAAGGTACCTATTATGTCACTAAACCATTTTAATGTATAAAGATTGAATCTTTGAAAGAAAATGAGAGTTTTGAGTTAAACTTATTCGAGTTCCCTTCGATGTCCCGAAGAGTGTTTTAATGAGTAAAAATTGAATCTTTGAATAGAAATGCCTCAATCAAGGTACCTATTATGTCACAAGACCATTTTAATGTATAAAGATTAAATCTTTGAAAGCAAAATGAGAGTTTTGAGTTAAACATATTCAGGATCCCATCGACGTCCCGAAGAGTGTTTTAATGAGTGGAGATTGAATCTTCGAATGGAAATATCTCAATCAAGGTACCTATTATGTCACAAGACCATTTTAATGTATAAAGATTAAATCTTTGAAAGAAAATGAGAGTTTTGAGTTAAACTTATTCGGGATCCCTTTGGCGTCACGAAGAGTGCGTTAATGAGTAAAGATCGAATCTTTGAATGAAATTACCTCAATCAAGGTATCTATTATGTCACTAGACCATTTGAACGTATAAAGATTGAATCTCTGAAAGAAAATGAGAGTTCTGAGTTAAACTTATTCAAGTTCCCTTTTACGTCCCGAAGAGTGTTTTAATGAGTAAAGATTTAATCTTTGAATGAGAATACCTCAATAATAAACCTATTATGTCACTAGACCTTTCTAGAGTATAAAGATTGAATCATTGAAAGAAAATCAGAGTTTTGAGCTAAACAGTTTTGAGTTACCCATGAAGTCACGAAGAGTCTTTTAACGAGTAAAGATTGAATCTTCGAATGAAAATAACTCAATAAAGGTACCAATTATGTCACTAAACAATTTTAATGTATAAAGATTGAATCTTTGAAAGAAAATGAGAGTTTTGAGTTAAATTTATTCGAGATCACTTTTACGTCACAAAGAGTGTTTTAATGAGTAAAGATTGAATCTGTGAATGAAAATAACTCAATAAAGGTACCTATCGTGTCACTAAACCTTTTTAATGTACCGAGATTGAATCTTTGAAAGAAAATGAGTGTTTTGAGTTAAACTTATTCGAGTTCCCTTCGACATCCCGAAGAGTGTTTTAATGAGTAAGTATGAAATCTTTGAATGGAAATACCGCAATCAAGGTACCTATTATGTAACAAGACCATTTTGATGTATAAAGATTGAATCTTTGAAAGAAAATGAGAGTTTTGAGCTAAACTTATTCGAGATCCCTTCGAAGTCACGAAGCGTGTTTTAAAGATTAAAGTTTGAATCTTTGAATGAAAATTACTGAATAACGGTTCCTATCATGTCACTAAACCGTTTTAATGTATAAAGATTGAATCTTTGGAAGAAAATGAAAGTTCTGAGTTGAACTTATTCGAGTTCCCTTCGACGTCCCGAAGAGTATTTTAATGATTAAAGATTGAATCATTGAATGGAAAATACCTCAATCAAGGTACTTATTATGTGACTAGACCATTTTAATGTATAAAGATTAAATCTTTGAAAGAAAATGAGAGTTTTGAGTTAAACTTATTCGAGATCTCTTTGACGTCACGAAGAGTGTTTTAAAGTGTAAAGATTGAATCTTTGAATGAAAATAACTGAATAAAGGTACCTATCGTGTCACTTAACCTTTTTAATGTGTAAAGATTGAATCTTTAAAAGAATATGAAAGTTCTGAGTTAAACTTATTCGAGTTCCCTTCGACGTCTCGAAGAGTGTTTTAAAGAGTAAAGATTGAATCATTGAATGGAAATACCTCAATCAGGGTACTTATTATGTCACTAGACCATTTTAATGTATAAGGATTAAATCTTTGAAAGGAAATAAAAGTTTTGAGTTAAACTTATTCGAGATCCCTTTGACGTCACGGAGAGTGTTTTGAAGAGTAAAGATTGAATCTTTGAATGAAACTAACTCAATAAAGGTACCTATCATGTCATTAAACCTTTTTAATATATAAAGATTGAATCTTCGAAAGAAAATGAGAGTTCCGAGTTAAACTTATTCGAGTTCCCTTCGACGTCCCAAAGAGTGTTTTAATGAGTAAAGATTGAATCTTTGAATAGAAATACATCAATATAGGTACCTATTATGTCACTAGACCATTTTAATATATAAAGATTAAATCTTTGAAAAAAAATGAGAGTTTTGAGTTAAACTTATTCGAGATCCCTTTCACGTCACGAAGAGTGTTTTAATAAGTAAAGATTAAATCTTTGAATGAAATTAACTCAATCAAGGTACCTATCATGTCACTAGACCATTTTAACGTATAAAAGAGTGTTTTAATGAGTAAGGGTTGAGTCTTTGAATGAAAATACCTCAATAATGTACCTAATATGTTAGTAGACCTTTTTAGTGTATAAAGATTGAATCTTTGAAAGAAAATCAGAGTTTTGAGCTAAACTTATTCGAGTTACCCATGAAGTCACGAAGAGTCTGTTAATGAGTAAATATTGAATCTTCACATGAAAATAACTCAATAAAGGTACCTATTATGTCACTAAACCATTTTAATGTATAAAGATTGAATCTTTGAAAGAAAATGAGAGTTTTGAGTTAAACTTATTCGAGTTCCCTTCGATGTCCCGAAGAGTGTTTTAATGAGTAAAAATTGAATCTTTGAATAGAAATGCCTCAATCAAGGTACCTATTATGTCACAAGACCATTTTAATGTATAAAGATTAAATCTTTGAAAGCAAAATGAGAGTTTTGAGTTAAACATATTCAGGATCCCATCGACGTCCCGAAGAGTGTTTTAATGAGTGGAGATTGAATCTTCGAATGGAAATATCTCAATCAAGGTACCTATTATGTCACAAGACCATTTTAATGTATAAAGATTAAATCTTTGAAAGAAAATGAGAGTTTTGAGTTAAACTTATTCGGGATCCCTTTGGCGTCACGAAGAGTGCGTTAATGAGTAAAGATCGAATCTTTGAATGAAATTACCTCAATCAAGGTATCTATTATGTCACTAGACCATTTGAACGTATAAAGATTGAATCTCTGAAAGAAAATGAGAGTTCTGAGTTAAACTTATTCAAGTTCCCTTTTACGTCCCGAAGAGTGTTTTAATGAGTAAAGATTTAATCTTTGAATGAGAATACCTCAATAATAAACCTATTATGTCACTAGACCTTTCTAGAGTATAAAGATTGAATCATTGAAAGAAAATCAGAGTTTTGAGCTAAACAGTTTTGAGTTACCCATGAAGTCACGAAGAGTCTTTTAACGAGTAAAGATTGAATCTTCGAATGAAAATAACTCAATAAAGGTACCAATTATGTCACTAAACAATTTTAATGTATAAAGATTGAATCTTTGAAAGAAAATGAGAGTTTTGAGTTAAATTTATTCGAGATCACTTTTACGTCACAAAGAGTGTTTTAATGAGTAAAGATTGAATCTGTGAATGAAAATAACTCAATAAAGGTACCTATCGTGTCACTAAACCTTTTTAATGTACCGAGATTGAATCTTTGAAAGAAAATGAGTGTTTTGAGTTAAACTTATTCGAGTTCCCTTCGACATCCCGAAGAGTGTTTTAATGAGTAAGTATGAAATCTTTGAATGGAAATACCGCAATCAAGGTACCTATTATGTAACAAGACCATTTTGATGTATAAAGATTGAATCTTTGAAAGAAAATGAGAGTTTTGAGCTAAACTTATTCGAGATCCCTTCGAAGTCACGAAGCGTGTTTTAAAGATTAAAGTTTGAATCTTTGAATGAAAATTACTGAATAACGGTTCCTATCATGTCACTAAACCGTTTTAATGTATAAAGATTGAATCTTTGGAAGAAAATGAAAGTTCTGAGTTGAACTTATTCGAGTTCCCTTCGACGTCCCGAAGAGTGTTTTAATGATTAAAGATTGAATCATTGAATGGAAAATACCTCAATCAAGGTACTTATTATGTGACTAGACCATTTTAATGTATAAAGATTAAATCTTTGAAAGAAAATGAGAGTTTTGAGTTAAACTTATTCGAGATCTCTTTGACGTCACGAAGAGTGTTTTAAAGTGTAAAGATTGAATCTTTGAATGAAAATAACTGAATAAAGGTACCTATCGTGTCACTTAACCTTTTTAATGTGTAAAGATTGAATCTTTAAAAGAATATGAAAGTTCTGAGTTAAACTTATTCGAGTTCCCTTCGACGTCTCGAAGAGTGTTTTAAAGAGTAAAGATTGAATCATTGAATGGAAATACCTCAATCAGGGTACTTATTATGTCACTAGACCATTTTAATGTATAAGGATTAAATCTTTGAAAGGAAATAAAAGTTTTGAGTTAAACTTATTCGAGATCCCTTTGACGTCACGGAGAGTGTTTTGAAGAGTAAAGATTGAATCTTTGAATGAAACTAACTCAATAAAGGTACCTATCATGTCATTAAACCTTTTTAATATATAAAGATTGAATCTTCGAAAGAAAATGAGAGTTCCGAGTTAAACTTATTCGAGTTCCCTTCGACGTCCCAAAGAGTGTTTTAATGAGTAAAGATTGAATCTTTGAATAGAAATACATCAATATAGGTACCTATTATGTCACTAGACCATTTTAATATATAAAGATTAAATCTTTGAAAAAAAATGAGAGTTTTGAGTTAAACTTATTCGAGATCCCTTTCACGTCACGAAGAGTGTTTTAATAAGTAAAGATTAAATCTTTGAATGAAATTAACTCAATCAAGGTACCTATCATGTCACTAGACCATTTTAACGTATAAAAGAGTGTTTTAATGAGTAAGGGTTGAGTCTTTGAATGAAAATACCTCAATAATGTACCTAATATGTCAGTAGACCTTTTTAGTGTATAAAGATTGAATCTTTGAAAGAAAATCAGAGTTTTGAGCTAAACTTATTCGAGTTACCCATGAAGTCACGAAGAGTCTGTTAATGAGTAAATATTGAATCTTCACATGAAAATAACTCAATAAAGGTACCTATTATGTCACTAAACCATTTTAATGTATAAAGATTGAATCTTTGAAAGAAAATGAGAGTTTTGAGTTAAACTTATTCGAGTTCCCTTCGATGTCCCGAAGAGTGTTTTAATGAGTAAAAATTGAATCTTTGAATAGAAATGCCTCAATCAAGGTACCTATTATGTCACAAGACCATTTTAATGTATAAAGATTAAATCTTTGAAAGCAAAATGAGAGTTTTGAGTTAAACATATTCAGGATCCCATCGACGTCCCGAAGAGTGTTTTAATGAGTGGAGATTGAATCTTCGAATGGAAATATCTCAATCAAGGTACCTATTATGTCACAAGACCATTTTAATGTATAAAGATTAAATCTTTGAAAGAAAATGAGAGTTTTGAGTTAAACTTATTCGGGATCCCTTTGGCGTCACGAAGAGTGCGTTAATGAGTAAAGATCGAATCTTTGAATGAAATTACCTCAATCAAGGTATCTATTATGTCACTAGACCATTTGAACGTATAAAGATTGAATCTCTGAAAGAAAATGAGAGTTCTGAGTTAAACTTATTCAAGTTCCCTTTTACGTCCCGAAGAGTGTTTTAATGAGTAAAGATTTAATCTTTGAATGAGAATACCTCAATAATAAACCTATTATGTCACTAGACCTTTCTAGAGTATAAAGATTGAATCATTGAAAGAAAATCAGAGTTTTGAGCTAAACAGTTTTGAGTTACCCATGAAGTCACGAAGAGTCTTTTAACGAGTAAAGATTGAATCTTCGAATGAAAATAACTCAATAAAGGTACCAATTATGTCACTAAACAATTTTAATGTATAAAGATTGAATCTTTGAAAGAAAATGAGAGTTTTGAGTTAAATTTATTCGAGATCACTTTTACGTCACACAGAGTGTTTTAATGAGTAAAGATTGAATCTGTGAATGAAAATAACTCAATAAAGGTACCTATCGTGTCACTAAACCTTTTTAATGTACAGAGATTGAATCTTTGAAAGAAAATGAGTGTTTTGAGTTAAACTTATTCGAGTTCCCTTCGACATCCCGAAGAGTGTTTTAATGAGTAAGTATGAAATCTTTGAATGGAAATACCGCAATCAAGGTACCTATTATGTAACAAGACCATTTTGATGTATAAAGATTGAATCTTTGAAAGAAAATGAGAGTTTTGAGCTAAACTTATTCGAGATCCCTTCGAAGTCACGAAGCGTGTTTTAAAGATTAAAGTTTGAATCTTTGAATGAAAATTACTGAATAACGGTTCCTATCATGTCACTAAACCGTTTTAATGTATAAAGATTGAATCTTTGGAAGAAAATGAAAGTTCTGAGTTGAACTTATTCGAGTTCCCTTCGACGTCCCGAAGAGTGTTTTAATGATTAAAGATTGAATCATTGAATGGAAAATACCTCAATCAAGGTACTTATTATGTGACTAGACCATTTTAATGTATAAAGATTAAATCTTTGAAAGAAAATGAGAGTTTTGAGTTAAACTTATTCGAGATCTCTTTGACGTCACGAAGAGTGTTTTAAAGTGTAAAGATTGAATCTTTGAATGAAAATAACTGAATAAAGGTACCTATCGTGTCACTTAACCTTTTTAATGTGTAAAGATTGAATCTTTAAAAGAATATGAAAGTTCTGAGTTAAACTTATTCGAGTTCCCTTCGACGTCTCGAAGAGTGTTTTAAAGAGTAAAGATTGAATCATTGAATGGAAATACCTCAATCAGGGTACTTATTATGTCACTAGACCATTTTAATGTATAAGGATTAAATCTTTGAAAGGAAATAAAAGTTTTGAGTTAAACTTATTCGAGATCCCTTTGACGTCACGGAGAGTGTTTTGAAGAGTAAAGATTGAATCTTTGAATGAAACTAACTCAATAAAGGTACCTATCATGTCATTAAACCTTTTTAATATATAAAGATTGAATCTTCGAAAGAAAATGAGAGTTCCGAGTTAAACTTATTCGAGTTCCCTTCGACGTCCCAAAGAGTGTTTTAATGAGTAAAGATTGAATCTTTGAATAGAAATACATCAATATAGGTACCTATTATGTCACTAGACCATTTTAATATATAAAGATTAAATCTTTGAAAAAAAATGAGAGTTTTGAGTTAAACTTATTCGAGATCCCTTTCACGTCACGAAGAGTGTTTTAATAAGTAAAGATTAAATCTTTGAATGAAATTAACTCAATCAAGGTACCTATCATGTCACTAGACCATTTTAACGTATAAAAGAGTGTTTTAATGAGTAAGGGTTGAGTCTTTGAATGAAAATACCTCAATAATGTACCTAATATGTCAGTAGACCTTTTTAGTGTATAAAGATTGAATCTTTGAAAGAAAATCAGAGTTTTGAGCTAAACTTATTCGAGTTACCCATGAAGTCACGAAGAGTCTGTTAATGAGTAAATATTGAATCTTCACATGAAAATAACTCAATAAAGGTACCTATTATGTCACTAAACCATTTTAATGTATAAAGATTGAATCTTTGAAAGAAAATGAGAGTTTTGAGTTAAACTTATTCGAGTTCCCTTCGATGTCCCGAAGAGTGTTTTAATGAGTAAAAATTGAATCTTTGAATAGAAATGCCTCAATCAAGGTACCTATTATGTCACAAGACCATTTTAATGTATAAAGATTAAATCTTTGAAAGCAAAATGAGAGTTTTGAGTTAAACATATTCAGGATCCCATCGACGTCCCGAAGAGTGTTTTAATGAGTGGAGATTGAATCTTCGAATGGAAATATCTCAATCAAGGTACCTATTATGTCACAAGACCATTTTAATGTATAAAGATTAAATCTTTGAAAGAAAATGAGAGTTTTGAGTTAAACTTATTCGGGATCCCTTTGGCGTCACGAAGAGTGCGTTAATGAGTAAAGATCGAATCTTTGAATGAAATTACCTCAATCAAGGTATCTATTATGTCACTAGACCATTTGAACGTATAAAGATTGAATCTCTGAAAGAAAATGAGAGTTCTGAGTTAAACTTATTCAAGTTCCCTTTTACGTCCCGAAGAGTGTTTTAATGAGTAAAGATTTAATCTTTGAATGAGAATACCTCAATAATAAACCTATTATGTCACTAGACCTTTCTAGAGTATAAAGATTGAATCATTGAAAGAAAATCAGAGTTTTGAGCTAAACAGTTTTGAGTTACCCATGAAGTCACGAAGAGTCTTTTAACGAGTAAAGATTGAATCTTCGAATGAAAATAACTCAATAAAGGTACCAATTATGTCACTAAACAATTTTAATGTATAAAGATTGAATCTTTGAAAGAAAATGAGAGTTTTGAGTTAAATTTATTCGAGATCACTTTTACGTCACACAGAGTGTTTTAATGAGTAAAGATTGAATCTGTGAATGAAAATAACTCAATAAAGGTACCTATCGTGTCACTAAACCTTTTTAATGTACAGAGATTGAATGTTTGAAAGAAAATGAGTGTTTTGAGTTAAACTTATTCGAGTTCCCTTCGACATCCCGAAGAGTGTTTTAATGAGTAAGTATGAAATCTTTGAATGGAAATACCGCAATCAAGGTACCTATTATGTAACAAGACCATTTTGATGTATAAAGATTGAATCTTTGAAAGAAAATGAGAGTTTTGAGCTAAACTTATTCGAGATCCCTTCGAAGTCACGAAGCGTGTTTTAAAGATTAAAGTTTGAATCTTTGAATGAAAATTACTGAATAACGGTTCCTATCATGTCACTAAACCGTTTTAATGTATAAAGATTGAATCTTTGGAAGAAAATGAAAGTTCTGAGTTGAACTTATTCGAGTTCCCTTCGACGTCCCGAAGAGTGTTTTAATGATTAAAGATTGAATCATTGAATGGAAAATACCTCAATCAAGGTACTTATTATGTGACTAGACCATTTTAATGTATAAAGATTAAATCTTTGAAAGAAAATGAGAGTTTTGAGTTAAACTTATTCGAGATCTCTTTGACGTCACGAAGAGTGTTTTAAAGTGTAAAGATTGAATCTTTGAATGAAAATAACTGAATAAAGGTACCTATCGTGTCACTTAACCTTTTTAATGTGTAAAGATTGAATCTTTAAAAGAATATGAAAGTTCTGAGTTAAACTTATTCGAGTTCCCTTCGACGTCTCGAAGAGTGTTTTAAAGAGTAAAGATTGAATCATTGAATGGAAATACCTCAATCAGGGTACTTATTATGTCACTAGACCATTTTAATGTATAAGGATTAAATCTTTGAAAGGAAATAAAAGTTTTGAGTTAAACTTATTCGAGATCCCTTTGACGTCACGGAGAGTGTTTTGAAGAGTAAAGATTGAATCTTTGAATGAAACTAACTCAATAAAGGTACCTATCATGTCATTAAACCTTTTTAATATATAAAGATTGAATCTTCGAAAGAAAATGAGAGTTCCGAGTTAAACTTATTCGAGTTCCCTTCGACGTCCCAAAGAGTGTTTTAATGAGTAAAGATTGAATCTTTGAATAGAAATACATCAATATAGGTACCTATTATGTCACTAGACCATTTTAATATATAAAGATTAAATCTTTGAAAAAAAATGAGAGTTTTGAGTTAAACTTATTCGAGATCCCTTTCACGTCACGAAGAGTGTTTTAATAAGTAAAGATTAAATCTTTGAATGAAATTAACTCAATCAAGGTACCTATCATGTCACTAGACCATTTTAACGTATAAAAGAGTGTTTTAATGAGTAAGGGTTGAGTCTTTGAATGAAAATACCTCAATAATGTACCTAATATGTCAGTAGACCTTTTTAGTGTATAAAGATTGAATCTTTGAAAGAAAATCAGAGTTTTGAGCTAAACTTATTCGAGTTACCCATGAAGTCACGAAGAGTCTGTTAATGAGTAAATATTGAATCTTCACATGAAAATAACTCAATAAAGGTACCTATTATGTCACTAAACCATTTTAATGTATAAAGATTGAATCTTTGAAAGAAAATGAGAGTTTTGAGTTAAACTTATTCGAGTTCCCTTCGATGTCCCGAAGAGTGTTTTAATGAGTAAAAATTGAATCTTTGAATAGAAATGCCTCAATCAAGGTACCTATTATGTCACAAGACCATTTTAATGTATAAAGATTAAATCTTTGAAAGCAAAATGAGAGTTTTGAGTTAAACATATTCAGGATCCCATCGACGTCCCGAAGAGTGTTTTAATGAGTGGAGATTGAATCTTCGAATGGAAATATCTCAATCAAGGTACCTATTATGTCACAAGACCATTTTAATGTATAAAGATTAAATCTTTGAAAGAAAATGAGAGTTTTGAGTTAAACTTATTCGGGATCCCTTTGGCGTCACGAAGAGTGCGTTAATGAGTAAAGATCGAATCTTTGAATGAAATTACCTCAATCAAGGTATCTATTATGTCACTAGACCATTTGAACGTATAAAGATTGAATCTCTGAAAGAAAATGAGAGTTCTGAGTTAAACTTATTCAAGTTCCCTTTTACGTCCCGAAGAGTGTTTTAATGAGTAAAGATTTAATCTTTGAATGAGAATACCTCAATAATAAACCTATTATGTCACTAGACCTTTCTAGAGTATAAAGATTGAATCATTGAAAGAAAATCAGAGTTTTGAGCTAAACAGTTTTGAGTTACCCATGAAGTCACGAAGAGTCTTTTAACGAGTAAAGATTGAATCTTCGAATGAAAATAACTCAATAAAGGTACCAATTATGTCACTAAACAATTTTAATGTATAAAGATTGAATCTTTGAAAGAAAATGAGAGTTTTGAGTTAAATTTATTCGAGATCACTTTTACGTCACACAGAGTGTTTTAATGAGTAAAGATTGAATCTGTGAATGAAAATAACTCAATAAAGGTACCTATCGTGTCACTAAACCTTTTTAATGTACAGAGATTGAATCTTTGAAAGAAAATGAGTGTTTTGAGTTAAACTTATTCGAGTTCCCTTCGACATCCCGAAGAGTGTTTTAATGAGTAAGTATGAAATCTTTGAATGGAAATACCGCAATCAAGGTACCTATTATGTAACAAGACCATTTTGATGTATAAAGATTGAATCTTTGAAAGAAAATGAGAGTTTTGAGCTAAACTTATTCGAGATCCCTTCGAAGTCACGAAGCGTGTTTTAAAGATTAAAGTTTGAATCTTTGAATGAAAATTACTGAATAACGGTTCCTATCATGTCACTAAACCGTTTTAATGTATAAAGATTGAATCTTTGGAAGAAAATGAAAGTTCTGAGTTGAACTTATTCGAGTTCCCTTCGACGTCCCGAAGAGTGTTTTAATGATTAAAGATTGAATCATTGAATGGAAAATACCTCAATCAAGGTACTTATTATGTGACTAGACCATTTTAATGTATAAAGATTAAATCTTTGAAAGAAAATGAGAGTTTTGAGTTAAACTTATTCGAGATCTCTTTGACGTCACGAAGAGTGTTTTAAAGTGTAAAGATTGAATCTTTGAATGAAAATAACTGAATAAAGGTACCTATCGTGTCACTTAACCTTTTTAATGTGTAAATATTGAATCTTTAAAAGAATATGAAAGTTCTGAGTTAAACTTATTCGAGTTCCCTTCGACGTCTCGAAGAGTGTTTTAAAGAGTAAAGATTGAATCATTGAATGGAAATACCTCAATCAGGGTACTTATTATGTCACTAGACCATTTTAATGTATAAGGATTAAATCTTTGAAAGGAAATAAAAGTTTTGAGTTAAACTTATTCGAGATCCCTTTGACGTCACGGAGAGTGTTTTGAAGAGTAAAGATTGAATCTTTGAATGAAACTAACTCAATAAAGGTACCAATCATGTCATTAAACCTTTTTAATATATAAAGATTGAATCTTCGAAAGAAAATGAGAGTTCCGAGTTAAACTTATTCGAGTTCCCTTCGACGTCCCAAAGAGTGTTTTAATGAGTAAAGATTGAATCTTTGAATAGAAATACATCAATATAGGTACCTATTATGTCACTAGACCATTTTAATATATAAAGATTAAATCTTTGAAAAAAAATGAGAGTTTTGAGTTAAACTTATTCGAGATCCCTTTCACGTCACGAAGAGTGTTTTAATAAGTAAAGATTAAATCTTTGAATGAAATTACCTCAATCAAGGTACCTATCATGTCACTAGACCATTTTAACGTATAAAAGAGTGTTTTAATGAGTAAGGGTTGAGTCTTTGAATGAAAATACCTCAATAATGTACCTAATATGTCAGTAGACCTTTTTAGTGTATAAAGATTGAATCTTTGAAAGAAAATCAGAGTTTTGAGCTAAACTTATTCGAGTTACCCATGAAGTCACGAAGAGTCTTTTAATGAGTAAAGATTGAATCTTCACAAGAAAATAACTCAATAAAGGTACCTATTATGTCACTAAACCATTTTAATGTATAAAGATTGAATCTTTGAAAGAAAATGAGAGTTTTGAGTTAAACTTATTCGAGTTCCCTTCGATGTCCCGAAGAGTGTTTTAATGAGTAAAAATTGAATCTTTGAATAGAAATGCCTCAATCAAGGTACCTATTATGTCACAAGACCATTTTAATGTAGAAAGATTAAATCTTTGAAAGCAAAATGAGAGTTTTGAGTTAAACATATTCAGGATCCCATCGACGTCCCGAAGAGTGTTTTAATGAGTGGAGATTGAATCTTCGAATGGAAATACCTCAATCAAGGTACCTATTATGTCACAAGACCATTTTAATGTATAAAGATTAAATCTTTGAAAGAAAATGAGAGTTTTGAGTTAAACTTATTCGGGATCCCTTTGGCGTCACGAAGAGTGCTTTAATGAGTAAAGATCGAATCTTTGAATGAAATTACCTCAATCAAGGTATCTATTATGTCACTAGACCATTTGAACGTATAAAGATTGAATCTCTGAAAGAAAATGAGAGTTCTGAGTTAAACTTATTCAAGTTCCCTTTTACGTCCCGAAGAGTGTTTTAATGAGTAAAGATTTAATCTTTGAATGAGAATACCTCAATAATAAACCTATTATGTCACTAGACCTTTCTAGAGTATAAAGATTGAATCATTGAAAGAAAATCAGAGTTTTGAGCTAAACAGTTTTGAGTTACCCATGAAGTCACGAAGAGTCTTTTAACGAGTAAAGATTGAATCTTCGAATGAAAATAACTCAATAAAGGTACCAATTATGTCACTAAACAATTTTAATGTATAAAGATTGAATCAGTGAAAGAAAATGAGAGTTTCGAGTTAAATTTATTCGAGATCACTTTTACGTCACACAGAGTGTTTTAATGAGTAAAGATTGAATCTGTGAATGAAAATAACTCAATAAAGGTACCTATCGTGTCACTAAACCTTTTTCATGTACAGAGATTGAATCTTTGAAAGAAAATGAGTGTTTTGAGTTAAACTTATTCGAGTTCCCTTCGACATCCCGAAGAGTGTTTTAATGAGTAAGTATGAAATCTTTGAATGGAAATACCGCAATCAAGGTACCTATTATGTAACAAGACCATTTTGATGTATAAAGATTGAATCTTTGAAAGAAAATGAGAGTTTTGAGCTAAACTTATTCGAGATCCCTTCGAAGTCACGAAGCGTGTTTTAAAGATTAAAGATTGAATCTTTGAATGAAAATTACTGAATAACGGTTCCTATCATGTCACTAAACCGTTTTAATGTATAAAGATCGAATCTTTGGAAGAAAATGAAAGTTCTGAGTTGAACTTATTCGAGTTCCCTTCGACGTCCCGAAGAGTGTTTTAATGATTAAAGATTGAATCATTGAATGGAAAATACCTCAATCAAGGTACTTATTATGTGACTAGACCATTTTAATGTATAAAGATTAAATCTTTGAAAGAAAATGAGAGTTTTGAGTTAAACTTATTCGAGATCTCTTTGACGTCACGAAGAGTGTTTTAAAGTGTAAAGGTTGAATCTTTGAATGAAAATAACTGAATAAAGGTACCTATCGTGTCACTTAACCTTTTTAATGTGTAAAGATTGAATCTTTAAAAGAATATGAAAGTTCTGAGTTAAACTTATTCGAGTTCCCTTCGACGTCTCGAAGAGTGTTTTAAAGAGTAAAGATTGAATCATTGAATGGAAATACCTCAATCAGGGTGCTTATTATGTCACTAGACCATTTTAATGTATAAGGATTAAATCTTTGAAAGGAAATAAAAGTTTTGAGTTAAACTTATTCGAGATCCCTTTGACGTCACGGAGAGTGTTTTGAAGAGTAAAGATTGAATCTTTGAATGAAACTAACTCAATAAAGGTACCTATCACGTCATTAAACCTTTTTAATATATAAAGATTGAATCTTCGAAAGAAAATGAGAGTTCCGAGTTAAACTTATTCGAGTTCCCTTCGACGTCCCAAAGAGTGTTTTAATGAGTAAAGATTGAATCTTTGAATAGAAATACATCAATCTAGGTACCTATTATGTCACTAGACCATTTTAATATATAAAGATTAAATTTTTGAAAAAAAATGAGAGTTTTGAGTTAAACTTATTCGAGATCCCTTTCACGTCACGAAGAGTGTTTTAATAAGTAAAGATTAAATCTTTGAATGAAATTACCTCAATCAAGGTACCTATCATGTCACTAGACCATTTTAACGTATAAAAGAGTGTTTTAATGAGTAAGGGTTGAGTCTTTGAATGAAAATACCTCAATAATGTACCTAATATGTCAGTAGACCTTTTTAGTGTATAAAGATTGAATCTTTGAAAGAAAATCAGAGTTTTGAGCTAAACTTATTCGAGTTACCCATGAAGTCACGAAGAGTCTTTTAATGAGTAAAGATTGAATCTTCACATGAAAATAACTCAATAAAGGTACCTATTATGTCACTAAACCATTTTAATGTATAAAGATTGAATCTTTGAAAGAAAATGAGAGTTTTGAGTTAAACTTATTCGAGTTCCCTTCGATATCCCGAAGAGTGTTTTAATGAGTAAAAATTGAATCTTTGAATAGAAATGCCTCAATCAAGGTACCTATTATGTTACAAGACCATTTTAATGTATAAAGATTAAATCTTTGAAAGAAAAATGAGAGTTTTGAGTTAAACATATTCAGGATCCCATCGACGTCCCGAAGAGTGTTTTAATGAGTGGAGATTGAATCTTCGAATGGAAATACCTCAATCAAGGTACCTATTATGTCACAAGACCATTTTAATGTATAAAGATTAAATCTTTGAAAGAAAATGAGAGTTTTGAGTTAAACTTATTCGGGATCCCTTTGGCGTCACGAAGAGTGCTTTAATGAGTAAAGATCGAATCTTTGAATGAAATTACCTCAATCAAGGTATCTATTATGTCACTAGACCATTTGAACGTATAAAGATTGAATCTCTGAAAGAAAATGAGAGTTCTGAGTTAAACTTATTCAAGTTCCCTTTTACGTCCCGAAGAGTGTTTTAATGAGTAAAGATTTAATCTTTGAATGAGAATACCTCAATAATAAACCTATTATGTCACTAGACCTTTCTAGAGTATAAAGATTGAATCATTGAAAGAAAATCAGAGTTTTGAGCTAAACAGTTTTGAGTTACCCATGAAGTCACGAAGAGTCTTTTAACGAGTAAAGATTGAATCTTCGAATGAAAATAACTCAATAAAGGTACCAATTATGTCACTAAACAATTTTAATGTATAAAGATTGAATCTTTGAAAGAAAATGAGAGTTTCGAGTTAAATTTATTCGAGATCACTTTTACGTCACACAGAGTGTTTTAATGAGTAAAGATTGAATCTGTGAATGAAAATAACTCAATAAAGGTACCTATCGTGTCACTAAACCTTTTTAATGTACAGAGATTGAATCTTTGAAAGAAAATGAGTGTTTTGAGTTAAACTTATTCGAGTTCCCTTCGACATCCCGAAGAGTGTTTTAATGAGTAAGTATGAAATCTTTGAATGGAAATACCGCAATCAAGGTACCTATTATGTAACAAGACCATTTTGATGTATAAAGATTGAATCTTTGAAAGAAAATGAGAGTTTTGAGCTAAACTTATTCGAGATCCCTTCGAAGTCACGAAGCGTGTTTTAAAGATTAAAGTTTGAATCTTTGAATGAAAATTACTGAATAACGGTTCCTATCACGTCACTAAACCGTTTTAATGTATAAAGATCGAATCTTTGGAAGAAAATGAAAGTTCTGAGTTGAACTTATTCGAGTTCCCTTCGACGTCCCGAAGAGTGTTTTAATGATTAAAGATTGAATCATTGAATGGAAAATACCTCAATCAAGGTACTTATTATGTGACTAGACCATTTTAATGTATAAAGATTAAATCTTTGAAAGAAAATGAGAGTTTTGAGTTAAACTTATTCGAGATCTCTTTGACGTCACGAAGAGTGTTTTAAAGTGTAAAGGTTGAATCTTTGAATGAAAATAACTGAATAAAGGTACCTATCGTGTCACTTAACCTTTTTAATGTGTAAAGATTGAATCTTTAAAAGAATATGAAAGTTCTGAGTTAAACTTATTCGAGTTCCCTTCGACGTCTCGAAGAGTGTTTTAAAGAGTAAAGATTGAATCATTGAATGGAAATACCTCAATCAGGGTACTTATTATGTCACTAGACCATTTTAATGTATAAGGATTAAATCTTTGAAAGGAAATAAAAGTTTTGAGTTAAACTTATTCGAGATCCCTTTGACGTCACGGAGAGTGTTTTGAAGAGTAAAGATTGAATCTTTGAATGAAACTAACTCAATAAAGGTACCTATCATGTCATTAAACCTTTTTAATATATAAAGATTGACTCTTCGAAAGAAAATGAGAGTTCCGAGTTAAACTTATTCGAGTTCCCTTCGACGTCCCAAAGAGTGTTTTAATGAGTAAAGATTGAATCTTTGAATAGAAATACATCAATCTAGGTACCTATTATGTCACTAGACCATTTTAATATATAAAGATTAAATCTTTGAAAAAAAATGAGAGTTTTGAGTTAAACTTATTCGAGATCCCTTTCACGTCACGAAGAGTGTTTTAATAAGTAAAGATTAAATCTTTGAATGAAATTATCTCAATCAAGGTACCTATCATGTCACTAGACCATTTTAACGTATAAAAGAGTGTTTTAATGAGTAAGGGTTGAGTCTTTGAATGAAAATACCTCAATAATGTACCTAATATGTCAGTAGACCTTTTTAGTGTATAAAGATTGAATCTTTGAAAGAAAATCAGAGTTTTGAGCTAAACTTATTCGAGTTACCCATGAAGTCACGAAGAGTCTTTTAATGAGTAAAGATTGAATCTTCACATGAAAATAACTCAATAAAGGTACCTATTATGTCACTAAACCATTTTAATGTATAAAGATTGAATCTTTGAAAGAAAATGAGAGTTTTGAGTTAAACTTATTCGAGTTCCCTTCGATGTCCCGAAGAGTGTTTTAATGAGTAAAAATTGAATCTTTGAATAGAAATGCCTCAATCAAGGTACCTATTATGTCACAAGACCATTTTAATGTAGAAAGATTAAATCTTTGAAAGCAAAATGAGAGTTTTGAGTTAAACATATTCAGGATCCCATCGACGTCCCGAAGAGTGTTTTAATGAGTGGAGATTGAATCTTCGAATGGAAATACCTCAATCAAGGTACCTATTATGTCACAAGACCATTTTAATGTATAAAGATTAAATCTTTGAAAGAAAATGAGAGTTTTGAGTTAAACTTATTCGGGATCCCTTTGGCGTCACGAAGAGTGCTTTAATGAGTAAAGATCGAATCTTTGAATGAAATTACCTCAATCAAGGTATCTATTATGTCACTAGACCATTTGAACGTATAAAGATTGAATCTCTGAAAGAAAATGAGAGTTCTGAGTTAAACTTATTCAAGTTCCCTTTTACGTCCCGAAGAGTGTTTTAATGAGTAAAGATTTAATCTTTGAATGAGAATACCTCAATAATAAACCTATTATGTCACTAGACCTTTCTAGAGTATAAAGATTGAATCATTGAAAGAAAATCAGAGTTTTGAGCTAAACAGTTTTGAGTTACCCATGAAGTCACGAAGAGTCTTTTAACGAGTAAAGATTGAATCTTCGAATGAAAATAACTCAATAAAGGTACCAATTATGTCACTAAACAATTTTAATGTATAAAGATTGAATCTTTGAAAGAAAATGAGAGTTTCGAGTTAAATTTATTCGAGATCACTTTTACGTCACACAGAGTGTTTTAATGAGTAAAGATTGAATCTGTGAATGAAAATAACTCAATAAAGGTACCTATCGTGTCACTAAACCTTTTTAATGTACAGAGATTGAATCTTTGAAAGAAAATGAGTGTTTTGAGTTAAACTTATTCGAGTTCCCTTCGACATCCCGAAGAGTGTTTTAATGAGTAAGTATGAAATCTTTGAATGGAAATACCGCAATCAAGGTACCTATTATGTAACAAGACCATTTTGATGTATAAAGATTGAATCTTTGAAAGAAAATGAGAGTTTTGAGCTAAACTTATTCGAGATCCCTTCGAAGTCACGAAGCGTGTTTTAAAGATTAAAGATTGAATCTTTGAATGAAAATTACTGAATAACGGTTCCTATCATGTCACTAAATCGTTTTAATGTATAAAGATCGAATCTTTGGAAGAAAATGAAAGTTCTGAGTTGAACTTATTCGAGTTCCCTTCGACGTCCCGAAGAGTGTTTTAATGATTAAAGATTGAATCATTGAATGGAAAATACCTCAATCAAGGTACTTATTATGTGACTAGACCATTTTAATGTATAAAGATTAAATCTTTGAAAGAAAATGAGAGTTTTGAGTTAAACTTATTCGAGATCTCTTTGACGTCACGAAGAGTATTTTAAAGTGTAAAGGTTGAATCTTTGAATGAAAATAACTGAATAAAGGTACCTATCGTGTCACTTAACCTTTTTAATGTGTAAAGATTGAATCTTTAAAAGAATATGAAAGTTCTGAGTTAAACTTATTCGAGTTCCCTTCGACGTCTCGAAGAGTTTTTTAAAGAGTAAAGATTGAATCATTGAATGGAAATACCTCAATCAGGGTACTTATTATGTCACTAGACCATTTTAATGTATAAGGATTAAATCTTTGAAAGGAAATAAAAGTTTTGAGTTAAACTTATTCGAGATCCCTTTGACGTCACGGAGAGTGTTTTGAAGAGTAAAGATTGAATCTTTGAATGAAACTAACTCAATAAAGGTACCTATCATGTCATTAAACCTTTTTAATATATAAAGATTGAATCTTCGAAAGAAAATGAGAGTTCCGAGTTAAACTTATTCGAGTTCCCTTCGACGTCCCAAAGAGTGTTTTAATGAGTAAAGATTGAATCTTTGAATAGAAATACATCAATCTAGGTACCTATTATGTCACTAGACCATTTTAATATATAAAGATTAAATCTTTGAAAAAAAATGAGAGTTTTGAGTTAAACTTATTCGAGATCCCTTTCACGTCACGAAGAGTGTTTTAATAAGTAAAGATTAAATCTTTGAATGAAATTACCTCAATCAAGGTACCTATCATGTCACTAGACCATTTTAACGTATAAAAGAGTGTTTTAATGAGTAAGGGTTGAGTCTTTGAATGAAAATACCTCAATAATGTACCTAATATGTCAGTAGACCTTTTTAGTGTATAAAGATTGAATCTTTGAAAGAAAATCAGAGTTTTGAGCTAAACTTATTCGAGTTACCCATGAAGTCACGAAGAGTCTGTTAATGAGTAAAGATTGAATCTTCACATGAAAATAACTCAATAAAGGTACCTATTATGTCACTAAACCATTTTAATGTATAAAGATTGAATCTTTGAAAGAAAATGAGAGTTTTGAGTTAAACTTATTCGAGTTCCCTTCGATGTCCCGAAGAGTGTTTTAATGAGTAAAAATTGAATCTTTGAATAGAAATGCCTCAATCAAGGTACCTATTATGTCACAAGACCATTTTAATGTATAAAGATTAAATCTTTGAAAGCAAAATGAGAGTTTTGAGTTAAACATATTCAGGATCCCATCGACGTCCCGTAGAGTGTTTTAATGAGTGGAGATTGAATCTTCGAATGGAAATACCTCAATCAAGGTACCTATTATGTCACAAGACCATTTTAATGTATAAAGATTAAATCTTTGAAAGAAAATGAGAGTTTTGAGTTAAACTTATTCGGGATCCCTTTGGCGTCACGAAGAGTGCGTTAATGAGTAAAGATCGAATCTTTGAATGAAATTACCTCAATCAAGGTATCTATTATGTCACTAGACCATTTGAACGTATAAAGATTGAATCTCTGAAAGAAAATGAGAGTTCTGAGTTAAACTTATTCAAGTTCCCTTTTACGTCCCGAAGAGTGTTTTAATGAGTAAAGATTTAATCTTTGAATGAGAATTCCTCAATAATAAACCTATTATGTCACTAGACCTTTCTAGAGTATAAAGATTGAATCATTGAAAGAAAATCAGAGTTTTGAGCTAAACAGTTTTGAGTTACCCATGAAGTCACGAAGAGTCTTTTAACGAGTAAAGATTGAATCTTCGAATGAAAATAACTCAATAAAGGTACCAATTATGTCACTAAACAATTTTAATGTATAAAGATTGAATCTTTGAAAGAAAATGAGAGTTTTGAGTTAAATTTATTCGAGATCACTTTTACGTCACACAGAGTGTTTTAATGAGTAAAGATTGAATCTGTGAATGAAAATAACTCAATAAAGGTACCTATCGTGTCACTAAACCTTTTTAATGTACAGAGATTGAATCTTTGAAAGAAAATGAGTGTTTTGAGTTAAACTTATTCGAGTTCCCTTCGACATCCCGAAGAGTGTTTTAATGAGTAAGTATGAAATCTTTGAATGGAAATACCGCAATCAAGGTACCTATTATGTAACAAGACCATTTTGATGTATAAAGATTGAATCTTTGAAAGAAAATGAGAGTTTTGAGCTAAACTTATTCGAGATCCCTTCGAAGTCACGAAGCGTGTTTTAAAGATTAAAGTTTGAATCTTTGAATGAAAATTACTGAATAACGGTTCCTATCATGTCACTAAACCGTTTTAATGTATAAAGATCGAATCTTTGGAAGAAAATGAAAGTTCTGAGTTGAACTTATTCGAGTTCCCTTCGACGTCCCGAAGAGTGTTTTAATGATTAAAGATTGAATCATTGAATGGAAAATACCTCAATCAAGGTACTTATTATGTGACTGGACCATTTTAATGTATAAAGATTAAATCTTTGAAAGAAAATGAGAGTTTTGAGTTAAACTTATTCGGGATCCCTTTGGCGTCACGAAGAGTGCTTTAATGAGTAAAGATCGAATCTTTGAATGAAATTACCTCAATCAAGGTATCTATTATGTCACTAGACCATTTGAACGTATAAAGATTGAATCTCTGAAAGAAAATGAGAGTTCTGAGTTAAACTTATTCAAGTTCCCTTTTACGTCCCGAAGAGTGTTTTAATGAGTAAAGATTTAATCTTTGAATGAGAATACCTCAATAATAAACCTATTATGTCACTAGACCTTTCTAGAGTATAAAGATTGAATCATTGAAAGAAAATCAGAGTTTTGAGCTAAACAGTTTTGAGTTACCCATGAAGTCACGAAGAGTCTTTTAACGAGTAAAGATTGAATCTTCGAATGAAAATAACTCAATAAAGGTACCAATTATGTCACTAAACAATTTTAATGTATAAAGATTGAATCTTTGAAAGAAAATGAGAGTTTTGAGTTAAATTTATTCGAGATCACTTTTACGTCACACAGAGTGTTTTAATGAGTAAAGATTGAATCTGTGAATGAAAATAACTCAATAAAGGTACCTATCGTGTCACTAAACCTTTTTAATGTACAGAGATTGAATCTTTGAAAGAAAATGAGTGTTTTGAGTTAAACTTATTCGAGTTCCCTTCGACATCCCGAAGAGTGTTTTAATGAGTAAGTATGAAATCTTTGAATGGAAATACCGCAATCAAGGTACCTATTATGTAACAAGACCATTTTGATGTATAAAATTGAATCTTTGAAAGAAAATGAGAGTTTTGAGCTAAACTTATTCGAGATCCCTTCGAAGTCACAAAGCGTGTTTTAAAGATTAAAGTTTGAATCTTTGAATGAAAATTACTGAATAACGGTTCCTATCATGTCACTAAACCTTTTTAATGTATAAAGATTGAATCTTTGGAAGAAAATGAAAGTTCTGAGTTAAACTTATTCGAGTTCCCTTCGACGTCCCGAAGAGTGTTTTAATGATTAAAGATTGAATCATTGAATGGAAAATACCTCAATCAAGGTACTTATTATGTGACTAGACCATTTTAATGTATAAAGATTAAATCTTTGAAAGAAAATGAGAGTTTTGAGTTAAACTTATTCGAGATCTCTTTGACGTCACGAAGAGTGTTTTAAAGTGTAAAGATTGAATCTTTGAATGAAAATAACTGAATAAAGGTACCTATCGTGTCACTTAACCTTTTTAACGTGTAAAGATTGAATCTTTAAAAGAATATGAAAGTTCTGAGTTAAACTTATTCGAGTTCCCTTCGACGTCTCGAAGAGTGTTTTAAAGAGTAAAGATTGAATCATTGAATGGAAATACCTCAATCAAGGTACTTATTATGTCACTAGACCATTTTAATGTATAAGGATTAAATCTTTGAAAGGAAATAAAAGTTTTGAGTTAAACTTATTCGAGATCCCTTTGACGTCACGGAGAGTGTTTTGAAGAGTAAAGATTGAATCTTTGAATGAAACTAACTCAATAAAGGTACCTATCATGTCATTAAACCTTTTTAATATATAAAGATTGAATCTTCGAAAAAAAATGAGAGTTCCGAGTTAAACTTATTCGAGTTCCCTTCGACGTCCCAAAGAGTGTTTTAATGAGTAAAGATTGAATCTTTGAATAGAAATACATCAATCTAGGTACCTATTATGTCACTAGACCATTTTAATAAATAAAGATGAAATCTTTGAAAAAAAATGAGAGTTTTGAGTTAAACTTATTCGAGATCCCTTTCACGTCACGAAGAGTGTTTTAATAAGTAAAGACTAAATCTTTGAATGAAATTACCTCAATCAAGGTACCTATCATGTCACTAGACAATTTTAACGTATAAAAGAGTGTTTTAATGAATAAGGGTTGAGTCTTTGAATGAAAATACCTCAATAATGTACCTAATATGTCAGTAGACCTTTTTAGTGTATAAAGATTGAATCTTTGAAAGAAAATCAGAGTTTTGAGCTAAACTTATTCGAGTTACCCATGAAGTCACGAAGAGTCTTTTAATGAGTAAAGATTGAATCTTCACATGAAAATAACTCAATAAAGGTACCTATTATGTCACTAAACCATTTTAATGTATAAAGATTGAATCTTTGAAAGAAAATGAGAGTTTTGAGTTAAACTTATTCGAGTTCCCTTCGATGTCCCGAAGAGTGTTTTAATGAGTAAAAATTGAATCTTTGAATAGAAATGCCTCAATCAAGGTACCTATTATGTCACAAGACCATTTTAATGTAGAAAGATTAAATCTTTGAAAGCAAAATGAGAGTTTTGAGTTAAACATATTCAGGATCCCATCGACGTCCCGAAGAGTGTTTTAATGAGTGAAGATTGAATCTTCGAATGGAAATACCTCAATCAAGGTACCTATTATGTCACAAGACCATTTTAATGTATAAAGATTAAATCTTTGAAAGAAAATGAGAGTTTTGAGTTAAACTTATTCGGGATCCCTTTGGCGTCACGAAGAGTGCTTTAATGAGTAAAGATCGAATCTTTGAATGAAATTACCTCAATCAAGGTATCTATTATGTCACTAGACCATTTGAACGTATAAAGATTGAATCTCTGAAAGAAAATGAGAGTTCTGAGTTAAACTTATTCAAGTTCCCTTTTACGTCCCGAAGAGTGTTTTAATGAGTAAAGATTTAATCTTTGAATGAGAATACCTCAATAATAAACCTATTATGTCACTAGACCTTTCTAGAGTATAAAGATTGAATCATTGAAAGAAAATCAGAGTTTTGAGCTAAACAGTTTTGAGTTACCCATGAAGTCACGAAGAGTCTTTTAACGAGTAAAGATTGAATCTTCGAATGAAAATAACTCAATAAAGGTACCAATTATGTCACTAAACAATTTTAATGTATAAAGATTGAATCTTTGAAAGAAAATGAGAGTTTCGAGTTAAATTTATTCGAGATCACTTTTACGTCACACAGAGTGTTTTAATGAGTAAAGATTGAATCTGTGAATGAAAATAACTCAATAAAGGTACCTATCGTGTCACTAAACCTTTTTAATGTACAGAGATTGAATCTTTGAAAGAAAATGAGTGTTTTGAGTTAAACTTATTCGAGTTCCCTTCGACATCCCGAAGAGTGTTTTAATGAGTAAGTATGAAATCTTTGAATGGAAATACCGCAATCAAGGTACCTATTATGTAACAAGACCATTTTGATGTATAAAGATTGAATCTTTGAAAGAAAATGAGAGTTTTGAGCTAAACTTATTCGAGATCCCTTCGAAGTCACGAAGCGTGTTTTAAAGATTAAAGTTTGAATCTTTGAATGAAAATTACTGAATAACGGTTCCTATCATGTCACTAAACCGTTTTAATGTATAAAGATCGAATCTTTGGAAGAAAATGAAAGTTCTGAGTTGAACTTATTCGAGTTCCCTTCGACGTCCCGAAGAGTGTTTTAATGATTAAAGATTGAATCATTGAATGGAAAATACCTCAATCAAGGTACTTATTATGTGACTAGACCATTTTAATGTATAAAGACTAAATCTTTGAAAGAAAATGAGAGTTTTGAGTTAAACTTATTCGAGATCTCTTTGACGTCACGAAGAGTGTTTTAAAGTGTAAAGATTGAATCTTTGAATGAAAATAACTGAATAAAGGTACCTATCGTGTCACTTAACCTTTTTAATGTGTAAAGATTGAATCTTTAAAAGAATATGAAAGTTCTGAGTTAAACTTATTCGAGTTCCCTTCGACGTCTCGAAGAGTGTTTTAAAGAGTAAAGATTGAATCATTGAATGGAAATACCTCAATCAGGGTACTTATTATGTCACTAGACCATTTTAATGTATAAGGATTAAATCTTTGAAAGGAAATAAAAGTTTTGAGTTAAACTTATTCGAGATCCCTTTGACGTCACGGAGAGTGTTTTGAAGAGTAAAGATTGAATCTTTGAATGAAACTAACTCAATAAAGGTACCTATCATGTCATTAAACCTTTTTAATATATAAAGATTGAATCTTCGAAAGAAAATGAGAGTTCCGAGTTAAACTTATTCGAGTTCCCTTCGACGTCCCAAAGAGTGTTTTAATGAGTAAAGATTGAATCTTTGAATAGAAATACATCAATCTAGGTACCTATTATGTCGCTAGACCATTTTAATATATAAAGATTAAATCTTTGAAAAAAAATGAGAGTTTTGAGTTAAACTTATTCGAGATCCCTTTCACGTCACGAAGAGTGTTTTAATAAGTAAAGACTAAATCTTTGAATTAAATTACCTCAATCAAGGTACCTATCATGTCACTAGACCATTTTAACGTATAAAAGAGTGTTTTAATGAGTAAGGGTTGAGTCTTTGAGTGAAAATACCTCAATAATGTACCTAATATGTCAGTAGACCTTTTTAGTGTATAAAGATTGAATCTTTGAAAGAAAATCAGAGTTTTGAGCTAAACTTATTCGAGTTACCAATGAAGTCACGAAGAGTCTTTTAATGAGTAAAGATTGAATCTTCACATGAAAATAACTCAATAAAGGTACCTATTATGTCACTAAACCATTTTAATGTATAAAGATTGAATCTTTGAAAGAAAATGAGAGTTTTGAGTTAAACTTATTCGAGTTCCCTTCGATGTCCCGAAGAGTGTTTTAATGAGTAAAAATTGAATCTTTGAATAGAAATGCCTCAATCAAGGTACCTATTATGTCACAAGACCATTTTAATGTAGAAAGATTAAATCTTTGAAAGCAAAATGAGAGTTTTGAGTTAAACACATTCAGGATCCCATCGACGTCCCGAAGAGTGTTTTAATGAGTGGAGATTGAATCTTCGAATGGAAATACCTCAATCAAGGTACCTATTATGTCACAAGACCATTTTAATGTATAAAGATTAAATCTTTGAAAGAAAATGAGAGTTTTGAGTTAAACTTATTCGGGATCCCTTTGGCGTCACGAAGAGTGCTTTAATGAGTAAAGATCGAATCTTTGAATGAAATTACCTCAATCAAGGTATCTATTATGTCACTAGACCATTTGAACGTATAAAGATTGAATCTCTGAAAGAAAATGAGAGTTCTGAGTTAAACTTATTCAAGTTCCCTTTTACGTCCCGAAGAGTGTTTTAATGAGTAAAGATTTAATCTTTGAATGAGAATACCTCAATAATAAACCTATTATGTCACTAGACCTTTCTAGAGTATAAAGATTGAATCATTGAAAGAAAATCAGAGTTTTGAGCTAAACAGTTTTGAGTTACCCATGAAGTCACGAAGAGTCTTTTAACGAGTAAAGATTGAATCTTCGAATGAAAATAACTCAATAAAGGTACCAATTATGTCACTAAACAATTTTAATGTATAAAGATTGAATCTTTGAAAGAAAATGAGAGTTTTGAGTTAAATTTATTCGAGATCACTTTTACGTCACACAGAGTGTTTTAATGAGTAAAGATTGAATCTGTGAATGAAAATAACTCAATAAAGGTACCTATCGTGTCACTAAACCTTTTTAATGTACAGAGATTGAATCTTTGAAAGAAAATGAGTGTTTTGAGTTAAACTTATTCGAGTTCCCTTCGACATCCCGAAGAGTGTTTTAATGAGTAAGTATGAAATCTTTGAATGGAAATACCGCAATCAAGGTACCTATTATGTAACAAGACCATTTTGATGTATAAAGATTGAATCTTTGAAAGAAAATGAGAGTTTTGAGCTAAACTTATTCGAGATCCCTTCGAAGTCACGAAGCGTGTTTTAAAGATTAAAGTTTGAATCTTTGAATGAAAATTACTGAATAACGGTTCCTATCATGTCACTAAACCGTTTTAATGTATAAAGATCGAATCTTTGGAAGAAAATGAAAGTTCTGAGTTGAACTTATTCGAGTTCCCTTCGACGTCCCGAAGAGTGTTTTAATGATTAAAGATTGAATCATTGAATGGAAAATACCTCAATCAAGGTACTTATTATGTGACTAGACCATTTTAATGTATAAAGATTAAATCTTTGAAAGAAAATGAGAGTTTTGAGTTAAACTTATTCGAGATCTCTTTGACGTCACGAAGAGTGTTTTAAAGTGTAAAGATTGAATCTTTGAATGAAAATAACTGAATAAAGGTACCTATCGTGTCACTTAACCTTTTTAATGTGTAAAGATTGAATCTTTAAAAGAATATGAAAGTTCTGAGTTAAACTTATTCGAGTTCCCTTCGACGTCTCGAAGAGTGTTTTAAAGAGTAAAGATTGAATCATTGAATGGAAATACCTCAATCAGGGTACTTATTATGTCACTAGACCATTTTAATGTATAAGGATTAAATCTTTGAAAGGAAATAAAAGTTTTGAGTTAAACTTATTCGAGATCCCTTTGACGTCACGGAGAGTGTTTTGAAGAGTAAAGATTGAATCTTTGAATGAAACTAACTCAATAAAGGTACCTATCATGTCATTAAACCTTTTTAATATATAAAGATTGAATCTTCAAAAGAAAATGAAAGTTCCGAGTTAAACTTATTCGAGTTCCCTTCGACGTCCCAAAGAGTGTTTTAATGAGTAAAGATTGAATCTTTGAATAGAAATACATCAATCTAGGTACCTATTATGTCGCTAGACCATTTTAATAAATAAAGATTAAATCTTTGAAAAAAAATGAGAGTTTTGAGTTAAACTTATTCGAGATCCCTTTCACGTCACGAAGAGTGTTTTAATAAGTAAAGACTAAATCTTTGAATGAAATTACCTCAATCAAGGTACCTATCATGTCACTAGACAATTTTAACGTATAAAAGAGTGTTTTAATGAATAAGGGTTGAGTCTTTGAATGAAAATACCTCAATAATGTACCTAATATGTCAGTAGACCTTTTTAGTGTATAAAGATTGAATCTTTGAAAGAAAATCAGAGTTTTGAGCTAAACTTATTCGAGTTACCCATGAAGTCACGAAGAGTCTTTTAATGAGTAAAGATTGAATCTTCACATGAAAATAACTCAATAAAGGTACCTATTATGTCACTAAACCATTTTAATGTATAAAGATTGAATCTTTGAAAGAAAATGAGAGTTTTGAGTTAAACTTATTCGAGTTCCCTTCGATGTCCCGAAGAGTGTTTTAATGAGTAAAAATTGAATCTTTGAATAGAAATGCCTCAATCAAGGTACCTATTATGTCACAAGACCATTTTAATGTAGAAAGATTAAATCTTTGAAAGCAAAATGAGAGTTTTGAGTTAAACATATTCAGGATCCCATCGACGTCCCGAAGAGTGTTTTAATGAGTGAAGATTGAATCTTCGAATGGAAATACCTCAATCAAGGTACCTATTATGTCACAAGACCATTTTAATGTATAAAGATTAAATCTTTGAAAGAAAATGAGAGTTTTGAGTTAAACTTATTCGGGATCCCTTTGGCGTCACGAAGAGTGCTTTAATGAGTAAAGATCGAATCTTTGAATGAAATTACCTCAATCAAGGTATCTATTATGTCACTAGACCATTTGAACGTATAAAGATTGAATCTCTGAAAGAAAATGAGAGTTCTGAGTTAAACTTATTCAAGTTCCCTTTTACGTCCCGAAGAGTGTTTTAATGAGTAAAGATTTAATCTTTGAATGAGAATACCTCAATAATAAACCTATTATGTCACTAGACCTTTCTAGAGTATAAAGATTGAATCATTGAAAGAAAATCAGAGTTTTGAGCTAAACAGTTTTGAGTTACCCATGAAGTCACGAAGAGTCTTTTAACGAGTAAAGATTGAATCTTCGAATGAAAATAACTCAATAAAGGTACCAATTATGTCACTAAACAATTTTAATGTATAAAGATTGAATCTTTGAAAGAAAATGAGAGTTTTGAGTTAAATTTATTCGAGATCACTTTTACGTCACACAGAGTGTTTTAATGAGTAAAGATTGAATCTGTGAATGAAAATAACTCAATAAAGGTACCTATCGTGTCACTAAACCTTTTTAATGTACAGAGATTGAATCTTTGAAAGAAAATGAGTGTTTTGAGTTAAACTTATTCGAGTTCCCTTCGACATCCCGAAGAGTGTTTTAATGAGTAAGTATGAAATCTTTGAATGGAAATACCGCAATCAAGGTACCTATTATGTAACAAGACCATTTTGATGTATAAAGATTGAATCTTTGAAAGAAAATGAGAGTTTTGAGCTAAACTTATTCGAGATCCCTTCGAAGTCACGAAGCGTGTTTTAAAGATTAAAGTTTGAATCTTTGAATGAAAATTACTGAATAACGGTTCCTATCATGTCACTAAACCGTTTTAATGTATAAAGATCGAATCTTTGGAAGAAAATGAAAGTTCTGAGTTGAACTTATTCGAGTTCCCTTCGACGTCCCGAAGAGTGTTTTAATGATTAAAGATTGAATCATTGAATGGAAAATACCTCAATCAAGGTACTTATTATGTGACTAGACCATTTTAATGTATAAAGATTAAATCTTTGAAAGAAAATGAGAGTTTTGAGTTAAACTTATTCGAGATCTCTTTGACGTCACGAAGAGTGTTTTAAAGTGTAAAGATTGAATCTTTGAATGAAAATAACTGAATAAAGGTACCTATCGTGTCACTTAACCTTTTTAATGTGTAAAGATTGAATCTTTAAAAGAATATGAAAGTTCTGAGTTAAACTTATTCGAGTTCCCTTCGACGTCTCGAAGAGTGTTTTAAAGAGTAAAGATTGAATCATTGAATGGAAATACCTCAATCAGGGTACTTATTATGTCACTAGACCATTTTAATGTATAAGGATTAAATCTTTGAAAGGAAATAAAAGTTTTGAGTTAAACTTATTCGAGATCCCTTTGACGTCACGGAGAGTGTTTTGAAGAGTAAAGATTGAATCTTTGAATGAAACTAACTCAATAAAGGTACCTATCATGTCATTAAACCTTTTTAATATATAAAGATTGAATCTTCGAAAGAAAATGAGAGTTCCGAGTTAAACTTATTCGAGTTCCCTTCGACGTCCCAAAGAGTGTTTTAATGAGTAAAGATTGAATCTTTGAATAGAAATACATCAATCTAGGTACCTATTATGTCGCTAGACCATTTTAATATATAAAGATTAAATCTTTGAAAAAAAATGAGAGTTTTGAGTTAAACTTATTCGAGATCCCTTTCACGTCACGAAGAGTGTTTTAATAAGTAAAGACTAAATCTTTGAATTAAATTACCTCAATCAAGGTACCTATCATGTCACTAGACCATTTTAACGTATAAAAGAGTGTTTTAATGAGTAAGGGTTGAGTCTTTGAATGAAAATACCTCAATAATGTACCTAATATGTCAGTAGACCTTTTTAGTGTATAAAGATTGAATCTTTGAAAGAAAATCAGAGTTTTGAGCTAAACTTATTCGAGTTACCAATGAAGTCACGAAGAGTCTTTTAATGAGTAAAGATTGAATCTTCACATGAAAATAACTCAATAAAGGTACCTATTATGTCACTAAACCATTTTAATGTATAAAGATTGAATCTTTGAAAGAAAATGAGAGTTTTGAGTTAAACTTATTCGAATTCCCTTCGATGTCCCAAAGAGTGTTTTAATGAGTAAAAATTGAATCTTTGAATAGAAATGCCTCAATCAAGGTACCTATTATGTCACAAGACCATTTTAATGTAGAAAGATTAAATCTTTGAAAGCAAAATGAGAGTTTTGAGTTAAACATATTCAGGATCCCATCGACGTCCCGAAGAGTGTTTTAATGAGTGGAGATTGAATCTTCGAATGGAAATACCTCAATCAAGGTACCTATTATGTCACAAGACCATTTTAATGTATAAAGATTAAATCTTTGAAAGAAAATGAGAGTTTTGAGTTAAACTTATTCGGGATCCCTTTGGCGTCACGAAGAGTGCTTTAATGAGTAAAGATCGAATCTTTGAATGAAATTACCTCAATCAAGGTATCTATTATGTCACTAGACCATTTGAACGTATAAAGATTGAATCTCTGAAAGGAAATGAGAGTTCTGAGTTAAACTTATTCAAGTTCCCTTTTACGTCCCGAAGAGTGTTTTAATGAGTAAAGATTTAATCTTTGAATGAGAATACCTCAATAATAAACCTATTATGTCACTAGACCTTTCTAGAGTATAAAGATTGAATCATTGAAAGAAAATCAGAGTTTTGAGCTAAACAGTTTTGAGTTACCCATGAAGTCACGAAGAGTCTTTTAACGAGTAAAGATTGAATCTTCGAATGAAAATAACTCAATAAAGGTACCAATTATGTCACTAAACAATTTTAATGTATAAAGATTGAATCTTTGAAAGAAAATGAGAGTTTTGAGTTAAATTTATTCGAGATCACTTTTACGTCACACAGAGTGTTTTAATGAGTAAAGATTGAATCTGTGAATGAAAATAACTCAATAAAGGTACCTATCGTGTCACTAAACCTTTTTAATGTACAGAGATTGAATCTTTGAAAGAAAATGAGTGTTTTGAGTTAAACTTATTCGAGTTCCCTTCGACATCCCGAAGAGTGTTTTAATGAGTAAGTATGAAATCTTTGAATGGAAATACCGCAATCAAGGTACCTATTATGTAACAAGACCATTTTGATGTATAAAGATTGAATCTTTGAAAGAAAATGAGAGTTTTGAGCTAAACTTATTCGAGATCCCTTCGAAGTCACGAAGCGTGTTTTAAAGATTAAAGTTTGAATCTTTGAATGAAAATTACTGAATAACGGTTCCTATCATGTCACTAAACCTTTTTAATGTATAAAGATTGAATCTTTGGAAGAAAATGAAAGTTCTGAGTTAAACTTATTCGAGTTCCCTTCGACGTCCCGAAGAGTGTTTTAATGATTAAAGATTGAATCATTGAATGGAAAATACCTCAATCAAGGTACTTATTATGTGACTAGACCATTTTAATGTATAAAGATTAAATCTTTGAAAGAAAATGAGAGTTTTGAGTTAAACTTATTCGAGATCTCTTTGACGTCACGAAGAGTGTTTTAAAGTGTAAAGATTGAATCTTTGAATGAAAATAACTGAATAAAGGTACCTATCGTGTCACTTAACCTTTTTAATGTGTAAAGATTGAATCTTTAAAAGAATATGAAAGTTCTGAGTTAAACTTATTCGAGTTCCCTTCGACGTCTCGAAGAGTGTTTTAAAGAGTAAAGATTGAATCATTGAATGGAAATACCTCAATCAAGGTACTTATTATGTCACTAGACCATTTTAATGTATAAGGATTAAATCTTTGAAAGGAAATAAAAGTTTTGAGTTAAACTTATTCGAGATCCCTTTGACGTCACGGAGAGTGTTTTGAAGAGTAAAGATTGAATCTTTGAATGAAACTAACTCAATAAAGGTACCTATCATGTCATTAAACCTTTTTAATATATAAAGATTGAATCTTCGAAAGAAAATGAGAGTTCCGAGTTAAACTTATTCGAGTTCCCTTCGACGTCCCAAAGAGTGTTTTAATGAGTAAAGATTGAATCTTTGAATAGAAATACATCAATCTAGGTACCTATTATGTCACTAGACCATTTTAATAAATAAAGATTAAATCTTTGAAAAAAAATGAGAGTTTTGAGTTAAACTTATTCGAGATCCCTTTCACGTCACGAAGAGTGTTTTAATAAGTAAAGACTAAATCTTTGAATGAAATTACCTCAATCAAGGTACCTATCATGTCACTAGACAATTTTAACGTATAAAAGAGTGTTTTAATGAGTAAGGGTTGAGTCTTTGAATGAAAATACCTCAATAATGTACCTAATATGTCAATAGACCTTTTTAGTGTATAAAGATTGAATTTTTGAAAGAAAATCAGAGTTTTGAGCTAAACTTATTCGAGTTACCCATGAAGTCACGAAGAGTCTTTTAATGAGTAAAGATTGAATCTTCACATGAAAATAACTCAATAAAGGTACCTATTATGTCACTAAACCATTTTAATGTATAAAGATTGAATCTTTGAAAGAAAATGAGAGTTTTGAGTTAAACTTATTCGAGTTCCCTTCGATGTCCCGAAGAGTGTTTTAATGAGTAAAAATTGAATCTTTGAATAGAAATGCCTCAATCAAGGTACCTATTATGTCACAAGACCATTTTAATGTAGAAAGATTAAATCTTTGAAAGCAAAATGAGAGTTTTGAGTTAAACATATTCAGGATCCCATCGACGTCCCGAAGAGTGTTTTAATGAGTGAAGATTGAATCTTCGAATGGAAATACCTCAATCAAGGTACCTATTATGTCACAAGACCATTTTAATGTATAAAGATTAAATCTTTGAAAGAAAATGAGAGTTTTGAGTTAAACTTATTCGGGATCCCTTTGGCGTCACGAAGAGTGCTTTAATGAGTAAAGATCGAATCTTTGAATGAAATTACCTCAATCAAGGTATCTATTATGTCACTAGACCATTTGAACGTATAAAGATTGAATCTCTGAAAGAAAATGAGAGTTCTGAGTTAAACTTATTCAAGTTCCCTTTTACGTCCCGAAGAGTGTTTTAATGAGTAAAGATTTAATCTTTGAATGAGAATACCTCAATAATAAACCTATTATGTCACTAGACCTTTCTAGAGTATAAAGATTGAATCATTGAAAGAAAATCAGAGTTTTGAGCTAAACAGTTTTGAGTTACCCATGAAGTCACGAAGAGTCTTTTAACGAGTAAAGATTGAATCTTCGAATGAAAATAACTCAATAAAGGTACCAATTATGTCACTAAACAATTTTAATGTATAAAGATTGAATCTTTGAAAGAAAATGAGAGTTTTGAGTTAAATTTATTCGAGATCACTTTTACGTCACACAGAGTGTTTTAATGAGTAAAGATTGAATCTGTGAATGAAAATAACTCAATAAAGGTACCTATCGTGTCACTAAACCTTTTTAATGTACAGAGATTGAATCTTTGAAAGAAAATGAGTGTTTTGAGTTAAACTTATTCGAGTTCCCTTCGACATCCCGAAGAGTGTTTTAATGAGTAAGTATGAAATCTTTGAATGGAAATACCGCAATCAAGGTACCTATTATGTAACAAGACCATTTTGATGTATAAAGATTGAATCTTTGAAAGAAAATGAGAGTTTTGAGCTAAACTTATTCGAGATCCCTTCGAAGTCACGAAGCGTGTTTTAAAGATTAAAGTTTGAATCTTTGAATGAAAATTACTGAATAACGGTTCCTATCATGTCACTAAACCTTTTTAATGTATAAAGATTGAATCTTTGGAAGAAAATGAAAGTTCTGAGTTAAACTTATTCGAGTTCCCTTCGACGTCCCGAAGAGTGTTTTAATGATTAAAGATTGAATCATTGAATGGAAAATACCTCAATCAAGGTACTTATTATGTGACTAGACGATTTTAATGTATAAAGATTAAATCTTTGAAAGAAAATGAGAGTTTTGAGTTAAACTTATTCGAGATCTCTTTGACGTCACGAAGAGTGTTTTAAAGTGTAAAGATTGAATCTTTGAATGAAAATAACTGAATAAAGGTACCTATCGTGTCACTTAACCTTTTTAATGTGTAAAGATTGAATCTTTAAAAGAATATGAAAGTTCTGAGTTAAACTTATTCGAGTTCCCTTCGACGTCTCGAAGAGTGTTTTAAAGAGTATAGATTGAATCATTGAATGGAAATACCTCAATCAAGGTACTTATTATGTCACTAGACCATTTTAATGTATAAGGATTAAATCTTTGAAAGGAAATAAAAGTTTTGAGTTAAACTTATTCGAGATCCCTTTGACGTCACGGAGAGTGTTTTGAAGAGTAAAGATTGAATCTTTGAATGAAACTAACTCAATAAAGGTACCTATCATGTCATTAAACCTTTTTAATATATAAAGATTGAATCTTCGAAAGAAAATGAGAGTTCCGAGTTAAACTTATTCGAGTTCCCTTCGACGTCCCAAAGAGTGTTTTAATGAGTAAAGATTGAATCTTTGAATAGAAATACATCAATCTAGGTACCTATTATGTCACTAGACCATTTTAATATATAAAGATTAAATCTTTGAAAAAAAATGAGAGTTTTGAGTTAAACTTATTCGAGATCCCTTTCACGTCACGAAGAGTGTTTTAATAAGTAAAGACTAAATCTTTGAATGAAATTACCTCAATCAAGGTACCTATCATGTCACTAGACAATTTTAACGTATAAAAGAGTGTTTTAATGAGTAAGGGTTGAGTCTTTGAATGAAAATACCTCAATAATGTACCTAATATCTCAGTAGACCTTTTTAGTGTATAAAGATTGAATCTTTGAAAGAAAATCAGAGTTTTGAGCTAAACTTATTCGAGTTACCCATGAAGTCACGAAGAGTCTTTTAGTGAGTAAAGATTGAATCTTCACATGAAAATAACTCAATAAAGGTACCTATTATGTCACTAAACCATTTTAATGTATAAAGATTGAATCTTTGAAAGAAAATGAGAGTTTTGAGTTAAACTTATTCGAGTTCCCTTCGATGTCCCGAAGAGTGTTTTAATGAGTAAAAATTGAATCTTTGAATAGAAATGCCTCAATCAAGGTACCTATTATGTCACAAGACCATTTTAATGTAGAAAGATTAAATCTTTGAAAGCAAAATGAGAGTTTTGAGTTAAACATATTCAGGATCCCATCGACGTCCCGAAGAGTGTTTTAATGAGTGAAGATTGAATCTTCGAATGGAAATACCTCAATCAAGGTACCTATTATGTCACAAGACCATTTTAATGTATAAAGATTAAATCTTTGAAAGAAAATGAGGGTTTTGAGTTAAACTTATTCGGGATCCCTTTGGCGTCACGAAGAGTGCTTTAATGAGTAAAGATCGAATCTTTGAATGAAATTACCTCAATCAAGGTATCTATTATGTCACTAGACCATTTGAACGTATAAAGATTGAATCTCTGAAAGAAAATGAGAGTTCTGAGTTAAACTTATTCAAGTTCCCTTTTACGTCCCGAAGAGTGTTTTAATGAGTAAAGATTTAATCTTTGAATGAGAATACCTCAATAATAAACCTATTATGTCACTAGACCTTTCTAGAGTATAAAGATTGAATCATTGAAAGAAAATCAGATTTTTGAGCTAAACAGTTTTGAGTTACCCATGAAGTCACGAAGAGTCTTTTAACGAGTAAAGATTGAATCTTCGAATGAAAATAACTCAATAAAGGTACCAATTATGTCACTAAACAATTTTAATGTATAAAGATTGAATCTTTGAAAGAAAATGAGAGTTTTGAGTTAAATTTATTCGAGATCACTTTTACGTCACACAGAGTGTTTTAATGAGTAAAGATTGAATCTGTGAATGAAAATAACTCAATAAAGGTACCTATCGTGTCACTAAACCTTTTTAATGTACAGAGATTGAATCTTTGAAAGAAAATGAGTGTTTTGAGTTAAACTTATTCGAGTTCCCTTCGACATCCCGAAGAGTGTTTTAATGAGTAAGTATGAAATCTTTGAATGGAAATACCGCAATCAAGGTACCTATTATGTAACAAGACCATTTTGATGTATAAAGATTGAATCTTTGAAAGAAAATGAGAGTTTTGAGCTAAACTTATTCGAGATCCCTTCGAAGTCACGAAGCGTGTTTTAAAGATTAAAGTTTGAATCTTTGAATGAAAATTACTGAATAACGGTTCCTATCATGTCACTAAACCTTTTTAATGTATAAAGATTGAATCTTTGGAAGAAAATGAAAGTTCTGAGTTAAACTTATTCGAGTTCCCTTCGACGTCCCGAAGAGTGTTTTAATGATTAAAGATTGAATCATTGAATGGAAAATACCTCAATCAAGGTACTTATTATGTGACTAGACCATTTTAATGTATAAAGATTAAATCTTTGAAAGAAAATGAGAGTTTTGAGTTAAACTTATTCGAGATCTCTTTGACGTCACGAAGAGTGTTTTAAAGTGTAAAGATTGAATCTTTGAATGAAAATAACTGAATAAAGGTACCTATCGTGTCACTTAACCTTTTTAATGTGTAAAGATTGAATCTTTAAAAGAATATGAAAGTTCTGAGTTAAACTTATTCGAGTTCCCTTCGACGTCTCGAAGAGTGTTTTAAAGAGTATAGATTGAATCATTGAATGGAAATACCTCAATCAAGGTACTTATTATGTCACTAGACCATTTTAATGTATAAGGATTAAATCTTTGAAAGGAAATAAAAGTTTTGAGTTAAACTTATTCGAGATCCCTTTGACGTCACGGAGAGTGTTTTGAAGAGTAAAGATTGAATCTTTGAATGAAACTAACTCAATAAAGGTACCTATCATGTCATTAAACCTTTTTAATATATAAAGATTGAATCTTCGAAAGAAAATGAGAGTTCCGAGTTAAACTTATTCGAGTTCCCTTCGACGTCCCAAAGAGTGTTTTAATGAGTAAAGATTGAATCTTTGAATAGAAATACATCAATCTAGGTACCTATTATGTCACTAGACCATTTTAATATATAAAGATTAAATCTTTGAAAAAAAATGAGAGTTTTGAGTTAAACTTATTCGAGATCCCTTTCACGTCACGAAGAGTGTTTTAATAAGTAAAGACTAAATCTTTGAATGAAATTACCTCAATCAAGGTACCTATCATGTCACTAGACAATTTTAACGTATAAAAGAGTGTTTTAATGAGTAAGGGTTGAGTCTTTGAATGAAAATACCTCAATAATGTACCTAATATCTCAGTAGACCTTTTTAGTGTATAAAGATTGAATCTTTGAAAGAAAATCAGAGTTTTGAGCTAAACTTATTCGAGTTACCCAAGAAGTCACGAAGAGTCTTTTAGTGAGTAAAGATTGAATCTTCACATGAAAATAACTCAATAAAGGTACCTATTATGTCACTAAACCATTTTAATGTATAAAGATTGAATCTTTGAAAGAAAATGAGAGTTTTGAGTTAAACTTATTCGAGTTCCCTTCGATGTCCCGAAGAGTGTTTTAATGAGTAAAAATTGAATCTTTGAATAGAAATGCCTCAATCAAGGTACCTATTATGTCACAAGACCATTTTAATGTAGAAAGATTAAATCTTTGAAAGCAAAATGAGAGTTTTGAGTTAAACATATTCAGGATCCCATCGACGTCCCGAAGAGTGTTTTAATGAGTGAAGATTGAATCTTCGAATGGAAATACCTCAATCAAGGTACCTATTATGTCACAAGACCATTTTAATGTATAAATATTAAATCTTTGAAAGAAAATGAGGGTTTTGAGTTAAACTTATTCGGGATCCCTTTGGCGTCACGAAGAGTGCTTTAATGAGTAAAGATCGAATCTTTGAATGAAATTACCTCAATCAAGGTATCTATTATGTCACTAGACCATTTGAACGTATAAAGATTGAATCTCTGAAAGAAAATGAGAGTTCTGAGTTAAACTTATTCAAGTTCCCTTTTACGTCCCGAAGAGTGTTTTAATGAGTAAAGATTTAATCTTTGAATGAGAATACCTCAATAATAAACCTATTATGTCACTAGACCTTTCTAGAGTATAAAGATTGAATCATTGAAAGAAAATCAGAGTTTTGAGCTAAACAGTTTTGAGTTACCCATGAAGTCACGAAGAGTCTTTTAACGAGTAAAGATTGAATCTTCGAATGAAAATAACTCAATAAAGGTACCAATTATGTCACTAAACAATTTTAATGTATAAAGATTGAATCTTTGAAAGAAAATGAGAGTTTTGAGTTAAATTTATTCGAGATCACTTTTACGTCACACAGAGTGTTTTAATGAGTAAAGATTGAATCTGTGAATGAAAATAACTCAATAAAGGTACCTATCGTGTCACTAAACCTTTTTAATGTACAGAGATTGAATCTTTGAAAGAAAATGAGTGTTTTGAGTTAAACTTATTCGAGTTCCCTTCGACATCCCGAAGAGTGTTTTAATGAGTAAGTATGAAATCTTTGAATGGAAATACCGCAATCAAGGTACCTATTATGTAACAAGACCATTTTGATGTATAAAGATTGAATCTTTGAAAGAAAATGAGAGTTTTGAGCTAAACTTATTCGAGATCCCTTCGAAGTCACGAAGCGTGTTTTAAAGATTAAAGTTTGAATCTTTGAATGAAAATTACTGAATAACGGTTCCTATCATGTCACTAAACCTTTTTAATGTATAAAGATTGAATCTTTGGAAGAAAATGAAAGTTCTGAGTTAAACTTATTCGAGTTCCCTTCGACGTCCCGAAGAGTGTTTTAATGATTAAAGATTGAATCATTGAATGGAAAATACCTCAATCAAGGTACTTATTATGTGACTAGACCATTTTAATGTATAAAGATTAAATCTTTGAAAGAAAATGAGAGTTTTGAGTTAAACTTATTCGAGATCTCTTTGACGTCACGAAGAGTGTTTTAAAGTGTAAAGATTGAATCTTTGAATGAAAATAACTGAATAAAGGTACCTATCGTGTCACTTAACCTTTTTAATGTGTAAAGATTGAATCTTTAAAAGAATATGAAAGTTCTGAGTTAAAATTATTCGAGTTCCCTTCGACGTCTCGAAGAGTGTTTTAAAGAGTAAAGATTGAATCATTGAATGGAAATACCTCAATCAAGGTACTTATTATGTCACTAGACCATTTTAATGTATAAGGATTAAATCTTTGAAAGGAAATAAAAGTTTTGAGTTAAACTTATTCGAGATCCCTTTGACGTCACGGAGAGTGTTTTGAAGAGTAAAGATTGAATCTTTGAATGAAACTAACTCAATAAAGGTACCTATCATGTCATTAAACCTTTTTAATATATAAAGATTGAATCTTCGGAAGAAAATGAGAGTTCCGAGTTAAACTTATTCGAGTTCCCTTCAACGTCCCAAAGAGTGTTTTAATGAGTAAAGATTGAATCTTTGAATAGAAATACATCAATCTAGGTACCTATTATGTCACTAGATCATTTTAATATATAAAGATTAAATCTTTGAAAAAAAATGAGAGTTTTGAGTTAAACTTATTCGAGATCCCTTTCACGTCACGAAGAGTGTTTTAATAAGTAAAGACTAAATCTTTGAATGAAATTACCTCAATCAAGGTACCTATCATGTCACTAGACAATTTTAACGTATAAAAGAGTGTTTTAATGAGTAAGGGTTGAGTCTTTGAATGAAAATACCTCAATAATGTACCTAATATGTCAGTAGACCTTTTTAGTGTATAAAGATTGAATCTTTGAAAGAAAATCAGAGTTTTGAGCTAAACTTATTCGAGTTACCCATGAAGTCACGAAGAGTCTTTTAGTGAGTAAAGATTGAATCTTCACATGAAAATAACTCAATAAAGGTACCTATTATGTCACTAAACCATTTTAATGTATAAAGATTGAATCTTTGAAAGAAAATGAGAGTTTTGAGTTAAACTTATTCGAGTTCCCTTCGATGTCCCGAAGAGTGTTTTAATGAGTAAAAATTGAATCTTTGAATAGAAATGCCTCAATCAAGGTACCTATTATGTCACAAGACCATTTTAATGTAGAAAGATTAAATCTTTGAAAGCAAAATGAGAGTTTTGAGTTAAACATATTCAGGATCCCATCGACGTCCCGAAGAGTGTTTTAATGAGTGAAGATTGAATCTTCGAATGGAAATACCTCAATCAAGGTACCTATTATGTCACAAGACCATTTTAATGTATAAAGATTAAATCTTTGAAAGAAAATGAGAGTTTTGAGTTAAACTTATTCGGGATCCCTTTGGCGTCACGAAGAGTGCTTTAATGAGTAAAGATCGAATCTTTGAATGAAATTACCTCAATCAAGGTATCTATTATGTCACTAGACCATTTGAACGTATAAAGATTGAATCTCTGAAAGAAAATGAGAGTTCTGAGTTAAACTTATTCAAGTTCCCTTTTACGTCCAGAAGAGTGTTTTAATGAGTAAAGATTTAATCTTTGAATGAGAATACCTCAATAATAAACCTATTATGTCACTAGACCTTTCTAGAGTATAAAGATTGAATCATTGAAAGAAAATCAGAGTTTTGAGCTAAACAGTTTTGAGTTACCCATGAAGTCACGAAGAGTCTTGTAACGAGTAAAGATTATATCTTCGAATGAAAATAACTCAATAAAGGTACCAATTATGTCACTAAACAATTTTAATGTATAAAGATTGAATCTTTGAAAGAAAATGAGAGTTTTGAGTTAAATTTATTCGAGATCACTTTTACGTCACACAGAGTGTTTTAATGAGTAAAGATTGAATCTGTGAATGAAAATAACTCAGTAAAGGTACCTATCGTGTCACTAAACCTTTTTAATGTACAGAGATTGAATCTTTGAAAGAAAATGAGTGTTTTCAGTTAAACTTATTCGAGTTCCCTTCGACATCCCGAAGAGTGTTTTAATGAGTAAGTATGAAATCTTTGAATGGAAATACCGCAATCAAGGTACCTATTATGTAACAAGACCATTTTGATGTATAAAGATTGAATCTTTGAAAGAAAATGAGAGTTTTGAGCTAAACTTATTCGAGATCCCTTCGAAGTCACGAAGCGTGTTTTAAAGATTAAAGTTTGAATCTTTGAATGAAAATTACTGAATAACGGTTCCTATCATGTCACTAAACCTTTTTAATGTATAAAGATTGAATCTTTGGAAGAAAATGAAAGTTCTGAGTTAAACTTATTCGAGTTCCCTTCGACGTCCCGAAGAGTGTTTTAATGATTAAAGATTGAATCATTGAATGGAAAATACCTCAATCAAGGTACTTATTATGTGACTAGACGATTTTAATGTATAAAGATTAAATCTTTGAAAGAAAATGAGAGTTTTGAGTTAAACTTATTCGAGATCTCTTTGACGTCACGAAGAGTGTTTTAAAGTGTAAAGATTGAATCTTTGAATGAAAATAACTGAATAAAGGTACCTATCGTGTCACTTAACCTTTTTAATGTGTAAAGATTGAATCTTTAAAAGAATATGAAAGTTCTGAGTTAAACTTATTCGAGTTCCCTTCGACGTCTCGAAGAGTGTTTTAAAGAGTATAGATTGAATCATTGAATGGAAATACCTCAATCAAGGTACTTATTATGTCACTAGACCATTTTAATGTATAAGGATTAAATCTTTGAAAGGAAATAAAAGTTTTGAGTTAAACTTATTCGAGATCCCTTTGACGTCACGGAGAGTGTTTTGAAGAGTAAAGATTGAATCTTTGAATGAAACTAACTCAATAAAGGTACCTATCATGTCATTAAACCTTTTTAATATATAAAGATTGAATCTTCGAAAGAAAATGAGAGTTCCGAGTTAAACTTATTCGAGTTCCCTTCGACGTCCCAAAGAGTGTTTTAATGAGTAAAGATTGAATCTTTGAATAGAAATACATCAATCTAGGTACCTATTATGTCACTAGACCATTTTAATATATAAAGATTAAATCTTTGAAAAAAAATGAGAGTTTTGAGTTAAACTTATTCGAGATCCCTTTCACGTCACGAGGAGTGTTTTAATAAGTAAAGACTAAATCTTTGAATGAAATTACCTCAATCAAGGTACCTATCATGTCACTAGACAATTTTAACGTATAAAAGAGTGTTTTAATGAGTAAGGGTTGAGTCTTTGAATGAAAATACCTCAATAATGTACCTAATATCTCAGTAGACCTTTTTAGTGTATAAAGATTGAATCTTTGAAAGAAAATCAGAGTTTTGAGCTAAACTTATTCGAGTTACCCATGAAGTCACGAAGAGTCTTTTAGTGAGTAAAGATTGAATCTTCACATGAAAATAACTCAATAAAGGTACCTATTATGTCACTAAACCATTTTAATGTATAAAGATTGAATCTTTGAAAGAAAATGAGAGTTTTGAGTTAAACTTATTCGAGTTCCCTTCGATGTCCCGAAGAGTGTTTTAATGAGTAAAAATTGAATCTTTGAATAGAAATGCCTCAATCAAGGTACCTATTATGTCACAAGACCATTTTAATGTAGAAAGATTAAATCTTTGAAAGCAAAATGAGAGTTTTGAGTTAAACATATTCAGGATCCCATCGACGTCCCGAAGAGTGTTTTAATGAGTGAAGATTGAATCTTCGAATGGAAATACCTCAATCAAGGTACCTATTATGTCACAAGACCATTTTAATGTATAAAGATTAAATCTTTGAAAGAAAATGAGGGTTTTGAGTTAAACTTATTCGGGATCCCTTTGGCGTCACGAAGAGTGCTTTAATGAGTAAAGATCGAATCTTTGAATGAAATTACCTCAATCAAGGTATCTATTATGTCACTAGACCATTTGAACGTATAAAGATTGAATCTCTGAAAGAAAATGAGAGTTCTGAGTTAAACTTATTCAAGTTCCCTTTTACGTCCCGAAGAGTGTTTTAATGAGTAAAGATTTAATCTTTGAATGAGAATACCTCAATAATAAACCTATTATGTCACTAGACCTTTCTAGAGTATAAAGATTGAATCATTGAAAGAAAATCAGAGTTTTGAGCTAAACAGTTTTGAGTTACCCATGAAGTCACGAAGAGTCTTTTAACGAGTAAAGATTGAATCTTCGAATGAAAATAACTCAATAAAGGTACCAATTATGTCACTAAACAATTTTAATGTATAAAGATTGAATCTTTGAAAGAAAATGAGAGTTTTGAGTTAAATTTATTCGAGATCACTTTTACGTCACACAGAGTGTTTTAATGAGTAAAGATTGAATCTGTGAATGAAAATAACTCAATAAAGGTACCTATCGTGTCACTAAACCTTTTTAATGTACAGAGATTGAATCTTTGAAAGAAAATGAGTGTTTTGAGTTAAACTTATTCGAGTTCCCTTCGACATCCCGAAGAGTGTTTTAATGAGTAAGTATGAAATCTTTGAATGGAAATACCGCAATCAAGGTACCTATTATGTAACAAGACCATTTTGATGTATAAAGATTGAATCTTTGAAAGAAAATGAGAGTTTTGAGCTAAACTTATTCGAGATCCCTTCGAAGTCACGAAGCGTGTTTTAAAGATTAAAGTTTGAATCTTTGAATGAAAATTACTGAATAACGGTTCCTATCATGTCACTAAACCTTTTTAATGTATAAAGATTGAATCTTTGGAAGAAAATGAAAGTTCTGAGTTAAACTTATTCGAGTTCCCTTCGACGTCCCGAAGAGTGTTTTAATGATTAAAGATTGAATCATTGAATGGAAAATACCTCAATCAAGGTACTTATTATGTGACTAGACCATTTTAATGTATAAAGATTAAATCTTTGAAAGAAAATGAGAGTTTTGAGTTAAACTTATTCGAGATCTCTTTGACGTCACGAAGAGTGTTTTAAAGTGTAAAGATTGAATCTTTGAATGAAAATAACTGAATAAAGGTACCTATCGTGTCACTTAACCTTTTTAATGTGTAAAGATTGAATCTTTAAAAGAATATGAAAGTTCTGAGTTAAAATTATTCGAGTTCCCTTCGACGTCTCGAAGAGTGTTTTAAAGAGTAAAGATTGAATCATTGAATGGAAATACCTCAATCAAGGTACTTATTATGTCACTAGACCATTTTAATGTATAAGGATTAAATCTTTGAAAGGAAATAAAAGTTTTGAGTTAAACTTATTCGAGATCCCTTTGACGTCACGGAGAGTGTTTTGAAGAGTAAAGATTGAATCTTTGAATGAAACTAACTCAATAAAGGTACCTATCATGTCATTAAACCTTTTTAATATATAAAGATTGAATCTTCGGAAGAAAATGAGAGTTCCGAGTTAAACTTATTCGAGTTCCCTTCGACGTCCCAAAGAGTGTTTTAATGAGTAAAGATTGAATCTTTGAATAGAAATACATCAATCTAGGTACCTATTATGTCACTAGACCATTTTAATATATAAAGATTAAATCTTTGAAAAAAAATGAGAGTTTTGAGTTAAACTTATTCGAGATCCCTTTCACGTCACGAAGAGTGTTTTAATAAGTAAAGACTAAATCTTTGAATGAAATTACCTCAATCAAGGTACCTATCATGTCACTAGACAATTTTAACGTACAAAAGAGTGTTTTAATGAGTAAGGGTTGAGTCTTTGAATGAAAATACCTCAATAATGTACCTAATATGTCAGTAGACCTTTTTAGTGTATAAAGATTGAATCTTTGAAAGAAAATCAGAGTTTTGAGCTAAACTTATTCGAGTTACCCATGAAGTCACGAAGAGTCTTTTAGTGAGTAAAGATTGAATCTTCACATGAAAATAACTCAATAAAGGTACCTATTATGTCACTAAACCATTTTAATGTATAAAGATTGAATCTTTGAAAGAAAATGAGAGTTTTGAGTTAAACTTATTCGAGTTCCCTTCGATGTCCCGAAGAGTGTTTTAATGAGTAAAAATTGAATCTTTGAATAGAAATGCCTCAATCAAGGTACCTATTATGTCACAAGACCATTTTAATGTAGAAAGATTAAATCTTTGAAAGCAAAATGAGAGTTTTGAGTTAAACATATTCAGGATCCCATCGACGTCCCGAAGAGTGTTTTAATGAGTGAAGATTGAATCTTCGAATGGAAATACCTCAATCAAGGTACCTATTATGTCACAAGACCATTTTAATGTATAAAGATTAAATCTTTGAAAGAAAATGAGAGTTTTGAGTTAAACTTATTCGGGATCCCTTTGGCGTCACGAAGAGTGCTTTAATGAGTAAAGATCGAATCTTTGAATGAAATTACCTCAATCAAGGTATCTATTATGTCACTAGACCATTTGAACGTATAAAGATTGAATCTCTGAAAGAAAATGAGAGTTCTGAGTTAAACTTATTCAAGTTCCCTTTTACGTCCAGAAGAGTGTTTTAATGAGTAAAGATTTAATCTTTGAATGAGAATACCTCAATAATAAACCTATTATGTCACTAGACCTTTCTAGAGTATAAAGATTGAATCATTGAAAGAAAATCAGAGTTTTGAGCTAAACAGTTTTGAGTTACCCATGAAGTCACGAAGAGTCTTGTAACGAGTAAAGATTATATCTTCGAATGAAAATAACTCAATAAAGGTACCAATTATGTCACTAAACAATTTTAATGTATAAAGATTGAATCTTTGAAAGAAAATGAGAGTTTTGAGTTAAATTTATTCGAGATCACTTTTACGTCACACAGAGTGTTTTAATGAGTAAAGATTGAATCTGTGAATGAAAATAACTCAGTAAAGGTACCTATCGTGTCACTAAACCTTTTTAATGTACAGAGATTGAATCTTTGAAAGAAAATGAGTGTTTTCAGTTAAACTTATTCGAGTTCCCTTCGACATCCCGAAGAGTGTTTTAATGAGTAAGTATGAAATCTTTGAATGGAAATACCGCAATCAAGGTACCTATTATGTAACAAGACCATTTTGATGTATAAAGATTGAATCTTTGAAAGAAAATGAGAGTTTTGAGCTAAACTTATTCGAGATCCCTTCGAAGTCACGAAGCGTGTTTTAAAGATTAAAGTTTGAATCTTTGAATGAAAATTATTGAATAACGGTTCCTATCATGTCACTAAACCTTTTTAATGTATAAAGATTGAATCTTTGGAAGAAAATGAAAGTTCTGAGTTAAACTTATTCGAGTTCCCTTCGACGTCCCGAAGAGTGTTTTAATGATTAAAGATTGAATCATTGAATGGAAAATACCTCAATCAAGGTACTTATTATGTGACTAGACCATTTTAATGTATAAAGATTAAATCTTTGAAAGAAAATGAGAGTTTTGAGTTAAACTTATTCGAGATCTCTTTGACGTCACGAAGAGTGTTTTAAAGTGTAAAGATTGAATCTTTGAATGAAAATAACTGAATAAAGGTACCTATCGTGTCACTTAACCTTTTTAATGTGTAAAGATTGAATCTTTAAAAGAATATGAAAGTTCTGAGTTAAACTTGTTCGAGTTCCCTTCGACGTCTCAAAGAGGGTTTTAAAGAGTAAAGATTGAATCATTGAATGGAAATACCTCAATCAAGGTACTTATTATGTCACTAGACCATTTTAATGTATAAGGATTAAATCTTTGAAAGGAAATAAAAGTTTTGAGTTAAACTTATTCGAGATCCCTTTGACGTCACGGAGAGTGTTTTGAAGAGTAAAGATTGAATCTTTGAATGAAACTAACTCAATAAAGGTACCTATCATGTCATTAAACCTTTTTAATATATAAAGATTGAATCTTTGAAAGAAAATGAGAGTTCCGAGTTAAACTTATTCGAGTTCCCTTCGACGTCCCAAAGAGTGTTTTAATGAGTAAAGATTGAATCTTTGAATAGAAATACATCAATCTAGGTACCTATTATGTCACTAGACCATTTTAATATATAAAGATTAAATCTTTGAAAAAAAATGAGAGTTTTGAGTTAAACTTATTCGAGATCCCTTTCACGTCACGAAGAGTGTTTTAATAAGTAAAGACTAAATCTTTGAATGAAATTACCTCAATCAAGGTACCTATCATGTCACTAGACAATTTTAACGTATAAAAGAGTGTTTTAATGAATAAGGGTTGAGTCTTTGAATGAAAATACCTCAATAATGTACCTAATATGTCAGTAGACCTTTTTAGTGTATAAAGATTGAATCTTTGAAAGAAAATCAGAGTTTTGAGCTAAACTTATTCGAGTTACCCATGAAGTCACGAAGAGTCTTTTAGTGAGTAAAGATTGAATCTTCACATGAAAATAACTCAATAAAGGTACCTATTATGTCACTAAACCATTTTAATGTATAAAGATTGAATCTTTGAAAGAAAATGAGAGTTTTGAGTTAAACTTATTCGAGTTCCCTTCGATGTCCCGAAGAGTGTTTTAATGAGTAAAAATTGAATCTTTGAATAGAAATGCCTCAATCAAGGTACCTATTATGTCACAAGACCATTTTAATGTAGAAAGATTAAATCTTCGAAAGCAAAATGAGAGTTTTGAGTTAAACATATTCAGGATCCCATCGACGTCCCGAAGAGTGTTTTAATGAGTGAAGATTGAATCTTCGAATGGAAATACCTCAATCAAGGTACCTATTATGTCACAAGACCATTTTAATGTATAAAGATTAAATCTTTGAAAGAAAATGAGGGTTTTGAGTTAAACTTATTCGGGATCCCTTTGGCGTCACGAAGAGTGCTTTAATGAGTAAAGATCGAATCTTTGAATGAAATTACCTCAATCAAGGTATCTATTATGTCACTAGACCATTTGAACGTATAAAGATTGAATCTCTGAAAGAAAATGAGAGTTCTGAGTTAAACTTATTCAAGTTCCCTTTTACGTCCCGGAGAGTGTTTTAATGAGTAAAGATTTAATCTTTGAATGAGAATACCTCAATAATAAACCTATTATGTCACTAGACCTTTCTAGAGTATAAAGATTGAATCATTGAAAGAAAATCAGAGTTTTGAGCTAAACAGTTTTGAGTTACCCATGAAGTCACGAAGAGTCTTTTAACGAGTAAAGATTGAATCTTCGAATGAAAATAACTCAATAAAGGTACCAATTATGTCACTAAATAATTTTAATGTATAAAGATTGAATCTTTGAAAGAAAATGAGAGTTTTGAGTTAAATTTATTCGAGATCACTTTTACGTCACACAGAGTGTTTTAATGAGTAAAGATTGAATCTGTGATTGAAAATAACTCAATAAAGGTACCTATCGTGTCACTAAACCTTTTTAATGTACAGAGATTGAATCTTTGAAAGAAAATGAGTGTTTTGAGTTAAACTTATTCGAGTTCCCTTCGACATCCCGAAGAGTGTTTTAATGAGTTAGTATGAAATCTTTGAATGGAAATACCGCAATCAAGGTACCTATTATGTAACAAGACCATTTTGATGTATAAAGATTGAATCTTTGAAAGAAAATGAGAGATTTGAGCTAAACTTATTCGAGATCCCTTCGAAGTCACGAAGCGTGTTTTAAAGATTAAAGTTTGAATCTTTGAATGAAAATTACTGAATAACGGTTCCTATCATGTCACTAAACCTTTTTAATGTATAAAGATTGAATCTTTGGAAGAAAATGAAAGTTCTGAGTTAAACTTATTCGAGTTCCCTTCGACGTCCCGAAGAGTGTTTTAATGATTAAAGATTGAATCATTGAATGGAAAATACCTCAATCAAGGTACTTATTATGTGACTAGACCATTTTAATGTATAAAGATTAAATCTTTGAAAGAAAATGAGAGTTTTGAGTTAAACTTATTCGAGATCTCTTTGACGTCACGAAGAGTGTTTTAAAGTGTAAAGATTGAATCTTTGAATGAAAATAACTGAATAAAGGTACCTATCGTGTCACTTAACCTTTTTAATGTGTAAAGATTGAATCTTTAAAAGAATATGAAAGTTCTGAGTTAAACTTATTCGAGTTCCCTTCGACGTCTCGAAGAGTGTTTTAAAGAGTAAAGATTGAATCATTGAATGGCAATACCTCAATCAAGGTACTTATTATGTCACTAGACCATTTTAATGTATAAGGATTAAATCTTTGAAAGGAAATAAAAGTTTTGAGTTAAACTTATTCGAGATCCCTTTGACGTCACGGAGAGTGTTTTGAAGAGTAAAGATTGAATCTTTGAATGAAACTAACTCAATAAAGGTACCTATCATGTCATTAAACCTTTTTAATATATAAAGATTGAATCTTCGAAAGAAAATGAGAGTTCCGAGTTAAACTTATTCGAGTTCCCTTCGACGTCCCAAAGAGTGTTTTAATGAGTAAAGATTGAATCTTCGAATAGAAATACATCAATCTAGGTACCTATTATGTCACTAGACCATTTTAATATATAAAGATTAAATCTTTGAAAAAAAATGAGAATTTTGAGTTAAACTTATTCGAGATCCCTTTCACGTCACGAAGAGTGTTTTATAAGTAAAGATTAAAATCTTTGAATGAAATTACCTCAATCAAGGTACCTATCATGTCACTAGACCATTTTAACGTATAAAAGAGTGTTTTAATGAGTAAGGGTTGAGTCTTTGAATGAAAATACCTCAATAATGTACCTAATATGTCAGTAGACCTTTTTAGTGTATAAAGATTGAATCTTTGAAAGAAAATCAGAGTTTTGAGCTAAACTTATTCGAGTTACCCATGAAGTCACGAAGAGTCTTTTAATGAGTAAAGATTGAATCTTCACATGAAAATAACTCAATAAAGGTACCTATTATGTCACTAAACCATTTTAATGTATAAAGATTGAATCTTTGAAAGAAAATGAGAGTTTTGAGTTAAACTTATTCGAGTTCCCTTCGATGTCCCGAAGAGTGTTTTAATGAGTAAGAATTGAATCTTTGAATAGAAATGCCTCAATCAAGGTACCTATTATGTCACAAGACCATTTTAATGTATAAAGATTAAATCTTTGAAAGCAAAATGAGAGTTTTGAGTTAAACATATTCAGGATCCCATCGACGTCCCGAAAAGTGTTTTAATGAGTGAAGATTGAATCTTCGAATGGAAATACCTCAATCAAGGTACCTATTATGTCACAAGACCATTTTAATGTATAAAGATTAAATCTTTGAAAGAAAATGAGAGTTTTGAGTTAAACTTATTCGGGATCCCTTTGGCGTCACGAAGAGTGCTTTAATGAGTAAAGATCGAATCTTTGAATGAAATTACCTCAATCAAGGTATCTATTATGTCACTAGACCATTTGAACGTATAAAGATTGAATCTCTGAAAGGAAATGAGAGTTCTGAGTTAAACTTATTCAAGTTCCCTTTTACGTCCCGAAGAGTGTTTTAATGAGTAAAGATTTAATCTTTGAATGAGAATACCTCAATAATAAACCTATTATGTCACTAGACCTTTCTAGAGTATAAAGATTGAATCATTGAAAGAAAATCAGAGTTTTGAGCTAAACAGTTTTGAGTTACCCATGAAGTCACGAAGAGTCTTTTAACGAGTAAAGATTGAATCTTCGAATGAAAATAACTCAATAAAGGTACCAATTATGTCACTAAACAATTTTAATGTATAAAGATTGAATCTTTGAAAGAAAATGAGAGTTTTGAGTTAAATTTATTCGAGATCACTTTTACGTCACACAGAGTGTTTTAATGAGTAAAGATTGAGTCTGTGAATGAAAATAACTCAATAAAGGTACCTATCGTGTCACTAAACCTTTTTAATGTACAGAGATTGAATCTTTGAAAGAAAATGAGTGTTTTGAGTTAAACTTATTCGAGTTCCCTTCGACATCCCGAAGAGTGTTTTAATGAGTAAGTATGAAATCTTTGAATGAAAATACCGCAATCAAGGTACCTATTATGTAACAAGACCATTTTGATGTATAAAGATTGAATCTTTGAAAGAAAATGAGAGTTTTGAGCTAAACTTATTCGAGATCCCTTCGAAGTCACGAAGCGTGTTTTAAAGATTAAAGTTTGAATCTTTGAATGAAAATTACTGAATAACGGTTCCTATCATGTCACTAAACCTTTTTAATGTATAAAGATTGAATCTTTGGAAGAAAATGAAAGTTCTGAGTTAAACTTATTCGAGTTCCCTTCGACGTCCCGAAGAGTGTTTTAATGATTAAAGATTGAATCATTGAATGGAAAATACCTCAATCAAGGTACTTATTATGTGACTAGACCATTTTAATGTATAAAGATTAAATCTTTGAAAGAAAATGAGAGTTTTGAGTTAAACTTATTCGAGATCTCTTTGACGTCACGAAGAGTGTTTTAAAGTGTAAAGATTGAATCTTTAAAAGAATATGAAAGTTCTGAGTTAAACTTATTCGAGTTTCCTTCGACGTCTCGAAGAGTGTTTTAAAGAGTAAAGATTGAATCATTGAATGGAAATACCTCAATCAAGGTACTTATTATGTCACTAGACCATTTTAATGTATAAGGATTAAATCTTTGAAAGGAAATAAAAGTTTTCAGTTAAACTTATTCGAGATCCCTTTGACGTCACGGAGAGTGTTTTGAAGAGTAAAGATTGAATCTTTGAATGAAACTTACTCAATAAAGGTACCTATCATGTCATTAAACCTTTTTAATATATAAAGATTGAATCTTCGAAAGAAAATGAGAGTTCCGAGTTAAACTTATTCGAGTTCCCTTCGACGTCCCAAAGAGTGTTTTAATGAGTAAAGATTGAATCTTTGAATAGAAATACATCAATCTAGGTACCTATTTTGTCACTAGACCATTTTAATATATAAAGATTATATCTTTGAAAAAATATGAGAGTTTTGAGTTAAACTTATTCGAGATCCCTTTCACGTCACGAAGAGTGTTTTAATAAGTAAAGATTAAAATCTTTGAATGAAATTACCACAATCAAGGTACCTATCATGTCACTAGACCATTTTAACGTATAAAAGAGTGTTTTAATGAGTAAGGGTTGAGTCTTTGAATGAAAATACCTCAATAATGTACCTAATATGTCAGTAGACCTTTTTAGTGTATAAAGATTGAATCTTTGAAAGAAAATCAGAGTTTTGAGCTAAACTTATTCGAGTTACCCATGAAGTCACGAAGAGTCTTTTAATGAGTAAAGATTGAATCTTCACATGAAAATAACTCAATAAAGGTACCTATTATGTCACTAAACCATTTTAATGTATAAAGATTGAATCTTTGAAAGAAAATGAGAGTTTTCAGTTAAACTTATTCGAGTTCCCTTCGATGTCCCGAAGAGTGTTTTAATGAGTAAGAATTGAATCTTTGAATAGAAATGCCTCAATCAAGGTACCTATTATGTCACAAGACCATTTTAATGTATAAAGATTAAATCTTTGAAAGCAAAATGAGAGTTTTGAGTTAAACATATTCAGGATCCCATCGACGTCCCGAAGAGTGTTTTAATGAGTGAAGATTGAATCTTCGAATGGAAATACCTCAATCAAGGTACCTATTATGTCACAAGACCATTTTAATGTATAAAGATTAAATCTTTGAAAGAAAATGAGAGTTTTGAGTTAAACTTATTCGGGATCCCTTTGGCGTCACGAAGAGTGCTTTAATGAGTAAAGATCGAATCTTTGAATGAAATTACCTCAATCAAGGTATCTATTATGTCACTAGACCATTTGAACGTATAAAGATTGAATCTCTGAAAGAAAATGAGAGTTCTGAGTTAAACTTATTCAAGTTCCCCTTTACGTCCCGAAGAGTGTTTTAATGAGTAAAGATTTAATCTTTGAATGAGAATACCTCAATAATAAACCTATTATGTCACTAGACCTTTCTAGAGTATAAAGATTGAATCATTGAAAGAAAATCAGAGTTTTGAGCTAAACAGTTTTGAGTTACCCATGAAGTCACGAAGAGTCTTTTAACGAGTAAAGATTGAATCTTCGAATGAAAATAACTCAATAAAGGTACCAATTATGTCACTAAACAATTTTAATGTATAACGATTGAATCTTTGAAAGAAAATGAGAGTTTTGACTTAAATTTATTCGAGATCACTTTTACGTCACACAGAGTGTTTTAATGAGTAAAGATTGAATCTGTGATTGAAAATAACTCAATAAAGGTACCTATCGTGTCACTAAACCTTTTTAATGTACAGAGATTGAATCTTTGAAAGAAAATGAGTGTTTTGAGTTAAACTTATTCGAGTTCCCTTCGACATCCCGAAGAGTGTTTTAATGAGTTAGTATGAAATCTTTGAATGGAAATACCGCAATCAAGGTACCTATTATGTAACAAGACCATTTTGATGTATAAAGATTGAATCTTTGAAAGAAAATGAGAGATTTGAGCTAAACTTATTCGAGATCCCTTCGAAGTCACGAAGCGTGTTTTAAAGATTAAAGTTTGAATCTTTGAATGAAAATTACTGAATAACGGTTCCTATCATGTCACTAAACCTTTTTAATGTATAAAGATTGAATCTTTGGAAGAAAATGAAAGTTCTGAGTTAAACTTATTCGAGTTCCCTTCGACGTCCCGAAGAGTGTTTTAATGATTAAAGATTGAATCATTGAATGGAAAATACCTCAATCAAGGTACTTATTATGTGACTAGACCATTTTAATGTATAAAGATTAAATCTTTGAAAGAAAATGAGAGTTTTGAGTTAAACTTATTCGAGATCTCTTTGACGTCACGAAGAGTGTTTTAAAGTGTAAAGATTGAATCTTTGAATGAAAATAACTGAATAAAGGTACCTATCGTGTCACTTAACCTTTTTAATGTGTAAAGATTGAATCTTTAAAAGAATATGAAAGTTCTGAGTTAAACTTATTCGAGTTCCCTTCGACGTCTCGAAGAGTGTTTTAAAGAGTAAAGATTGAATCATTGAATGGAAATACCTCAATCAAGGTACTTATTATGTCACTAGACCATTTTAATGTATAAGGATTAAATCTTTGAAAGGAAATAAAAGTTTTCAGTTAAACTTATTCGAGATCCCTTTGACGTCACGGAGAGTGTTTTGAAGAGTAAAGATTGAATCTTTGAATGAAACTTACTCAATAAAGGTACCTATCATGTCATTAAACCTTTTTAATATATAAAGATTGAATCTTCGAAAGAAAATGAGAGTTCCGAGTTAAACTTATTCGAGTTCCCTTCGACGTCCCAAAGAGTGTTTTAATGAGTAAAGATTGAATCTTTGAATAGAAATACATCAATCTAGGTACCTATTTTGTCACTAGACCATTTTAATATATAAAGATTATATCTTTGAAAAAATATGAGAGTTTTGAGTTAAACTTATTCGAGATCCCTTTCACGTCACGAAGAGTGTTTTAATAAGTAAAGATTAAAATCTTTGAATGAAATTACCACAATCAAGGTACCTATCATGTCACTAGACCATTTTAACGTATAAAAGAGTGTTTTAATGAGTAAGGGTTGAGTCTTTGAATGAAAATACCTCAATAATGTACCTAATATGTCAGTAGACCTTTTTAGTGTATAAAGATTGAATCTTTGAAAGAAAATCAGAGTTTTGAGCTAAACTTATTCGAGTTACCCATGAAGTCACGAAGAGTCTTTTAATGAGTAAAGATTGAATCTTCACATGAAAATAACTCAATAAAGGTACCTATTATGTCACTAAACCATTTTAATGTATAAAGATTGAATCTTTGAAAGAAAATGAGAGTTTTCAGTTAAACTTATTCGAGTTCCCTTCGATGTCCCGAAGAGTGTTTTAATGAGTAAGAATTGAATCTTTGAATAGAAATGCCTCAATCAAGGTACCTATTATGTCACAAGACCATTTTAATGTATAAAGATTAAATCTTTGAAAGCAAAATGAGAGTTTTGAGTTAAACATATTCAGGATCCCATCGACGTCCCGAAGAGTGTTTTAATGAGTGAAGATTGAATCTTCGAATGGAAATACCTCAATCAAGGTACCTATTATGTCACAAGACCATTTTAATGTATAAAGATTAAATCTTTGAAAGAAAATGAGAGTTTTGAGTTAAACTTATTCGGGATCCCTTTGGCGTCACGAAGAGTGCTTTAATGAGTAAAGATCGAATCTTTGAATGAAATTACCTCAATCAAGGTATCTATTATGTCACTAGACCATTTGAACGTATAAAGATTGAATCTCTGAAAGAAAATGAGAGTTCTGAGTTAAACTTATTCAAGTTCCCCTTTACGTCCCGAAGAGTGTTTTAATGAGTAAAGATTTAATCTTTGAATGAGAATACCTCAATAATAAACCTATTATGTCACTAGACCTTTCTAGAGTATAAAGATTGAATCATTGAAAGAAAATCAGAGTTTTGAGCTAAACAGTTTTGAGTTACCCATGAAGTCACGAAGAGTCTTTTAACGAGTAAAGATTGAATCTTCGAATGAAAATAGCTCAATAAAGGTACCAATTATGTCACTAAACAATTTTAATGTATAACGATTGAATCTTTGAAAGAAAATGAGAGTTTTGACTTAAATTTATTCGAGATCACTTTTACGTCACACAGAGTGTTTTAATGAGTAAAGATTGAATCTGTGAATGAAAATAACTCAATAAAGGTACCTATCGTGTCACTAAACCTTTTTAATGTACAGAGATTGAATCTTTGAAAGAAAATGAGTGTTTTGAGTTAAACTTATTCGAGTTCCCTTCGACATCCCGAAGAGTGTTTTAATGAGTAAGTATGAAATCTTTGAATGGAAATACCGCAATCAAGGTACCTATTATGTAACAAGACCATTTTGATGTATAAAGATTGAATCTTTGAAAGAAAATGAGAGATTTGAGCTAAACTTATTCGAGATCCCTTCGAAGTCACGAAGCGTGTTTTAAAGATTAAAGTTTGAATCTTTGAATGAAAATTACTGAATAACGGTTCCTATCATGTCACTAAACCTTTTTAATGTATAAAGATTGAATCTTTGGAAGAAAATGAAAGTTCTGAGTTAAACTTATTCGAGTTCCCTTCGACGTCCCGAAGAGTGTTTTAATGATTAAAGATTGAATCATTGAATGGAAAATACCTCAATCAAGGTACTTATTATGTGACTAGACCATTTTAATGTATAAAGATTAAATCTTTGAAAGAAAATGAGAGTTTTGAGTTAAACTTATTCGAGATCTCTTTGACGTCACGAAGAGTGTTTTAAAGTGTAAAGATTGAATCTTTGAATGAAAATAACTGAATAAAGGTACCTATCGTGTCACTTAACCTTTTTAATGTGTAAAGATTGAATCTTTAAAAGAATATGAAAGTTCTGAGTTAAACTTATTCGAGTTCCCTTCGACGTCTCGAAGAGTGTTTTAAAGAGTAAAGATTGAATCATTGAATGGAAATACCTCAATCAAGGTACTTATTATGTCACTAGACCATTTTAATGTATAAGGATTAAATCTTTGAAAGGAAATAAAAGTTTTGAGTTAAACTTATTCGAGATCCCTTTGACGTCACGGAGAGTGTTTTGAAGAGTAAAGATTGAATCTTTGAATGAAACTAACTCAATAAAGGTACCTATCATGTCATTAAACCTTTTTAATATATAAAGATTGAATCTTCGAAAGAAAATGAGAGTTCCGAGTTAAACTTATTCGAGTTCCCTTCGACGTCCCAAAGAGTGTTTTAATGAGTAAAGATTGAATCTTTGAATAGAAATACATCAATCTAGGTACCTATTATGTCACTAGACCATTTTAATATATAAAGATTAAATCTTTGAAAAAAAATGAGAATTTTGAGTTAAACTTATTCGAGATCCCTTTCACGTCACGAAGAGTGTTTTAATAAGTAAAGATTAAAATCTTTGAATGAAATTACCTCAATCAAGGTACCTATCATGTCACTAGACCATTTTAACGTATAAAAGAGTGTTTTAATGAGTAAGGGTTGAGTCTTTGAATGAAAATACCTCAATAATGTACCTAATATGTCAGTAGACCTTTTTAGTGTATAAAGATTGAATCTTTGAAAGAAAATCAGAGTTTTGAGCTAAACTTATTCGAGTTACCCATGAAGTCACGAAGAGTCTTTTAATGAGTAAAGATTGAATCTTCACATGAAAATAACTCAATAAAGGTACCTATTATGTCACTAAACCATTTTAATGTATAAAGATTGAATCTTTGAAAGAAAATGAGAGTTTTGAGTTAAACTTATTCGAGTTCCCTTCGATGTCCCGAAGAGTGTTTTAATGAGTAAGAATTGAATCTTTGAATAGAAATGCCTCAATCAAGGTACCTATTATGTCACAAGACCATTTTAATGTATAAAGATTAAATCTTTGAAAGCAAAATGAGAGTTTTGAGTTAAACATATTCAGGATCCCATCGACGTCCCGAAAAGTGTTTTAATGAGTGAAGATTGAATCTTCGAATGGAAATACCTCAATCAAGGTACCTATTATGTCACAAGACCATTTTAATGTATAAAGATTAAATCTTTGAAAGAAAATGAGAGTTTTGAGTTAAACTTATTCGGGATCCCTTTGGCGTCACGAAGAGTGCTTTAATGAGTAAAGATCGAATCTTTGAATGAAATTACCTCAATCAAGGTATCTATTATGTCACTAGACCATTTGAACGTATAAAGATTGAATCTCTGAAAGAAAATGAGAGTTCTGAGTTAAACTTATTCAAGTTCCCTTTTACGTCCCGAAGAGTGTTTTAATGAGTAAAGATTTAATCTTTGAATGAGAATACCTCAATAATAAACCTATTATGTCACTAGACCTTTCTAGAGTATAAAGATTGAATCATTGAAAGAAAATCAGAGTTTTGAGCTAAACAGTTTTGAGTTACCCATGAAGTCACGAAGAGTCTTTTAACGAGTAAAGATTGAATCTTCGAATGAAAATAACTCAATAAAGGTACCAATCATGTCACTAAACAATTTTAATGTATAAAGATTGAATCTTTGAAAGAAAATGAGAGTTTTGAGTTAAATTTATTCGAGATCACTTTTACGTCACACAGAGTGTTTTAATGAGTAAAGATTGAGTCTGTGAATGAAAATAACTCAATAAAGGTACCTATCGTGTCACTAAACCTTTTTAATGTACAGAGATTGAATCTTTGAAAGAAAATGAGTGTTTTGAGTTAAACTTATTCGAGTTCCCTTCGACATCCCGAAGAGTGTTTTAATGAGTAAGTATGAAATCTTTGAATGAAAATACCGCAATCAAGGTACCTATTATGTAACAAGACCATTTTGATGTATAAAGATTGAATCTTTGAAAGAAAATGAGAGTTTTGAGCTAAACTTATTCGAGATCCCTTCGAAGTCACGAAGCGTGTTTTAAAGATTAAAGTTTGAATCTTTGAATGAAAATTACTGAATAACGGTTCCTATCATGTCACTAAACCTTTTTAATGTATAAAGATTGAATCTTTGGAAGAAAATGAAAGTTCTGAGTTAAACTTATTCGAGTTCCCTTCGACGTCCCGAAGAGTGTTTTAATGATTAAAGATTGAATCATTGAATGGAAAATACCTCAATCAAGGTACTTATTATGTGACTAGACGATTTTAATGTATAAAGATTAAATCTTTGAAAGAAAATGAGAGTTTTGAGTTAAACTTATTCGAGATCTCTTTGACGTCACGAAGAGTGTTTTAAAGTGTAAAGATTGAATCTTTAAAAGAATATGAAAGTTCTGAGTTAAACTTATTCGAGTTCCCTTCGACGTCTCGAAGAGTGTTTTAAAGAGTGAAGATTGAATCATTGAATGGAAATACCTCAATCAAGGTACTTATTATGTCACTAGACCATTTTAATGTATAAGGATTAAATCTTTGAAAGGAAATAAAAGTTTTCAGTTAAACTTATTCGAGATCCCTTTGACGTCACGGAGAGTGTTTTGAAGAGTAAAGATTGAATCTTTGAATGAAACTTACTCAATAAAGGTACCTATCATGTCATTAAACCTTTTTAATATATAAAGATTGAATCTTCGAAAGAAAATGAGAGTTCCGAGTTAAACTTATTCGAGTTCCCTTCGACGTCCCAAAGAGTGTTTTAATGAGTAAAGATTGAATCTTTGAATAGAAATACATCAATCTAGGTACCTATTTTGTCACAAGACCATTTTAATATATAAAGATTATATCTTTGAAAAAATATGAGAGTTTTGAGTTAAACTTATTCGAGATCCCTTTCACGTCACGAAGAGTGTTTTAATAAGTAAAGATTAAAATCTTTGAATGAAATTACCACAATCAAGGTACCTATCATGTCACTAGACCATTTTAACGTATAAAAGAGTGTTTTAATGAGTAAGGGTTGAGTCTTTGAATGAAAATACCTCAATAATGTACCTAATATGTCAGTAGACCTTTTTAGTGTATAAAGATTGAATCTTTGAAAGAAAATCAGAGTTTTGAGCTAAACTTATTCGAGTTACCCATGAAGTCACGAAGAGTCTTTTAATGAGTAAAGATTGAATCTTCACATGAAAATAACTCAATAAAGGTACCTATTATGTCACTAAACCATTTTAATGTATAAAGATTGAATCTTTGAAAGAAAATGAGAGTTTTCAGTTAAACTTATTCGAGTTCCCTTCGATGTCCCGAAGAGTGTTTTAATGAGTAAGAATTGAATCTTTGAATAGAAATGCCTCAATCAAGGTACCTATTATGTCACAAGACCATTTTAATGTATAAAGATTAAATCTTTGAAAGCAAAATGAGAGTTTTGAGTTAAACATATTCAGGATCCCATCGACGTCCCGAAGAGTGTTTTAATGAGTGAAGATTGAATCTTCGAATGGAAATACCTCAATCAAGGTACCTATTATGTCACAAGACCATTTTAATGTATAAAGATTAAATCTTTGAAAGAAAATGAGAGTTTTGAGTTAAACTTATTCGGGATCCCTTTGGCGTCACGAAGAGTGCTTTAATGAGTAAAGATCGAATCTTTGAATGAAATTACCTCAATCAAGGTATCTATTATGTCACTAGACCATTTGAACGTATAAAGATTGAATCTCTGAAAGAAAATGAGAGTTCTGAGTTAAACTTATTCAAGTTCCCCTTTACGTCCCGAAGAGTGTTTTAATGAGTAAAGATTTAATCTTTGAATGAGAATACCTCAATAATAAACCTATTATGTCACTAGACCTTTCTAGAGTATAAAGATTGAATCATTGAAAGAAAATCAGAGTTTTGAGCTAAACAGTTTTGAGTTACCCATGAAGTCACGAAGAGTCTTTTAACGAGTAAAGATTGAATCTTCGAATGAAAATAACTCAATAAAGGTACCAATTATGTCACTAAACAATTTTAATGTATAACGATTGAATCTTTGAAAGAAAATGAGAGTTTTGACTTAAATTTATTCGAGATCACTTTTACGTCACACAGAGTGTTTTAATGAGTAAAGATTGAATCTGTGAATGAAAATAACTCAATAAAGGTACCTATCGTGTCACTAAACCTTTTTAATGTACAGAGATTGAATCTTTGAAAGAAAATGAGTGTTTTGAGTTAAACTTATTCGAGTTCCCTTCGACATCCCGAAGAGTGTTTTAATGAGTAAGTATGAAATCTTTGAATGGAAATACCGCAATCAAGGTACCTATTATGTAACAAGACCATTTTGATGTATAAAGATTGAATCTTTGAAAGAAAATGAGAGTTTGAGCTAAACTTATTCGCGATCCCTTCGAAGTCACGAAGCGTGTTTTAAAGATTAAAGTTTGAATCTTTGAATGAAAATTACTGAATAACGGTTCCTATCATGTCACTAAACCTTTTTAATGTATAAAGATTGAATCTTTGGAAGAAAATGAAAGTTCTGAGTTAAACTTATTCGAGTTCCCTTCGACGTCCCGAAGAGTGTTTTAATGATTAAAGATTGAATCATTGAATGGAAAATTCCTCAATCAAGGTATTATTATGTGACTAGACCATTTTAATGTAAAAAGATTAAATCTTTGAAAGAAAATGAGAGTTTTGAGTTAAACTTATTCGAGATCTCTTTGACGTCACGAAGAGTGTTTTAAAGTGTAAAGATTGAATCTTTGAATGAAAATAACTGAATAAAGGTACCTATCATGTCACTTAACCTTTTTAATGTGTAAAGATTGAATCTTTAAAAGAATATGAAAGTTCTGAGTTAAACTTATTCGAGTTCCCTTCGACGTCTCGAAGAGTGTTTTAAAGAGTAAAGATTGAATCATTGAATGGAAATACCTCAATCAAGGTACTTATTATGTCACTAGACCATTTTAATGTATAAGGATTAAATCTTTGAAAGGAAATAAAAGTTTTGAGTTAAACTTATTCGAGATCCCTTTGACGTCACGGAGAGTGTTTTGAAGAGTAAAGATTGAATCTTTGAATGAAACTAACTCAATAAAGGTACCTATCATGTCATTAAACCTTTTTAATATATAAAGATTGAATCTTCGAAAGAAAATGAGAGTTCCGAGTTAAACTTATTCGAGTTCCCTTCGACGTCCCAAAGAGTGTTTTAATGAGTAAAGATTGAATCTTTGAATAGAAATACATCAATCTAGGTACCTATTATGTCACTAGACCATTTTAATATATAAAGATTAAATCTTTGAAAAAAAATGAGAGTTTTGAGTTAAACTTATTCGAGATCCCTTACACGTCACGAAGAGTGTTTTAATAAGTAAAGATTAAATCTTTGAATGAAATTACCTCAATCAAGGTACCTATCATGTCACTAGACCATTTTAACGTATAAAAGAGTGTTTTAATGAGTAAGGGTTGAGTCTTTGAATGAAAATACCTCAATAATGTACCTAATATGTCAGTAGACCTTTTTAGTGTATAAAGATTGAATCTTTGAAAGAAAATCAGAGTTTTGAGCTAAACTTATTCGAGTTACCCATGAAGTCACGAAGAGTCTTTTGATGAGTAAAGATTGAATCTTCACATAAAAATAACTCAATAAAGGTACCTATTATGTCACTAAACCATTTTAATGTATAAAGATTGAATCTTTGAAAGAAAATGAGAGTTTTGAGTTAAACTTATTCGAGTTCCCTTCGATGTCCCGAAGAGTGTTTTAATGAGTAAGAATTGAATCTTTGAATAGAAATGCCTCAATCAAGGTACCTATTATGTCACAAGACCATTTCAATGTATAAAGATTAAATCTTTGAAAGCAAAATGAGAGTTTTGAGTTAAACATATTCAGGATCCCATCGACGTCCAGAAGAGTGTTTTAATGAGTGAAGATTGAATCTTCGAATGGAAATACCTCAATCAAGGTACCTATTATGTCACAAGACCATTTTAATGTATAAAGATTAAATCTTTGAAAGAAAATGAGAGTTTTGAGTTAAACTTATTCGGGATCCCTTTGGCGTCACGAAGAGTGCTTTAATGAGTAAAGATCGAATCTTTGAATGAAATTACCTCAATCAAGGTATCTATTATGTCACTAGACCATTTGAACGTATAAAGATTGAATCTCTGAAAGAAAATGAGAGTTCTGAGTTAAACTTATTCAAGTTCCCTTTTACGTCCCGAAGAGTGTTTTAATGAGTAAAGATTTAATCTTTGAATGAGAATACCTCAATAATAAACCTATTATGTCACTAGACCTTTCTAGAGTATAAAGATTGAATCATTGAAAGAAAATCAGAGTTTTGAGCTAAACAGTTTTGAGTTACCCATGAAGTCACGAAGAGTCTTTTAACGAGTAAAGATTGAATCTTCGAATGAAAATAACTCAATAAAGGTACCAATTATGTCACTAAACAATTTTAATGTATAAAGATTGAATCTTTGAAAGAAAATGAGAGTTTTGAGTTAAATTTATTCGAGATCACTTTTACGTCACACAGAGTGTTTTAATGAGTAAAGATTGAATCTGTGAATGAAAATAACTCAATAAAGGTACCTATCGTGTCACTAAACCTTTTTAATGTACAGAGATTGAATCTTTGAAAGAAAATGAGTGTTTTGAGTTAAACTTATTCAAGTTCCCTTCGACATCCCGAAGAGTGTTTTAATGAGTAAGTATGAAATCTTTGAATGGAAATACCGTAATCAAGGTACCTATTATGTAACAAGACCATTTTGATGTATAAAGATTGAATCTTTGAAAGAAAATGAGAGTTTTGAGCTAAACTTATTCGAGATCCCTTCGAAGTCACGAAGCGTGTTTAAAGATTAAAGTTTGAATCTTTGAATGAAAATTACTGAATAACGGTTCCTATCATGTCACTAAACCTTTTTAATGTATAAAGATTGAATCTTTGGAAGAAAATGAAAGTTCTGAGTTAAACTTATTCGAGTTCCCTTCGACGTCCCGAAGAGTGTTTTAATGATTACAGATTGAATCATTGAATGGAAAATACCTCAATCAAGGTACTTATTATGTGACTAGACCATTTTAATGTATAAAGATTAAATCTTTGAAAGAAAATGAGAGTTTTGAGTTAAACTTATTCGAGATCTCTTTGACGTCACGAAGAGTGTTTTAAAGTGTAAAGATTGAATCTTTGAATGAAAATAACTGAATAAAGGTACCTATCGTGTCACTTAACCTTTTTAATGTGTAAAGATTGAATCTTTAAAAGAATATGAAAGTTCTGAGTTAAATTTATTCGAGTTCCCTTCGACGTCTCAAAGAGTGTTTTAAAGAGTAAAGATTGAATCATTGAATGGAAATACCTCAATCAGGGTACTTATTATGTCACTAGACCATTTTAATGTATAAGGATTAAATCTTTCAAAGGAAATAAAAGTTTTGAGTTAAACTTATTCGAGATCCCTTTGACGTCACGGAGAGTGTTTTGAAGAGTAAAGATTGAATCTTTGAATGAAACTAACTCAATAAAGGTACCTATCATGTCATTAAACCTTTTTAATATATAAAGATTGAATCTTCGAAAGAAAATGAGAGTTCCGAGTTAAACTTATTCGAGTTCCCTTCGACGTCCCAAAGAGTGTTTTAATGAGTAAAGATTGAATCTTTGAATAGAAATACATCAATCTTGGTACCAATTATGTCACTAGACCATTTTAATATATAAAGATTAAATCTTTGAAAAAAAATGAGAGTTTTGAGTTAAACTTTTTCGAGATCCCTTTCACGTCACGAAGAGTGTTTTAATAATTAAAGATTAAAATCTTTGAATGAAATTACCTCAATCAAGGTACCTATCATGTCACTAGACCATTTTAACGTATAAAAGAGTGTTTTAATGAGTAAGGGTTGAGTCTTTGAATGAAAATACCTCAATAATGTTCCTAATATGTCAGTAGACCTTTTTAGTGTATAAAGATTGAATCTTTGAAAGAAAATCAGAGTTTTGAGCTAAACTTATTCGAGTTACCCATGAAGTCACGAAGAGTCTTTTAATGAGTAAAGATTGAATCTTCACATGAAAATAACTCAATAAAGGTACCTATTATGTCACTAAACCATTTTAATGTATAAAGATTGAATCTTTGAAAGAAAATGAGAGTTTTCAGTTAAACTTATTCGAGTTCCCTTCGATGTCCCGAAGAGTGTTTTAATGAGTAAGAATTGAATCTTTGAATAGAAATGCCTCAATCAAGGTACCTATTATGTCACAAGACCATTTTAATGTATAAAGATTAAATCTTTGAAAGCAAAATGAGAGTTTTGAGTTAAACATATTCAGGATCCCATCGACGTCCCGAAGAGTGTTTTAATGAGTGAAGATTGAATCTTCGAATGGAAATACCTCAATCAAGGTACCTATTATGTCACAAGACCATTTTAATGTATAAAGATTAAATCTTTGAAAGAAAATGAGAGTTTTGAGTTAAACTTATTCGGGATCCCTTTGGCGTCACGAAGAGTGCTTTAATGAGTAAAGATCGAATCTTTGAATGAAATTACCTCAATCAAGGTATCTATTATGTCACTAGACCATTTGAACGTATAAAGATTGAATCTCTGAAAGAAAATGAGAGTTCTGAGTTAAACTTATTCAAGTTCCCTTTTACGTCCCGAAGAGTGTTTTAATGAGTAAAGATTTAATCTTTGAATGAGAATACCTCAATAATAAACCTATTATGTCACTAGACCTTTCTAGAGTATAAAGATTGAATCATTGAAAGAAAATCAGAGTTTTGAGCTAAACAGTTTTGAGTTACCCATGAAGTCACGAAGAGTCTTTTAACGAGTAAAGATTGAATCTTGGAATGAAAATAACTCAATAAAGGTACCAATTATGTCACTATACAATTTTAATGTATAAAGATTGAATCTTTGAAAGAAAATGAGAGTTTTGAGTTAAATTTATTCGAGATCACTTTTACGTCACACAGAGTGTTTTAATGAGTAAAGATTGAGTCTGTGAATGAAAATAACTCAATAAAGGTACCTATCGTGTCACTAAACCTTTTTAATGTACAGAGATTGAATCTTTGAAAGAAAATGAGTGTTTTGAGTTAAACTTATTCGAGTTCCCTTCGACATCCCGAAGAGTGTTTTAATGAGTAAGTATGAAATCTTTGAATGGAAATACCGCAATCAAGGTACCTATTATGTAACAAGACCATTTTGATGTATAAAGATTGAATCTTTGAAAGAAAATGAGATTTTTGAGCTAAACTTATTCGAGATCCCTTCGAAGTCACGAAGCGTGTTTTAAAGATTAAAGTTTGAATCTTTGAATGAAAATTACTGAATAACGGTTCCTATCATGTCACTAAACCTTTTTAATGTATAAAGATTGAATCTTTGGAAGAAAATGAAAGTTCTGAGTTAAACTTATTCGAGTTCCCTTCGACGTCCCGAAGAGTGTTTTAATGATTAAAGATTGAATCATTGAATGGAAAATACCTCAATCAAGGTACTTATTATGTGACTAGACCATTTTAATGTATAAAGATTAAATCTTTGAAAGAAAATGAGAGTTTTGAGTTAAACTTATTCGAGATCTCTTTGACGTCACGAAGAGTGTTTTAAAGTGTAAAGATTGAATCCTTGAATGAAAATAACTGAATAAAGGTACCTATCGTGTCACTTAACCTTTTTAATGTGTAAAGATTGAATCTTTAAAAGAATATGAAAGTTCTGAGTTAAACTTATTCGAGTTCCCTTCGACGTCTCGAAGAGTGTTTTAAAGAGTAAAGATTGAATCATTGAATGGAAATACCTCAATCAAGGTACTTATTATGTCACTAGACCATTTTAATGTATAAGGATTAAATCTGTGAAAGGAAATAAAAGTTTTGAGTTAAACTTATTCGAGATCCCTTTGACGTCACGGAGAGTGTTTTGAAGAGTAAAGATTGAATCTTTGAATGAAACTTACTCAATAAAGGTACCTATCATGTCATTAAACTTTTTTAATATATAAAGATTGAATCTTCGAAAGAAAATGAGAGTTCCGAGTTAAACTTATTCGAGTTCCCTTCGACGTCCCAAAGAGTGTTTTAATGAGTAAAGATTGAATCTTTGAATAGAAATACATCAATCTAGGTACCTATTATGTCACTAGACCATTTTAATACATAAAGATTAAATCTTTGAAAAAAAATGAGAGTTTTGAGTTAAACTTATTCGAGATCCCTTTCACGTCACGAAGAGTGTTTTAATAAGTAAAGATTAAAATCTTTGAATGAAATTACCTCAATCAAGGTACCTATCATGTCACTAAACCATTTTAACGTATAAAAGAGTGTTTTAATGAGTAAGGGTTGAGTCTTTGAATGAAAATACCTCAATAATGTACCTAATATGTCAGTAGACCTTTTTAGTGTATAAAGATTGAATCTTTGAAAGAAAATCAGAGTTTTGAGCTAAACTTATTCGAGTTACCCATGAAGTCACGAAGAGTCTTTTAATGAGTAAAGATTGAATCTTCACATGAAAATAACTCAATAAAGGTACCTATTATGTCACTAAACCATTTTAATGTATAAAGATTGAATCTTTGAAAGAAATTGAGAGTTTTGAGTTAAACTTATTCGAGTTCCCTTCGATGTCCCAAAGAGTGTTTTAATGAGTAAGAATTGAATCTTTGAATAGAAATACCTCAATCAAGGTACCTATTATGTCACAAGACCATTTTAATGTATATAGATTAAATCTTTGAAAGCAAAATGAGAGTTTTGAGTTAAACATATTCAGGATCCCATCGACGTCCCGAAGAGTGTTTTAATGAGTGAAGATTGAATCTTCGAATGGAAATACCTCAATCAAGGTACCTATTATGTCACAAGACCATTTTAATGTATAAAGATTAAATCTTTGAAAGAAAATGAGGGTTTTGAGTTAAACTTATTCGGGATCCCTTTGGCGTCACGAAGAGTGCTTTAATGAGTAAAGATCGAATCTTTGAATGAAATTACCTCAATCAAGGTATCTATTATGTCACTAGACCATTTGAACGTATAAAGATTGAATCTCTGAAAGAAAATGAGAGTTCTGAGTTAAACTTATTCAAGTTCCCTTTTACGTCCCGAAGAGTGTTTTAATGAGTAAAGATTTAATCTTTGAATGAGAATACCTCAATAATAAACCTATTATGTCACTAGACCTTTCTAGAGTATAAAGATTGAATCATTGAAAGAAAATCAGAGTTTTGAGCTAAACAGTTTTGAGTTACCCATAAAGTCACGAAGAGTCTTTTAACGAGTAAAGATTGAATCTTCGAATGAAAATAACTCAATAAAGGTACCAATTATGTCACTAAACAATTTTAATGTATAAAGATTGAATCTTTGAAAGAAAATGAGAGTTTTGAGTTAAATTTATTCGAGATCACTTTTACGTCACACAGAGTGTTTTAATGAGTAAAGATTGAATCTGTGAATGAAAATAACTCAATAAAGGTACCTATCGTGTCACTAAACCTTTTTAATGTACAGAGATTGAATCTTTGAAAGAAAATGAGTGTTTTGAGTTAAACTTATTCGAGTTCCCTTCGACATCCCGAAGAGTGTTTTAATGAGTAAGTATGAAATCTTTGAATGGAAATACCGCAATCAAGGTACCTATTATGTAACAAGACCATTTTGATGTATAAAGATTGAATCTTTGAAAGAAAATGAGAGTTTTGAGCTAAACTTATTCGAGATCCCTTCGAAGTCACGAAGCGTGTTTTAAAGATTAAAGTTTGAATCTTTGAATGAAAATTACTGAATAACGGTTCCTATCATGTCACTAAACCTTTTTAATGTATAAAGATTGAATCTTTGGAAGAAAATGAAAGTTCTGAGTTAAACTTATTCGAGTTCCCTTCGACGTCCCGAAGAGTGTTTTAATGATTAAAGATTGAATCATTGAATGGAAAATACCTCAATCAAGGTACTTATTATGTGACTAGACCATTTTAATGTATAAAGATTAAATCTTTGAAAGAAAATGAGAGTTTTGAGTTAAACTTATTCGAGATCTCTTTGACGTCACGAAGAGTGTTTTAAAGTGTAAAGATTGAATCTTTGAATGAAAATAACTGAATAAAGGTACCTATCGTGTCACTTAACCTTTTTAATGTGTAAAGATTGAATCTTTAAAAGAATATGAAAGTTCTGAGTTAAACTTATTCGAGTTCCCTTCGACGTCTCGAAGAGTGTTTTAAAGAGTAAAGATTGAATCATTGAATGGAAATACCTCAATCAAGGTACTTATTATGTCACTAGACCATTTTAATGTATAAGGATTAATTCTTTGAAAGGAATAAAAGTTTTGAGTTAAACTTATTCGAGATCCCTTTGACGTCACGGAGAGTGTTTTGAAGAGTAAAGATTGAATCTTTGAATGAAACTAACTCAATAAAGGTACCTATCATGTCATTAAACCTTTTTAATATATAAAGATTGAATCTTCGAAAGAAAATGAGAGTTCCGAGTTAAACTTATTCGAGTTCCCTTCGACGTCCCAAAGAGTGTTTTAATGAGTAAAGATTGAATCTTTGAATAGAAATACATCAATCTAGGTACCTATTATGTCACTAGACCATTTTAATATATAAAGATTAAATCTTTGAAAAAAAATGAGAGTTTTGAGTTAAACTTATTCGAGATCCCTTTCACGTCACGAAGAGTGTTTTAATAAGTAAAGATTGAAATCTTTGAATGAAATTACCTCAATCAAGGTACCTATCATGTCACTAGACCATTTTAACGTATAAAAGAGTGTTTTAATGAGTAAGGGTTGAGTCTTTGAGTGAAAATACCTCAATAATGTACCTAATATGTCAGTAGACCTTTTTAGTGTATAAAGATTGAATCTTTGAAAGAAAATCAGAGTTTTGAGCTAAACTTATTCGAGTTACCCATGAAGTCACGAAGAGTCTTTTAATGAGTAAAGATTGAATCTTCACATGAAAATAACTCAATAAAGGTACCTATTATGTCACTAAACCATTTTAATGTATAAAGATTGAATCTTTGAAAGAAAATGAGAGTTTTGAGTTAAACTTATTCGAGTTCCCTTCGATGTCCCGAAGAGTGTTTTAATGAGTAAGAATTGAATCTTTGAATAGAAATGCCTCAATCAAGGTACCTATTATGTCACAAGACCATTTTAATGTATAAAGATTAAATCTTTGAAAGCAAAATGAGAGTTTTGAGTTAAACATATTCAGGATCCCATCGACGTCCCGAAGAGTGTTTTAATGAGTGAAGATTGAATCTTCGAATGGAAATACCTCAATCAAGGTACCTATTATGTCACAAGACCATTTTAATGTATAAAGATTAAATCTTTGAAAGAAAATGAGAGTTTTGAGTTAAACTTATTCGGGATCCCTTTGGCGTCACGAAGAGTGCTTTAATGAGTAAAGATCGAATCTTTGAATGAAATTACCTCAATCAAGGTATCTATTATGTCACTAGACCATTTGAACGTATAAAGATTGAATCTCTGAAAGAAAATGAGAGTTCTGAGTTAAACTTATTCAAGTTCCCCTTTACGTCCCGAAGAGTGTTTTAATGAGTAAAGATTTAATCTTTGAATGAGAATACCTCAATAATAAACCTATTATGTCACTAGACCTTTCTAGAATCATTGAAAGAAAATCAGAGTTTTGAGCTAAACAGTTTTGAGTTACCCATGAAGTCACGAAGAGTCTTTTAACGAGTAAAGATTGAATCTTCGAATGAAAATAACTCAATAAAGGTACCAATTATGTCACTAAACAATTTTAATGTATAAAGATTGAATCTTTGAAAGAAAATGAGAGTTTTGAGTTAAATTTATTCGAGATCACTTTTACGTCACACAGAGTGTTTTAATGAGTAAAGATTGAATCTGTGAATGAAAATAACTCAATAAAGGTACCTATCGTGTCACAAAACATTTTTAATGTATAGAGATTGAATCTTTGAAAGAAAATGAGTGTTTTGAGTTAAACTTATTCGAGTTCCCTTCGACATCCCGAAGAGTGTTTTAATGAGTAAGTATGAAATCTTTGAATGGAAATACCGCAATCAAGGTACCTATTATGTAACAAGACCATTTTGATGTATAAAGATTGAATCTTTGAAAGAAAATGAGAGTTTTGAGCTAAACTTATTCGAGATCCCTTCGAAGTCACGAAGCGTGTTTTAAAGATTAAAGTTTGAATCTTTGAATGAAAATTACTGAATAACGGTTCCTATCATGTCACTAAACCTTTTTAATGTATAAAGATTGAATCTTTGGAAGAAAATGAAAGTTCTGAGTTAAACTTATTCGAGTTCCCTTCGACGTCCCGAAGAGTGTTTTAATGATTAAAGATTGAATCATTGAATGGAAAATACCTCAATCAAGGTACTTATTATGTGACTAGACCATTTTAATGTATAAAGATTAAATCTTTGAAAGAAAATGAGAGTTTTGAGTTAAACTTATTCGAGATCTCTTTGACGTCACGAAGAGTGTTTTAAAGTGTAAAGATTGAATCTTTGAATGAAAATAACTGAATAAAGGTACCTATCGTGTCACTTAACCTTTTTAATGTGTAAAGATTGAATCTTTAAAAGAATATGAAAGTTCTGAGTTAAACTTATTCGAGTTCCCTTCGACGTCCCGAAGAGTGTTTTAATGATTAAAGATTGAATCATTGAATGGAAAATACCTCAATCAAGGTACTTATTATGTGACTAGACCATTTTAATGTATAAAGATTAAATCTTTGAAAGAAAATGAGAGTTTTGAGTTAAACTTATTCGAGATCTCTTTGACGTCACGAAGAGTGTTTTAAAGTGTAAAGATTGAATCTTTGAATGAAAATAACTGAATAAAGGTACCTATCGTGTCACTTAACCTTTTTAATGTATAAAGATTGAATCTTTAAAGGAATATGAAAGTTCTGAGTTAAACTTATTCGAGTTCCCTTCGACGTCTCGAAGAGTGTTTTAAAGAGTAAAGATTGAATCATTGAATGGAAATACCTCAATCAAGGTACTTATTATGTCACTAGACCATTTTAATGTATAAGGATTAAATCTTTGAAAGGAAATAAAAGTTTTGAGTTAAACTTATTCGAGATCCCTTTGACGTCACGGAGAGTGTTTTGAAGAGTAAAGATTGAATCTTTGAATGAAACTAACTCAATAAAGGTACCTATCAAGTCATTAAACCTTTTTAATATATAAAGATTGAATCTTCGAAAGAAAATGAGAGTTCCGAGTTAAACTTATTCGAGTTCCCTTCGACGTCCCAAAGAGTGTTTTAATGAGTAAAGATTGAATCTTTGAATAGAAATACATCAATCTAGGTACCTATTATGTCACTAGACCATTTTAATATATAAAGATTAAATCTTTGAAAAAAAATGAGAGTTTTGAGTTAAACTTATTCGAGATCCCTTTCACGTCACGAAGAGTGTTTTAATAAGTAAAGATTAAAATCTTTGAATGAAATTACCTCAATCAAGGTACCTATCATGTCACTAGACCATTTTAACGTATAAAAGAGTGTTTTAATGAGTAAGGGTTGAGTCTTTGAATGAAAATACCTCAATAATGTACCTAATATGTCAGTAGACCTTTTTAGTGTATAAAGATTGAATCTTTGAAAGAAAATCAGAGTTTTGAGCTAAACTTATTCGAGTTACCCCTGAAGTCACGAAGAGTCTTTTAATGAGTAAAGATTGAATCTTCACATGAAAATAACTCAATAAAGGTACATATTATGTCACTAAACCATTTTAATGTATAAAGATTGAATCTTTGAAAGAAAATGAGAGTTTTGAGTTAAACTTATTCGAGTTCCCTTCGATGTCCCGAAGAGTGTTTTAATGAGTAAGAATTGAATTTTTGAATAGAAATGCCTCAATCAAGGTACCTATTATGTCACAAGACCATTTTAATGTATAAAGATTAAATCTTTGAAAGCAAAATGAGAGTTTTGAGTTAAACATATTCAGGATCCCATCGACGTCCCGAAGAGTGTTTTAATGAGTGAAGATTGAATCTTCGAATGGAAATACCTCAATCAAGGTACCTATTATGTCACAAGACCATTTTAATGTATAAAGATTAAATCTTTGAAAGAAAATGAGAGTTTTGAGTTAAACTTATTCGGGATCCCTTTGGCGTCACGAAGAGTGCTTTAATGAGTAAAGATCGAATCTTTGAATGAAATTACCTCAATCAAGGTATCTATTATGTCACTAGACCATTTGAACGTATAAAGATTGAATCTCTGAAAGAAAATGAGAGTTCTGAGTTAAACTTATTCAAGTTCCCCTTTACGTCCCGAAGAGTGTTTTAATGAGTAAAGATTTAATCTTTGAATGAGAATACCTCAATAATAAACCTATTATGTCACTAGACCTTTCTAGAATCATTGAAAGAAAATCAGAGTTTTGAGCTAAACAGTTTTGAGTTACCCATGAAGTCACGAAGAGTCTTTTAACGAGTAAAGATTGAATCTTCGAATGAAAATAACTCAATAAAGGTACCAATTATGTCACTAAACAATTTTAATGTATAAAGATTGAATCTTTGAAAGAAAATGAGAGTTTTGAGTTAAATTTATTCGAGATCACTTTTACGTCACACAGAGTGTTTTAATGAGTAAAGATTGAATCTGTGAATGAAAATAACTCAATAAAGGTACCTATCGTGTCACAAAACATTTTTAATGTATAGAGATTGAATCTTTGAAAGAAAATGAGTGTTTTGAGTTAAACTTATTCGAGTTCCCTTCGACATCCCGAAGAGTGTTTTAATGAGTAAGTATGAAATCTTTGAATGGAAATACCGCAATCAAGGTACCTATTATGTAACAAGACCATTTTGATGTATAAAGATTGAATCTTTGAAAGAAAATGAGAGTTTTGAGCTAAACTTATTCGAGATCCCTTCGAAGTCACGAAGCGTGTTTTAAAGATTAAAGTTTGAATCTTTGAATGAAAATTACTGAATAACGGTTCCTATCATGTCACTAAACCTTTTTAATGTATAAAGATTGAATCTTTGGAAGAAAATGAAAGTTCTGAGTTAAACTTATTCGAGTTCCCTTCGACGTCCCGAAGAGTGTTTTAATGATTAAAGATTGAATCATTGAATGGAAAATACCTCAATCAAGGTACTTATTATGTGACTAGACCATTTTAATGTATAAAGATTAAATCTTTGAAAGAAAATGAGAGTTTTGAGTTAAACTTATTCGAGATCTCTTTGACGTCACGAAGAGTGTTTTAAAGTGTAAAGATTGAATCTTTGAATGAAAATAACTGAATAAAGGTACCTATCGTGTCACTTAACCTTTTTAATGTGTAAAGATTGAATCTTTAAAAGAATATGAAAGTTCTGAGTTAAACTTATTCGAGTTCCCTTCGACGTCTCGAAGAGTGTTTTAAAGAGTAAAGATTGAATCATTGAATGGAAATACCTCAATCAAGGTACTTATTATGTCACTAGACCATTTTAATGTATAAGGATTAAATCTTTGAAAGGAAATAAAAGTTTTGAGTTAAACTTATTCGAGATCCCTTTGACGTCACGGAGAGTGTTTTGAAGAGTAAAGATTGAATCTTTGAATGAAACTAACTCAGTAAAGGTACCTATCATGTCATTAAACCTTTTTAATATATAAAGATTGAATCTTCGAAAAAAAATGAGAGTTCCGAGTTAAACTTATTCGAGTTCCCTTCGACGTCCCAAAGAGTGTTTTAATGAGTAAAGATTGAATCTTTGAATAGAAATACATCAATCTAGGTACCTATTATGTCACTAGACCATTTTAATAAATAAAGATTAAATCTTTGAAAAAAAATGAGAGTTTTGAGTTAAACTTATTCGAGATCCCTTTCACGTCACGAAGAGTGTTTTAATAAGTAAAGACTAAATCTTTGAATGAAATTACCTCAATCAAGGTACCTATCATGTCACTAGACAATTTTAACGTATAAAAGAGTGTTTTAATGAATAAGGGTTGAGTCTTTGAATGAAAATACCTCAATAATGTACCTAATATGTCAGTAGACCATTTTAGTGTATAAAGATTGAATCTTTGAAAGAAAATCAGAGTTTTGAGCTAAACTTATTCGAGTTACCCATGAAGTCACGAAGAGTCTTTTAATGAGTAAAGATTGAATCTTCACATGAAAATAACTCAATAAAGGTACCTATTATGTCACTAAACCATTTTAATGTATAAAGATTGAATCTTTGAAAGAAAATGAGAGTTTTGAGTTAAACTTATTCGAGTTCCCTTCGATGTCCCGAAGAGTGTTTTAATGAGTAAGAATTGAATCTTTGAATAGAAATGCCTCAATCAAGGTACCTATTATGTCACAAGACCATTTTAATGTATAAAGATTAAATCTTTGAAAGCAAAATGAGAGTTTTGAGTTAAACATATTCAGGATCCCATCGACGTCCCGAAGAGTGTTTTAATGAGTGAAGATTGAATCTTCGAATGGAAATACCTCAATCAAGGTACCTATTATGTCACAAGACCATTTTAATGTATAAAGATTAAATCTTTGAAAGAAAATGAGAGTTTTGAGTTAAACTTATTCGGGATCCCTTTGGCGTCACGAAGAGTGCTTTAATGAGTAAAGATCGAATCTTTGAATGAAATTACCTCAATCAAGGTATCTATTATGTCACTAGACCATTTGAACGTATAAAGATTGAATCTCTGAAAGAAAATGAGAGTTCTGAGTTAAACTTATTCAAGTTCCCCTTTACGTCCCGAAGAGTGTTTTAATGAGTAAAGATTTAATCTTTGAATGAGAATACCTCAATAATAAACCTATTATGTCACTAGACCTTTCTAGAATCATTGAAAGAAAATCAGAGTTTTGAGCTAAACAGTTTTGAGTTACCCATGAAGTCACGAAGAGTCTTTTAACGAGTAAAGATTGAATCTTCGAATGAAAATAACTCAATAAAGGTACCAATTATGTCACTAAACAATTTTAATGTATAAAGATTGAATCTTTGAAAGAAAATGAGAGTTTTGAGTTAAATTTATTCGAGATCACTTTTACGTCACACAGAGTGTTTTAATGAGTAAAGATTGAATCTGTGAATGAAAATAACTCAATAAAGGTACCTATCGTGTCACTAAACCTTTTTAATGTACAGAGATTGAATCTTTGAAAGAAAATGAGTGTTTTGAGTTAAACTTATTCGAGTTCCCTTCGACATCCCGAAGAGTGTTTTAATGAGTAAGTATGAAATCTTTGAATGGAAATACCGCAATCAAGGTACCTATTATGTAACAAGACCATTTTGATGTATAAAGATTGAATCTTTGAAAGAAAATGAGAGTTTTGAGCTAAACTTATTCGAGATCCCTTCGAAGTCACGAAGCGTGTTTTAAAGATTAAAGTTTGAATCTTTGAATGAAAATTACTGAATAACGGTTCCTATCATGTCACTAAACCTTTTTAATGTATAAAGATTGAATCTTTGGAAGAAAATGAAAGTTCTGAGTTAAACTTATTCGAGTTCCCTTCGACGTCCCGAAGAGTGTTTTAATGATTAAAGATTGAATCATTGAATGGAAAATACCTCAATCAAGGTACTTATTATGTGACTAGACCATTTTAATGTATAAAGATTAAATCTTTGAAAGAAAATGAGAGTTTTGAGTTAAACTTATTCGAGATCTCTTTGACGTCACGAAAGTGTTTTAAAGTGTAAAGATTGAATCTTTGAATGAAAATAACTGAATAAAGGTACCTATCGTGTCACTTAACCTTTTTAATGTGTAAAGATTGAATCTTTAAAAGAATATGAAAGTTCTGAGT